>NC_092048.1:73757851-74106633 GCF_003086295.3 Arachis hypogaea | reverse complement strand
CTATTAGAAAATTATTTTTGTTTAAAGTAAAAAGAAATAATATTAAAATTTTTTACTAGATATTGCTGGACTTTATTTTACTTTTATAATATAAAAAATATTTAATCATATATTTAAAATTCAAAATAAAAATTTAGTTTAAAAATTTTAAATTTTTTAATAATATTTTTTACTTTTTATTCACGAAAATGCTACACCGGACAGTTGACTTTTTTTGCTACACCTGTTCACAAATTAAGAATAATTACTTTAAAAATTTAAAATTTTTCAATTTTCTATTTTTTGTATATTGTTGGAATTTTTTTCTTCTATTATTAGAAAAGAACTTATTTTTTTTTTAAAATTAAAAATAATAAATTTACAATCTGTTATTTACTAGATATTGCTAGACTTTATTTTATTTTTCTAATTTAAATAAAAAAATTTAATCTCATAATATAAAATTCAAAAATAAAAAATTTAGTTTAAATTTTAAATTTTTAAATTCTTTTTTATTTTTTATTCACCGATAATGCTACACCTGGACACTTGACTTTTTTTGGTTGCACTTGTACACAAATTAAGAATAAATTAATTTTAAAATTTTTAATTATTTTGTTTTTTGTATATTTTAGAATTTTTATTTTTCTACTATTAGAAAAAAATTAATTTTTTGTTTAAAAAGTAAAAAAGATAATAATAAATTTAAAAATTTGTTGTTTACTAGATATTGCTGGACTTTATTTTACTTTTATAATATAAAAAAATAATTTAATCATATAATTTAAAAATTCAAAAATAAAAAATTTAGTTTAAAAAATTTTAAATTTTTTAATAATATTTTTTACTTTTTATTCACCGAAAAATGCTACACCCGGACAGTTGACTTTTTTTGCTACACCTGTTCACAAATTAAGAATAAATTACTTTAAAAAATTTAAAATTTTTCAATTTTTCTATTTTTTGTATATTGTTGGAATTTTTTTCTTCTATTATTAGAAAAGAATTATTTTTTTATTTTAAAAATTAAAAATAATAAATTTACAGATCTGTTATTTACTAGATATTGCTAGACTTTATTTTATTTTTCTAATTTAAATAAAAAAATTTAATTCATAATATAAAAATTCAAAAATAAAAAATTTAGTTTTTAAAATTTTTAAATTTTTAAATTCTTTTTTATTTTTTATTCACCGATAATGCTACACCTGGACACTTGACTTTTTTTGGTTGCACTTGTACACAAATTAAGAATAAATTAATTTTAAAATTTTTCAATTATTTTTTTTTTTGTATATTGTTAGAATTTTTATTTTTCTACTATTAGAAAAAAATTAATTTTTTTGTTTAAAAAGTAAAAAAGATAATAATAAATTTAAAAATTTGTTGTTTACTAGATATTGCTGGACTTTATTTTACTTTTATAATATAAAAAAATAATTTAATCATATAATTTAAAAATTCAAAAATAAAAAATTTAGTTTAAAAAATTTTAAATTTTTAATAATATTTTTTACTTTTTATTCACCGAAAAATGCTACACCCGGAAGTTGACTTTTTTTGCTACACCTGTTCACAAATTAAGAATAATTACTTTAAAAAATTTAAAATTTTTCAATTTTTCTATTTTTTGTATATTGTTGGAATTTTTTTCTTCTATTATTAGAAAAGAATTATTTTTTTATTTTAAAAATTAAAAAATAATAAATTTACAGATCTGTTATTTACTAGATATTGCTAGACTTTATTTTATTTTTCTAATTTAAATAAAAAAATTTAATCTCATAATATAAAATTCAAAAATAAAAATTTAGTTTTTTAAAATTTTTAAAATTTTTAAATTCTTTTTTATTTTTTATTCACCGGATAATGCTACACCTGGACACTTGACTTTTTTTGGTTGCACTTGTACACAAATTAAGAATAAATTAATTTTAAAATTTTTCAATTATTTTGTTTTTTTGTATATTGTTAGAATTTTTATTTTTCTACTATTAGAAAAAAATTAATTTTTTGTTTAAAAAGTAAAAAAGATAATAATAAATTTAAAAATTTGTTGTTTACTAGATATTGCTGGACTTTATTTTACTTTTATAATATAAAAAAATAATTTAATCATATAATTTAAAAATTCAAAAATAAAAATTTAGTTTAAAAAATTTTAAATTTTTTAATAATATTTTTTACTTTTTATTCACCGAAAAATGCTACATCCGGACAGTTGACTTTTTTTGCTACACCTGTTCACAAATTAAGAATCAATTACTTTAAAAAATTTAAAATTTTTCAATTTTTCTATTTTTTGTATATTGTTGGAATTTTTTTCTTCTATTATTAGAAAAGAACTTATTTTTTTATTTTAAAAATTAAAAAATAATAAATTTACAGATCTTTATTTACTAGATATTGCTAGACTTTATTTTATTTTTCTAATTTAAATAAAAAAATTTAAATTCATAATATAAAAATTCAAAAATAAAAAATTTAGTTTTTAAAATTTTTAAAATTTTTAAATTCTTTTTTATTTTTTATTCACCGATAATGCTACACCTGGACACTTGACTTTTTTTGGTTGCACTTGTACACAAATTAAGAATAAATTAATTTTAAAATTTTTCAATTATTTTTTTTTTTGTATATTGTTAGAATTTTTATTTTTCTACTATTAGAAAAAAATTAATTTTTTTGTTTAAAAAGTAAAAAAGATAATAATAAATTTAAAAATTTGTTGTTTACTAGATATTGCTGGACTTTATTTTACTTTTATAATATAAAAAAATAATTTAATCATATAATTTAAAAATTCAAAAATAAAAAATTTAGTTTAAAAAAATTTTAAATTTTTTAATAATATTTTTTACTTTTTATTCACCGAAAAATGCTACACCCGGACAGTTGACTTTTTTTGCTACACCTGTTCACAAATTAAGAATCAATTACTTTAAAAAATTTAAAATTTTTCAATTTTTCTATTTTTTGTATATTGTTGGAATTTTTTTCTTCTATTATTAGAAAAGAACTTATTTTTTATTTTAAAATTAAAAAATAATAAATTTACAAATCTGTTATTTACTAGATATTGCTAGACTTTATTTTATTTTTCTAATTTAAATAAAAAAATTTAATCTCATAATATAAAATTCAAAAATAAAAAATTTAGTTTTTAAATTTTAAATTTTTAAATTCTTTTTTATTTTTTATTCACCAGATAATGCTACACCTGGACACTTGACTTTTTTTGGTTGCACTTGTACACAAATTAAGAATAAATTAATTTTAAAATTTTTAATTATTTTGTTTTTTTGTATATTTTAGAATTTTTATTTTTCTACTATTAGAAAAAAATTAATTTTTTGTTTAAAAAGTAAAAAAGATAATAATAAATTTAAAAATTTGTTGTTTACTAGATATTGCTGGACTTTATTTTACTTTTATAATATAAAAAAATAATTTAATCATATAATTTAAAAATTCAAAAATAAAAAATTTAGTTTAAAAAAATTTTAAATTTTTTAATAATATTTTTTACTTTTTATTCACCGAAAAATGCTACACCCGGACAGTTGACTTTTTTTGCTACACCTGTTCACAAATTAAGAATAAATTACTTTAAAAAATTTAAAATTTTTCAATTTTTCTATTTTTTGTATATTGTTGGAATTTTTTTCTTCTATTATTAGAAAAGAACTTATTTTTTTATTTTAAAAATTAAAAAATAATAAATTTACAGATCTGTTATTTACTAGATATTGCTAGACTTTATTTTATTTTTCTAATTTAAATAAAAAAATTTAATCTCATAATATAAAAATTCAAAAATAAAAAATTTAGTTTTTTAAATTTTTAAATTTTTAAATTCTTTTTTATTTTTTATTCACCAGATAATGCTACACCTGGACACTTGACTTTTTTTGGTTGCACTTGTACACAAATTAAGAATAAATTAATTTTAAAATTTTTCAATTATTTTGTTTTTTGTATATTTTAGAATTTTTATTTTTCTACTATTAGAAAAAAATTAATTTTTTTGTTTAAAAAGTAAAAAAGATAATAATAAATTTAAAAATTTGTTGTTTACTAGATATTGCTGGACTTTATTTTACTTTTATAATATAAAAAATAATTTAATCATATAATTTAAAAATTCAAAAATAAAAAATTTAGTTTATAAAAATTTTAAATTTTTTAATAATATTTTTTACTTTTTATTCACCGAAAAATGCTACACCCGGACAGTTGACTTTTTTTGCTACACCTGTTCACAAATTAAGAATCAATTACTTTAAAAAATTTAAAATTTTTCAATTTTTCTATTTTTTGTATATTGTTGGAATTTTTTTCTTCTATTATTAGAAAAGAACTTATTTTTTTTTTAAAATTAAAAAATAATAAATTTACAAATCTGTTATTTACTAGATATTGCTAGACTTTATTTTATTTTTCTAATTTAAATAAAAAAATTTAATCTCATAATATAAAATTCAAAAATAAAAAATTTAGTTTTTAAATTTTAAATTTTTAAATTCTTTTTTATTTTTTATTCACCAGATAATGCTACACCTGGACACTTGACTTTTTTTGGTTGCACTTGTACACAAATTAAGAATAAATTAATTTTAAAATTTTTAATTATTTTGTTTTTTTGTATATTTTAGAATTTTTATTTTTCTACTATTAGAAAAAAATTAATTTTTTGTTTAAAAAGTAAAAAAGATAATAATAAATTTAAAAATTTGTTGTTTACTAGATATTGCTGGACTTTATTTTACTTTTATAATATAAAAAATAATTTAATCATATAATTTAAAAATTCAAAAATAAAAAATTTAGTTTAAAAAATTTTAAATTTTTTAATAATATTTTTTACTTTTTATTCACCGAAAAATGCTACACCCGGACAGTTGACTTTTTTTGCTACACCTGTTCACAAATTAAGAATAAATTACTTTAAAAAATTTAAAATTTTTCAATTTTTCTATTTTTTGTATATTGTTGGAATTTTTTTCTTCTATTATTAGAAAAGAACTTATTTTTTTATTTTAAAAATTAAAAAATAATAAATTTACAGATCTGTTATTTACTAGATATTGCTAGACTTTATTTTATTTTTCTAATTTAAATAAAAAAATTTAATCTCATAATATAAAAATTCAAAAATAAAAAATTTAGTTTTTTAAAATTTTAAAATTTTTAAATTCTTTTTTATTTTTTATTCACCGGATAATGCTACACCTGGACACTTGACTTTTTTTGGTTGCACTTGTACACAAATTAAGAATAAATTAATTTTAAAATTTTTCAATTATTTTGTTTTTTTGTATATTGTTAGAATTTTTATTTTTCTACTATTAGAAAAAAATTAATTTTTTGTTTAAAAAGTAAAAAAGATAATAATAAATTTAAAAATTTGTTGTTTACTAGATATTGCTGGACTTTATTTTACTTTTATAATATAAAAAAATAATTTAATCATATAATTTAAAAATTCAAAAATAAAAAATTTAGTTTATAAAAATTTTAAATTTTTTAATAATATTTTTTACTTTTTATTCACCGAAAAATGCTACACCCGGACAGTTGACTTTTTTTGCTACACCTGTTCACAAATTAAGAATAAATTACTTTAAAAAATTTAAAATTTTTCAATTTTTCTATTTTTTGTATATTGTTGGAATTTTTTTCTTCTATTATTAGAAAAGAACTTATTTTTTTATTTTAAAAATTAAAAAATAATAAATTTACAGATCTGTTATTTACTAGATATTGCTAGACTTTATTTTATTTTTCTAATTTAAATAAAAAAATTTAATCTCATAATATAAAAATTCAAAAATAAAAAATTTAGTTTTTTAAAATTTTAAATTTTTAAATTCTTTTTTATTTTTTATTCACCGGATAATGCTACACCTGGACACTTGACTTTTTTTGGTTGCACTTGTACACAAATTAAGAATAAATTAATTTTAAAATTTTTCAATTATTTTGTTTTTTTGTATATTGTTAGAATTTTTATTTTTCTACTATTAGAAAAAAATTAATTTTTTGTTTAAAAAGTAAAAAAGATAATAATAAATTTAAAAATTTGTTGTTTACTAGATATTGCTGGACTTTATTTTACTTTTATAATATAAAAAAATAATTTAATCATATAATTTAAAAATTCAAAAATAAAAATTTAGTTTAAAAAATTTTAAATTTTTTAATAATATTTTTTACTTTTTATTCACCGAAAAATGCTACATCCGGAAGTTGACTTTTTTTGCTACACCTGTTCACAAATTAAGAATCAATTACTTTAAAAATTTAAAATTTTTCAATTTTTCTATTTTTTGTATATTGTTGGAATTTTTTTCTTCTATTATTAGAAAAGAACTTATTTTTTTATTTTAAAAATTAAAAAATAATAAATTTACAGATCTTTTATTTACTAGATATTGCTAGACTTTATTTTATTTTTCTAATTTAAATAAAAAAATTTAATTCATAATATAAAAATTCAAAATAAAAAATTTAGTTTTTAAAATTTTTAAAATTTTTAAATTCTTTTTTATTTTTTATTCACCGGATAATGCTACACCTGGACACTTGACTTTTTTTGGTTGCACTTGTACACAAATTAAGAATAAATTATTTTAAAATTTTTCAATTATTTTTTTTTTTGTATATTGTTAGAATTTTTATTTTTCTACTATTAGAAAAAAATTAATTTTTTTGTTTAAAAAGTAAAAAAGATAATAATAAATTTAAAAATTTGTTGTTTACTAGATATTGCTGGACTTTATTTTACTTTTATAATATAAAAAAATAATTTAATCATATAATTTAAAAATTCAAAAATAAAAAATTTAGTTTAAAAAATTTTAAATTTTTTAATAATATTTTTTACTTTTTATTCACCGAAAAATGCTACACCCGGACAGTTGACTTTTTTTGCTACACCTGTTCACAAATTAAGAATCAATTACTTTAAAAAATTTAAAATTTTTCAATTTTTCTATTTTTTGTATATTGTTGGAATTTTTTTCTTCTATTATTAGAAAAGAACTTATTTTTTTTTTAAAATTAAAAAATAATAAATTTACAAATCTGTTATTTACTAGATATTGCTAGACTTTATTTTATTTTTCTAATTTAAATAAAAAAATTTAATCTCATAATATAAAATTCAAAAATAAAAAATTTAGTTTTTTTTAAATTTTTAAATTCTTTTTTATTTTTTATTCACCAGATAATGCTACACCTGGACACTTGACTTTTTTTGGTTGCACTTGTACACAAATTAAGAATAAATTAATTTTAAAATTTTTAATTATTTTTTTTTTTGTATATTTTTAGAATTTTTATTTTTCTACTATTAGAAAAAAATTAATTTTTTTGTTTAAAAAGTAAAAAAGATAATAATAAATTTAAAAATTTGTTGTTTACTAGATATTGCTGGACTTTATTTTACTTTTATAATATAAAAAAATAATTTAATCATATAATTTAAAAATTCAAAAATAAAAAATTTAGTTTAAAAAATTTTAAATTTTTTAATAATATTTTTTACTTTTTATTCACCGAAAAATGCTACACCCGGACAGTTGACTTTTTTTGCTACACCTGTTCACAAATTAAGAATAAATTACTTTAAAAAATTTAAAATTTTTCAATTTTTCTATTTTTTGTATATTGTTGGAATTTTTTTCTTCTATTATTAGAAAAGAACTTATTTTTTTATTTTAAAAATTAAAAAATAATAAATTTACAGATCTGTTATTTACTAGATATTGCTAGACTTTATTTTATTTTTCTAATTTAAATAAAAAAATTTAATCTCATAATATAAAAATTCAAAAATAAAAAATTTAGTTTTTTAAAATTTTTAAATTTTTAAATTCTTTTTTATTTTTTATTCACCAGATAATGCTACACCTGGACACTTGACTTTTTTTGGTTGCACTTGTACACAAATTAAGAATAAATTAATTTTAAAATTTTTCAATTATTTTGTTTTTTTGTATATTGTTAGAATTTTTATTTTTCTACTATTAGAAAAAAATTAATTTTTTTGTTTAAAAAGTAAAAAAGATAATAATAAATTTAAAAATTTGTTGTTTACTAGATATTGCTGGACTTTATTTTACTTTTATAATATAAAAAAATAATTTAATCATATAATTTAAAAATTCAAAAATAAAAAATTTAGTTTATAAAAATTTTAAATTTTTTAATAATATTTTTTACTTTTTATTCACCGAAAAATGCTACACCCGGACAGTTGACTTTTTTTGCTACACCTGTTCACAAATTAAGAATAAATTACTTTAAAAAATTTAAAATTTTTCAATTTTTCTATTTTTTGTATATTGTTGGAATTTTTTTCTTCTATTATTAGAAAAGAATTATTTTTTTATTTTAAAAATTAAAAAATAATAAATTTACAGATCTGTTATTTACTAGATATTGCTAGACTTTATTTTATTTTTCTAATTTAAATAAAAAAATTTAATCTCATAATATAAAAATTCAAAAATAAAAAATTTAGTTTTTTAAAATTTTAAAATTTTTAAATTCTTTTTTATTTTTTATTCACCGGATAATGCTACACCTGGACACTTGACTTTTTTTGGTTGCACTTGTACACAAATTAAGAATAAATTAATTTTAAAATTTTTCAATTATTTTGTTTTTTTGTATATTGTTAGAATTTTTATTTTTCTACTATTAGAAAAAAATTAATTTTTTGTTTAAAAAGTAAAAAAGATAATAATAAATTTAAAAATTTGTTGTTTACTAGATATTGCTGGACTTTATTTTACTTTTATAATATAAAAAAATAATTTAATCATATAATTTAAAAATTCAAAAATAAAAATTTAGTTTAAAAAATTTTAAATTTTTTAATAATATTTTTTACTTTTTATTCACCGAAAAATGCTACATCCGGAAGTTGACTTTTTTTGCTACACCTGTTCACAAATTAAGAATCAATTACTTTAAAAATTTAAAATTTTTCAATTTTTCTATTTTTTGTATATTGTTGGAATTTTTTTCTTCTATTATTAGAAAAGAACTTATTTTTTTATTTTAAAAATTAAAAAATAATAAATTTACAGATCTTTTATTTACTAGATATTGCTAGACTTTATTTTATTTTTCTAATTTAAATAAAAAAATTTAAATTCATAATATAAAAATTCAAAAATAAAAAATTTAGTTTTTAAAATTTTTAAAATTTTTAAATTCTTTTTTATTTTTTATTCACCGATAATGCTACACCTGGACACTTGACTTTTTTTGGTTGCACTTGTACACAAATTAAGAATAAATTATTTTAAAATTTTTCAATTATTTTTTTTTTGTATATTGTTAGAATTTTTATTTTTCTACTATTAGAAAAAAATTAATTTTTTTGTTTAAAAAGTAAAAAAGATAATAATAAATTTAAAAATTTGTTGTTTACTAGATATTGCTGGACTTTATTTTACTTTTATAATATAAAAAAATAATTTAATCATATAATTTAAAAATTCAAAAATAAAAAATTTAGTTTAAAAAAATTTTAAATTTTTTAATAATATTTTTTACTTTTTATTCACCGAAAAATGCTACACCCGGACAGTTGACTTTTTTTGCTACACCTGTTCACAAATTAAGAATCAATTACTTTAAAAAATTTAAAATTTTTCAATTTTTCTATTTTTTGTATATTGTTGGAATTTTTTTCTTCTATTATTAGAAAAGAACTTATTTTTTTTTTAAAATTAAAAAATAATAAATTTACAATCTGTTATTTACTAGATATTGCTAGACTTTATTTTATTTTTCTAATTTAAATAAAAAAATTTAATCTCATAATATAAAATTCAAAAATAAAAAATTTAGTTTTTAAATTTTAAATTTTTAAATTCTTTTTTATTTTTTATTCACCAGATAATGCTACACCTGGACACTTGACTTTTTTTGGTTGCACTTGTACACAAATTAAGAATAAATTAATTTTAAAATTTTTAATTATTTTGTTTTTTTGTATATTTTAGAATTTTTATTTTTCTACTATTAGAAAAAAATTAATTTTTTGTTTAAAAAGTAAAAAAGATAATAATAAATTTAAAAATTTGTTGTTTACTAGATATTGCTGGACTTTATTTTACTTTTATAATATAAAAAAATAATTTAATCATATAATTTAAAAATTCAAAAATAAAAAATTTAGTTTAAAAAATTTTAAATTTTTTAATAATATTTTTTACTTTTTATTCACCGAAAAATGCTACACCCGGACAGTTGACTTTTTTTGCTACACCTGTTCACAAATTAAGAATAAATTACTTTAAAAAATTTAAAATTTTTCAATTTTTCTATTTTTTGTATATTGTTGGAATTTTTTTCTTCTATTATTAGAAAAGAACTTATTTTTTTATTTTAAAAATTAAAAAAAATAAATTTACAGATCTGTTATTTACTAGATATTGCTAGACTTTATTTTATTTTTCTAATTTAAATAAAAAAATTTAATCTCATAATATAAAAATTCAAAAATAAAAAATTTAGTTTTTTAAATTTTTAAATTTTTAAATTCTTTTTTATTTTTTATTCACCAGATAATGCTACACCTGGACACTTGACTTTTTTTGGTTGCACTTGTACACAAATTAAGAATAAATTAATTTTAAAATTTTTAATTATTTTGTTTTTTGTATATTTTAGAATTTTTATTTTTCTACTATTAGAAAAAAATTAATTTTTTTGTTTAAAAAGTAAAAAAGATAATAATAAATTTAAAAATTTGTTGTTTACTAGATATTGCTGGACTTTATTTTACTTTTATAATATAAAAAATAATTTAATCATATAATTTAAAAATTCAAAAATAAAAAATTTAGTTTATAAAAATTTTAAATTTTTTAATAATATTTTTTACTTTTTATTCACCGAAAAATGCTACACCCGGACAGTTGACTTTTTTTGCTACACCTGTTCACAAATTAAGAATAAATTACTTTAAAAAATTTAAAATTTTTCAATTTTTCTATTTTTTGTATATTGTTGGAATTTTTTTCTTCTATTATTAGAAAAGAAATTATTTTTTTATTTTAAAAATTAAAAAATAATAAATTTACAGATCTGTTATTTACTAGATATTGCTAGACTTTATTTTATTTTTCTAATTTAAATAAAAAAATTTAATCTCATAATATAAAAATTCAAAAATAAAAAATTTAGTTTTTTAAAATTTTTAAATTTTTAAATTCTTTTTTATTTTTTATTCACCAGATAATGCTACACCTGGACACTTGACTTTTTTTGGTTGCACTTGTACACAAATTAAGGATAAATTAATTTTAAAATTTTTCAATTATTTTGTTTTTTTGTATATTGTTAGAATTTTTATTTTTCTACTATTAGAAAAAAATTAATTTTTTTGTTTAAAAAGTAAAAAAGATAATAATAAATTTAAAAATTTGTTGTTTACCAGATATTGCTGGACTTTATTTTACTTTTATAATATAAAAAAATAATTTAATCATATAATTTAAAAATTCAAAAATAAAAAATTTAGTTTATAAAAATTTTAAATTTTTTAATAATATTTTTTACTTTTTATTCACCGAAAAATGCTACACCCGGATAGTTGACTTTTTTTGCTACACCTGTTCACAAATTAAGAATAAATTACTTTAAAAAATTTAAAATTTTTCAATTTTTCTATTTTTTGTATATTGTTGGAATTTTTTTCTTCTATTATTAGAAAAGAATTATTTTTTTATTTTAAAAATTAAAAAATAATAAATTTACAGATCTGTTATTTACTCGATATTGCTAGACTTTATTTTATTTTTCTAATTTAAATAAAAAAATTTAATCTCATAATATAAAAATTCAAAAATAAAAAATTTAGTTTTTTAAAATTTTAAAATTTTTAAATTCTTTTTTATTTTTTATTCAACGGATAATGCTACACCTGGACACTTGACTTTTTTTGGTTGCACTTATACACAAATTAAGAATAAATTAATTTTAAAATTTTTCAATTATTTTGTTTTTTTGTATATTGTTAGAATTTTTATTTTTCTACTATTAGAAAAAAATTAATTTTTTGTTTAAAAAGTAAAAAAGATAATAATAAATTTAAAAATTTGTTGTTTACTAGATATTGCTGGACTTTATTTTACTTTTATAATATAAAAAAATAATTTAATCATATAATTTAAAAATTCAAAAATAAAAATTTAGTTTAAAAAAATTTTAAATTTTTTAATAATATTTTTTACTTTTTATTCACCGAAAAATGCTACATCCGGAAGTTGACTTTTTTTGCTACACCTGTTCACAAATTAAGAATCAATTACTTTAAAAATTTAAAATTTTTCAATTTTTCTATTTTTTGTATATTGTTGGAATTTTTTTCTTCTATTATTAGAAAAGAACTTATTTTTTTATTTTAAAAATTAAAAAATAATAAATTTACAGATCTTTTATTTACTAGATATTGCTAGACTTTATTTTATTTTTCTAATTTAAATAAAAAAATTTAAATTCATAATATAAAAATTCAAAAATAAAAAATTTAGTTTTTAAAATTTTTAAAATTTTTAAATTCTTTTTTATTTTTTATTCACCGGATAATGCTACACCTGGACACTTGACTTTTTTTGGTTGCACTTGTACACAAATTAAGAATAAATTATTTTAAAATTTTTCAATTATTTTTTTTTTTGTATATTGTTAGAATTTTTATTTTTCTACTATTAGAAAAAAATTAATTTTTTTGTTTAAAAAGTAAAAAAGATAATAATAAATTTAAAAATTTGTTGTTTACTAGATATTGCTGGACTTTATTTTACTTTTATAATATAAAAAAATAATTTAATCATATAATTTAAAAATTCAAAAATAAAAAATTTAGTTTAAAAAAATTTTAAATTTTTTAATAATATTTTTTACTTTTTATTCACCGAAAAATGCTACACCCGGACAGTTGACTTTTTTTGCTACACCTGTTCACAAATTAAGAATCAATTACTTTAAAAAATTTAAAATTTTTCAATTTTTCTATTTTTTGTATATTGTTGGAATTTTTTTCTTCTATTATTAGAAAAGAACTTATTTTTTTTTTAAAATTAAAAAATAATAAATTTACAAATCTGTTATTTACTAGATATTGCTAGACTTTATTTTATTTTTCTAATTTAAATAAAAAAATTTAATCTCATAATATAAAATTCAAAAATAAAAAATTTAGTTTTTTTAAATTTTTAAATTCTTTTTTATTTTTTATTCACCAGATAATGCTACACCTGGACACTTGACTTTTTTTGGTTGCACTTGTACACAAATTAAGAATAAATTAATTTTAAAATTTTTTAATTATTTTTTTTTTTGTATATTTTTAGAATTTTTATTTTTCTACTATTAGAAAAAAATTAATTTTTTTGTTTAAAAAGTAAAAAAGATAATAATAAATTTAAAAATTTGTTGTTTACTAGATATTGCTGGACTTTATTTTACTTTTATAATATAAAAAAATAATTTAATCATATAATTTAAAAATTCAAAAATAAAAAATTTAGTTTAAAAAAACTTTTAAATTTTTTAATAATATTTTTTACTTTTTATTCACCGAAAAATGCTACACCCGGACAGTTAACTTTTTTTGCTACACCTGTTCACAAATTAAGAATCAATACTTTAAAAAATTTAAAATTTTTCAATTTTCTATTTTTTGTATATTGTTGGAATTTTTTTCTTCTATTATTAGAAAAGAACTTATTTTTTTATTTTAAAAATTAAAAATAATAAATTTACAGATCTTTTATTTACTAGATATTGCTAGACTTTATTTTATTTTTCTAATTTAAATAAAAAAATTTAAATTCATAATATAAAAATTCAAAAATAAAAAATTTAGTTTTTAAAATTTTTAAAATTTTTAAATTCTTTTTTATTTTTTATTCACCGGATAATGCTATACCTGGACACTTGACTTTTTTTGGTTGCACTTGTACACAAATTAAGAATAAATTAATTTTAAAATTTTTCAATTATTTTGTTTTTTTGTATATTGTTAGAATTTTTATTTTTCTACTATTAGAAAAAAATTAATTTTTTTGTTTAAAAAGTAAAAAAGATAATAATAAATTTAAAAATTTGTTGTTTACTAGATATTGCTGGACTTTATTTTACTTTTATAATATAAAAAAATAATTTAATCATATAATTTAAAAATTCAAAAATAAAAAATTTAGTTTATAAAAATTTTAAATTTTTTAATAATATTTTTTACTTTTTATTCACCGAAAAATGCTACACCCGGACAGTTGACTTTTTTTGCTACACCTGTTCACAAATTAAGAATAAATTACTTTAAAAAATTTAAAATTTTTCAATTTTTCTATTTTTTGTATATTGTTGGAATTTTTTTCTTCTATTATTAGAAAAGAACTTATTTTTTTATTTTAAAAATTAAAAAATAATAAATTTACAGATCTGTTATTTACTCGATATTGCTAGACTTTATTTTATTTTTCTAATTTAAATAAAAAAATTTAATCTCATAATATAAAAATTCAAAAATAAAAAATTTAGTTTTTAAAATTTTAAAATTTTAAATTCTTTTTTATTTTTTATTCACCGGATAATGCTACACTGGACACTTGACTTTTTTTGGTTGCACTTGTACACAAATTAGAATAAATTAATTTAAAATTTTTCAATTATTTTGTTTTTTTGTATATTGTTAGAATTTTATTTTTACTATTAAAAAAAATTAATTTTTTGTTTAAAAAGTAAAAAAAAATAATAAATTTAAAATTTGTTGTTACTAGATATTGCTGGACTTTATTTTACTTTTATAATATAAAAAAATAATTTAATCATATAATTTAAAAATTCAAAAATAAAAAATTTAGTTTATAAAAATTTTAAATTTTTTAATAATATTTTTTACTTTTTATTCACCGAAAAATGCTACACCCGGACAGTTGACTTTTTTTGCTACACCTGTTCACAAATTAAGAATAAATTACTTTAAAAAATTTAAAATTTTTCAATTTTTCTATTTTTTGTATATGATGACAAGTCATCTTAGCCTATTTTAGCTAGTCTTTTTCTTTAGTTTTCCTTAGAATTATGCACTTTCTTGAGCTACAAGCAAGCTAATTGAGTAGATTTTCATGTTTCCCTTGATTGAACCAACCATATATGAATTCATGCCATTTCATGAGGTTTTGTGCTATAATTGTTGCATATTATGAAAGATTGAATACCTCATGATTTTAAGCATAGCTTTGATAAGTTTGGTTGATTAATGATAGGTGAAGAAAGCTTGGAGAAATGTTGAAGCAAAGAGGAATGGCTAGGAGTGAAGAGAGGACAATGGAATAAAAGAAATTGAACCGGGATGCATGAAGTTAGCCCCAACGTTAGCCCCCTAACTTGGAGGCTAACGTTGGGCATGAAAATCACTCCCTGGGCTCCCCACGTTTGAGCCAACGTTAGCCCCCTAACTTGGAGGCTAACGTTGGCACATGACATTGCAAGGAAGAGGCCAACGTTAGCTCCAACGTTAGCCCCCTAACTTGGAGGCTAACGTTGGAACTTGAAATTCATCCCTGGGCAAGCTAACGTTGGCACATGAGTTATAAAGGGGGAGAAGGCCAACGTTTGCGCCAACGTTAGCCCCCTAACTTGGAGGCTAACGTTGGCACATGAATCATAAAGGGAGGGGCATCAACGTTTGTGCCAACGTTAGCCCCCTAACTTGGAGGCTAACGTTGGCGCCACTAGCACTAAGCAAGGCCAACGTTAGGGTCAAAGTTAGACCCCTAACGTTGGCACCAACGTCCAAACCAGAGAATTATGCTTGCTGCTATGAAAAGTTAGGGTCAAAGTTAGACCCCTAACTTTGGCCCTAACGTTGGGACCAACTTTGGCTAACTTCAAAACCGGTTCAATTGGTTCACTTCGGTTCTTCTTCAAACTTCAAGAGCAATCAACCAAGGCCTCTTTCAACCCAATCCCACCAAGAACAAAGGCCCAACTCAAGGCTTGAAGATCATTTTGGAAAGTGTATAAATAGGATAGAATTCAAGTTATTAAGAGAGCTTTCCTTTGAGAATTTTCAGAATAGTTTTCGGAGAGCTTTTGAACTTGAGTGAACTTTAATTTCTTGTTTTGATTGCTTTCAATTTCATTTTACATTTGCCTTGGATCTTAGATTGGAGAATTGAAGAAATTCTGTTTCAATCTCAATCTTGGATCTCTCTGTTTCTTTACTGTTAATTGAATTTAATTTCCGGTTCATTGCTCTTCATCTCTTTTCTTTGCAATTTACATTTTCTTTGCAATTGTTCTTGTTGGATCTAGGAAGGCATTGAGATCTAGACTTGGTTTTCTAGTCTCTGGGTCCTGAGATCTGAATTTCTCATTTCAATTCCCTGTTTATTGCTTTTTCTGTTCATTTACTTTACTGCTTCAAGATCCGGTTCAATCCCAATTCCCTTCCCCTCTTCTGTTTGATGCAATTTAGTTTTACCTTGTTTAAATTCTGCAAATCCATTCCCCAATTCCCTTTACATTTCAAGCAATTTATATTCCTTGCACTTTAAGATTCCGCAATTTACATTTCTTGCACTTTAAGTTTCTGCCATTTAATTTCTTGTTCTTTAAGTTTCAGCAATTTATTTCTTGTTCTCTTTACTTCAATGCAATTTACATTCTGCAAGTCACACAATCATCAACCAAATCTTGATTCGCTTGACTAAATCAACCACTAAACTAAAATTGCTCAATCCTTCAATCCCTGTGGGATCGACCTCACTCCCGTGAGTTTTTATTACTTGATGCGACCCGGTGCACTTGCCGGTTAGATTTGTGGTGTTTTGGAAGAGATTTATTTTCCTCCAAAATATCTCATCAGTATATTGTTGGAATTTTTTTCTTCTATTATTAGAAAAGAACTTATTTTTTTATTTTAAAAATTAAAAAATAATAAATTTACAGATCTGTTATTTACTCGATATTGCTAGACTTTATTTTATTTTTCTAATTTAAATAAAAAAATTTAATCTCATAATATAAAAATTCAAAAATAAAAAATTTAGTTTTTTAAAATTTTAAAATTTTAAAATTCTTTTTTATTTTTTATTCACCGGATAATGCTACACCTGGACACTTCACTTTTTTACGTTGCACTTGTATACAAATTATGAATAAATTAATTTTAAAATTTTTCAATTATTTTGTTTTTTTGTATATTGTTAGAATTTGTATTTTCTACTATTAAAAAATATTAATTTTTTGTTTAAAAAGTAAAAAAGAAAATAATAAATTTACAAATTTGTTGCTTACTAGATATTGCTGGACTTTATTTTACTTTTATAATATAAAAAAATAATTTAATCATTGATGACAAGTCATCTTAGCCTATTTTAACTAGTCTTTTTCTTTTGTTTTCATTAGAATTATGCACTTTCTTGAGCTACAAGCAAGCCAATTAGCTAGATTTTCATGTTTCCTTTGATTTAATCAACCATGTATGAATTCATGCTATTTCATGAGGTTTTATACTATAATTGTCACATATTATGAAAGAATGAATATCTCATGATTTTAAGCATAGCTTTGATGTGTTTGGTTGATTAATGATAGGTGAAGAAAGCTTGGAGAAAGGTTGAAGCAAGAAGGAATAGCTAGGAGTAAAGAGAAGACAATGGAATAAGTGAAATTGAACCAGGAAGCAAAAAGCTGGACCTAAAGTTAGCCTCAAACTTTTGCACAAACTTTTGGGTGAAAAGTTAGCTCCAACGTTAGCCCCTAACTTGGAGGCTAACGTTGGCATGATGAAAATCACTCCCTGGGTACCAAAAGTTTGCGCCAACGTTAGCCCCCTAACTTGGTGGCTAACGTTGGCACATGAAAATCACCCCTGGGCACCAAAAGCTTGCGCCAACGTTAGCCCCCTAACTTTGAGGCTAACGTTGGCATGAAGAAAGCCTCCCTGGGCACCAAAAGTTTGCGCCAACGTTAGCCCCCTAACTTGGTGGCTAACGTTGGCACATGAAAATCACAAGGGGAGGAGTAATAGTTTGCGCCAACGTTAGCCCCCTAACTTGGTGGCTAACGTTGGCGCCACAAGTGCACAAGGTAAGGCCAACGTTAGGGCCAAAGTTAGACCCCTAACTTTGGCACCAACGTTGGTATCAGCAGATTATGGTAGCTGATATGAAAAGTTGGAGCAAAAGTTAGACCCCTAACTTTTGCTCAAACTTTTGGTCCAACTTTTGCAAAACTCAAACCCGGTTCAATTGGTTCGTTTTGGTTCCTCTTCAAACTCCAAGAGCAATCAACCAAGGCCTCTTTCAACCCAATTCCACCAAGAGCAAAGGCCCAACTCAAGGCTTGAAGATCATTGGAAGAAAGTGTATAAATAGGATAGAATTCAAGTTCTTCGGAGAGCTTTCTTTTGGAATTTTCGTAATAGTTTTCGGAGAGCTTTTGATATTGAGTGATCTTTAATTTCTTTGTCTTGGGGAAGGAGAATTCACTTCTCTTCCTCTCAGATTTATTGCTTTCAATTTCTATTACAATTGTCTTGGATTTTGGGTTGGAGAATTGAAGAAATTCTGTTTCAATCTCAACCTTGGATCTCACTGCTTTATTTACTGCTTGATTGAATTTCAATTTCTGTTAATTGCTCTTCATCCACTTTCTTTGAATTTCAATTACAATTTCTTGTTGGATCTAGGAAGGCATTGAGATCTAGACTTGGTTTTCTAGTCTCTGGGTCCTGAGATCTAATTTCCCAATTTTACATTTTCTGTTTACTGTTTTCATGTTCATTTACTTTTCTGCTTCAAGATCCAATCTAACCCAAACCTTCTTCTACTTCTCTGCTTGATGCAATTTACTTTTCCTTGTTTAAATTCTGCAAATCCAATCCCCAATTCCCTTTACAATTCCAGCCGTTTACATTTCTTGCACTTTAAGATTCCGCAATTTACATTCTAAGTTTCTGCTATTTAATTTCTTGTTCTTTAAGATTCAGCACTTTAATTCCCTGTTCTCTTTACTTCCATGCAATTTAATTTCTGCAAGTCACAAAACACTCAACCAAATCTTGATTCGCTTGACTAAATTAACCACTAAACTAAAATTGCTCAATCCTTCAATCCTTGTGGGATCGACCTCACTCCCGTGAGTTTTTATTACTTGATACGACCCGGTACACTTGCCGGTTAGATTTGTGTGTTTTGGGAGAAATTTATTTTTCACCAAAATACTCATCAAGTTTTTGGCGCCGTTGCCGGGGATTGATTAGATTGACAATGATTAAGTGAGGTGGTAATCTAGATCAAGCACTTTTTCTTTAATTTTGATTAACCCACTAACTGTTTGATTTTTTGCTTAAACTAACTAACACTTCAATCTAGCAGTAGATTGAAGTGTCACTGGTCTTGTGCATTTCTCATGCTCTGCTTGTATGTCAGGTACAAGAAGAACCATACCCAATTTTCATGAACAAGACGAAAGAACTCTCAGGAGGTTAAGAAGAGCTGAAAGAGGGAAAAACATTGTTGGAGAAGAGGAATCAGACGAAGAATTCCACGAGATGGAGGAACATTCAACCAATCCACCAGGTGGAGCAGACAACAACAATGACAACCCACCCAGAGGAGAGTTTTGGCTTCCTATACCTTTGCAAATCCTAGACATTGTGGGAGCAGCATCTTGGCTCCAAATGTCAATGCTAACAATTTTGAACTCAAGCCACAACTCATCACTTTGGTTCAGAACAATTGCTCTTTTGGTGGAGGACCACTTGAGGACCCACACCAACATTTATCCACTTTCTTGAGGATATGCAACACTGTCAAAACTAATGGAGTGCCCCCTGACAGTTACAAGCTGATGCTATTCCCATTTTCTCTCAGGGACAAGGCCACTCAATGGTTGGAATCTTTTCCAAGGGACAGCATTAACAACTGGGATGATTTGGTAACCAAGTTTCTCGCCAAGTTTTACCCACCTCAAAGGATTATAAGGTTGAAGGCTGAGGTACAAACATTTACACAAATGGAGGCTAAACCCATCTATGAGGCATGGGAGAGGTACAAGGCTCTAATCAGGAAATGTCCCCCTGCCATGTTTAATGAGTGGGAGAAGCTGCAGAACTTCTATGAAGGCTTAACACTGAAATCCCAGGAAGCTTTGGATCATTCAGCTGGAGGTTCCTTGCAACTCATGAAAACTGCAGAGGAGGCTCAAGAACTCATCGATATGGTGGCCAACAACCAATATTTCTTTGCTCATCAAGAGGCCGCCAACCATCACAAAGGAGAGGAGTAATGGAACTAGAAGGAGTGGATTCAATCCTGGCTCAAAACAAATTAATGCAGCAGCAAATTCAACAACAATTTGAGCAAATGACCAAGAGGATTGATGGCCTCCAAGTTGCAGCAGTTAACACCAGCCAACCATCAGCCACATGGGGCAAAATGAAGAAATCCAAGAGGAGCAACAGTAGGAACAAGTCCAGTACATGCATTCAAATCCAAATGAATTCTATGGTGATACCTACAACCCCTCATGGAAAAATCACCCAAACCTCAGATGGGGAGACACTCACAACCAAAACCAACACCCATGGCAGAGGAATTCAAATCAAAACAACCCAAGAAACAACCAAAACTACAACCACCAGCAGCAGACTAACCAAAACACATACAGAAAACCTCAAAACAACTACCCTAATCTCAACCAGTACCAATCCAATAACCAACCTACCAACCAAAATACCTATCATCCACCACCCACATCTCACAACCCACCACAAGCACCACCTGAACCTCAAAGACTCACCAATTTAGAGACCTTGATAGAAAAAATGATGAAGCACCAGGAAATAACAAACAAAAACCATGAAGCATCATTAAAGAGCCTAGAAAGGCAGATTGGGCAACTCTCCAAGCAAGTATCTGTTGAGAGATCTTCAAACTCACTGCCCAGTGACACAATCCCAAATCCCAAGGAGGAGTGCAAGGCAATACAATTAAGGAGCGGGAGAACATTGATAAGCAACAATGACACTACACAGAAGCAAGCAGAGGGCATCAAAGAACCAACAGAGGATGAGAAGCAAGCAAAGGACGATGAAGCTAAGGAGCAAGTTGTGATGCCAAACAAAAGCACTGAGAAACTTAAAGAGAAGGACAACCAGCCACATAGCTCAAAGAAAGTAATCCAGGGACATCAGCAAATAGGAAAGAGCATCACACCTCCACTGCCATATCCCCAGAGGTTTAACAAAGAGGTTAAAGACCAGCATTTTCACAAATTCCTTGAGATTTTTAAGAAGCTGGAAATCAATATTCCCTTGGCTGAAGCACTTGAGCAAATGCCTCTATATTCCAAGTTTCTGAAGGATCTTATCAACAAGAAAAGAAGCTGGGATGAGAGAGAAACCATAATGATTACTGAGGAATGCAGGGCCTTGATTCAAAAGGGGCTTCCTCCCAAGCTTGAGGACCCAGGGAGTTTCCTGTTGCCTTGCACCATTGGGGAATTGACCATCACTAAAGCAATGTGCGATCTCGGAGCAAGTATTAACTTAATACCATCTTCCTTGGTGAAAAAGCTGCATATAGAGGAGGTCAAACCAGTACAAATGTCTCTGGAGCTGGTAGACAAGTCAATGGTATACCCCAGGGGTGTAATTGAAAATCTTTTGGTCAAGGTGGACAGTTTTATATACCCTGCTGATTTTGTGGTTCTAGAATCAAACGATGATGATGGTGACTCTGTTATACTGGGAAGGCCATTCTTGGCCACTGCTAGAGCTATCATAGACGTAGAGGAAGGGAATTAACTCTCAGGATGCATGACCAGAGTGTCACTCTGAAAGTATTACTAGAAGCACAATTTAGCAAGGAGAAGAAAGACTATATGAAAAATGACCAGGAAGGTCACAGCAACATCCCAATGCTAAGGATTGTGCAGACTGATGAAGAAACCCAAGAGGGTATTAGAGTATTAGCCACTGAAAAGAGAGGCCCCCAAGGAAAGCCTACGGCCAGAAAAGAAAGATCAACAAAAGGAAAGATGAAACGCAGAAACAAAGCAAAAAGGGGTTGGAAGAATAGAAAGATTCAAACAGAGGGGCTTTCCAAAGGTGACAAAGTGCAACTGATATATCAACAGCTGGGGGCAAATCAACAAACCGAGGATTACTACACTGTCAGCAACATACTCTCATTAGAGCATGCTGAAATTGAACACCAGAGAACAAAGAAGAGGATCACGGTCAGAGGAGACAAATTGAGGCCCTACAAGCACCAACCACCATAAAAGAAAGCTCCAATGTCAAGCTAATGACAATAAAAGAGCGCTCCATGGGAGGCAACCCGCGCTTTAAGATTCATGTCATTTTAAATTCAATAAGTTATGATCAATTGAGCATGAATTCTTTTCTCTTTTCATGAACATGTCCATTGACTGCATGCACTATTTTGAAACATATGCTAAGTTTGGTGTGCCTTCAAGCACACTAAACCAATGTTACAAATAATTCCATTTTGCATGTTTGAAGTATCTTGACAAAGCATATGGCCAAACACTAAGTTTGGTGTCCACATAGCTTCATGAAAAGTAGAAACTCATGCATCAATAATCATACAATTGTTGTTTTCCAAAATCTTATAAATGGAAAAATTCTTTTCCGGTAATGAAGGCATTAATTGTGATGTACCCTTTGACAAGAAACAAGTTTGGTGTTCATCAAACCTTGATGCACCGATTTACGGATACAATTGATCCTTCATGAAAAAAAAAAGGAAAAAGAAAGTATGATGAAAACAATTCTTATGAACATTTAACATTTGAATCTCACTAATTGGAGGAAGATACTCATTTTCTTTATATATGACCAAACATTAAGTTTGGTGTCCTCAAAGGAGAGTGTCACGGTTCAAATGATATAAGAATTGATGGTTCACATAGTATTAATAAAAAGAACACTCTTGCTACGGTTGGATAAAACTAATGTATGTTGTCTTGTTGTGGTGACTAGGAGGTCAAAGAATCTTCAAAGAAAAAGACAAGACAAAGGAAAGCATAGCATGAGGACAAAATCCCATCACATGCCTCGAAAAAGAAATCTGCCACTCCTTGAGAATGATCACGGCAAAGGCAAGGGAAGGAGCAAACTTTGTCTTCATTCATCCTTACATGCATACCTTTGATCTCCATAAGTCTAATTGCATCCCAGCCCTTCATTGCTCATTTAAAAGCATACCACCTTCAAGCCATTCACATGACCGAATCACTCCAACCTTGGAAACTTCACTCCCTTCATCACTCCTTAACATAACAAGCTCTGTGCAACATTTTTCTTACTTTAAACTCCAACCATTTAAACTTCTCTTCATCACTTCTTGTCATAGCAAGTTCGGTCTCAATTTCCTTTTGCTCCAAACACACATCAAACTCTCCAACATTCTTCACACTCCTTCTCAACCAACCAAGTGACCATGGCCTCCTCCTCAAGAACCAAACGAAGAAAAGGGAAAGATCCCATGGTGGAGGAAGACACACATGAATATGACCAACGGAGATTCAAGTCTTGGTTTCATCAAATGCAAATTCAATGGATGAACGAGAAAAGAATCTATCCTGAAATTCCATTCTTGTTGCCGGATGATAGATGTCAAGAAATGAAGGACAAAATTCGGAAGAGGAGGTGGGAGGAACTTGCATCACCAGCCATCCGAATCAATGCCAATATCATAAGAGAGTTCTATGCAAATGTCCCAAGGCTTGACATGCGTGAGCCCCCAACGTACAAGAGCTATGTGCGGGGGGTGGAAGTAGACTTTAGCCCGGATGCAATCAAGAAAGTCTTGAAACTAAAGTCAGTCCGCTTTAGTGAACCGGGATACCAACAAAGATTGAATGAGGATCAGGATTATGAGGAGATTGCGAGAGAAATTTGTTTGGAGAACTCAGGGTGGGAAGGAGATAACAAGAACAGATATAAGTACCTGAAGAGATGTAACCTCACCCCGGAAGCAAAAGGATGGTATGAGTTAATGAAAAGATCAATTCTGGGCACAGTGAACACCTCAGAAGTTAACAGGGAGAGAGTCGTGATGCTGCATTGCATCATTGTGGGAGGAGAGATAAGAGTTCATGAAATCCTTGCAAAAGACATTCAAAAGCTGGCTGAAAAGAATTCGGCCGGATCTTGGTTGTACTATCCGAGTACCATTTGGAGGTTGTGTGCAAAGGCTAAAGTTCCAATGGAAGAGGAGAATCCAATGTGGTTAAGCCAAGGCATGCCCATAACCATTGAACGAATGATGATGCCCCTTGAAGCACATCAAGGCCGAAGACCACATGGAAGAAGGGAAAGAGAAGAACCAATGGAAGAAGATGAGCCACACATAGAAGAAGAGCCACAAGAGGAGGAGGAACAGCCACACTTTTTCCCACATGGCAATATGGATATGACTCAAATGCAAGAAGCAATAGGAAGATTATCACAACAGTACACGAGAATCCAAGAAAGGCAAGAGGAATACCATTCTTTGTACATGAAAAACCAACAAGCACAAGAAGAAAGGGAGCTAAGAATAATGAACAAACAAAGTGAATTCGAGTCAAGATTCCTTGTGATGCAAGAAGAACATGTTTTTCAATCTCATGAATCTTTTGGAAAGTTGGAACAAATGCAAGCTGAAAATTTGAGGGCTCTCAAAGAGTTCATAACACTCCAAGATGCAAGGTATGAAGTACAAGCCGATTACAACATCAATAGCCAAATCAAACTGAACTATATTGGAGAACATTTGTACAACATGGATCCGGCTTTCCCAACTTTTGATGAATTCTTCAAAAAGAGAAGTGAGGTAGAAGTAAGCAATGCCATGAGGCTTGAAGATAGAGTGGAGGAGGCTATGAATAAGGCTGGCTTTTGGCGAGGTCAACAGGCACCAAACACGGATGGTGGGAACACTAGCAGCCAAGTGTATGAAAGGAGAAAGAAAAAGCATGACAAATGAAAGGTGGACTTGCTCCTTGTTCATCACTACAAAAAAAAAAAGCACGCATTCTATCTGTTCTAAGTTGTCTTTGCATCTTTAAGTAGTTCTTTTTAATTAAAAGTCTTTGCATTATGTTTGTTTCTTTTAAAATAAGTAGGCTAGTTTATGTGTGTGCTTGTGTGTTTACTTTCACTTGACAAGAAGCAGGTGTTGTCCCCTGCATCTTTAAGTTCAATAAAAGAACAGTTTGAATGTGAAGCAAGATGATCTCTGTTAGATAGAAGTAGAATAAAAGTAAGTGGTGGTATGTGTGTGGTTGTATAATAGCTCACTTTTAGTGAATAAAGAGCTAGGATATCTCTTTCTAAGTAAAGAGTGGCCTACTGTCTATGAATCTCAATTAAATAAAAAAATTTCCTTGGTTAGAAAGAAAAACAAAAAGAAGGAAAGAAAAGAGATAGCCAAAAAGTGGCAGAACAAAAGGAAACAAAAAAAAAACAAAGCTGGACACCAATAGCTTGAACTTTAAAATATATGCCTGTGATGTCTTTGTACTAGGATCTGCTTGGATTAGTAAGCTCTTAGGAGTGCATCAACACTCGGTGACTTGGGTTAACTAATCCGGGATCATCAGCTGAAAGTCCACTATCAAGAGCAACCTAACTACAAGGTATTTAGTAACCCAAAGAGGTGCTGGGCATCAATGTTTTAAGAAGGAATGTGAGCCAAGTGTCTATGGTGAATAATGTGTCAAGTATAAAGAAAAGAAAATGAACTTGCTACACATGACACTCAAATAAAGCTTATAAACAAAGTAATAGCCAAGGATAAAGGAATAATGAGAGGTCATAGCAGTATGTTACTTGAAGCTTGAAGGAGACTTTCTAGGCCTAGGAGTCAGTAAGAAGTGAGTATTTACATATCCACACAAAATCCCATGAACTATCAATAATACTCTGCCAGCATGAACATCCTCTTCCATTTCATTCTTTCTTCTCAATAAATCTTTTCTTGCTTGGGGACAAGCAAGCTTTAAGTTTGGTGTTGTGATGACAAGTCATCTTAGCCTATTTTAACTAGTCTTTTTCTTTTGTTTTCATTAGAATTATGCACTTTCTTGAGCTACAAGCAAGCCAATTAGCTAGATTTTCATGTTTCCTTTGATTTAATCAACCATGTATGAATTCATGCTATTTCATGAGGTTTTATACTATAATTGTCACATATTATGAAAGAATGAATATCTCATGATTTTAAGCATAGCTTTGATGTGTTTGGTTGATTAATGATAGGTGAAGAAAGCTTGGAGAAAGGTTGAAGCAAGAAGGAATAGCTAGGAGTAAAGAGAAGACAATGGAATAAGTGAAATTGAACCAGGAAGCAAAAAGCTGGACCTAAAGTTAGCCTCAAACTTTTGCACAAACTTTTGGGTGAAAAGTTAGCCCCAACGTTAGCCCCTAACTTGGAGGCTAACGTTGGCATGATGAAAATCACTCCCTGGGTACCAAAAGTTTGTGCCAACGTTAGCCCCCTAACTTGGTGGCTAACGTTGGCACATGAAAATCACCCCTGGGCACCAAAAGTTTGCGCCAACGTTAGCCCCCTAACTTTGAGGCTAACGTTGGCATGAAGAAAACCTCCCTGGGCACCAAAAGTTTGCGCCAACGTTAGCCCCCTAACTTGGTGGCTAACGTTGGCACATGAAAATCACAAGGGGAGGAGCAAAAGTTTGCGCCAACGTTAGCCCCCTAACTTGGTGGCTAACGTTGGCGCCACAAGTGCACAAGGTAAGGCCAACGTTAGGGCCAAAGTTAGACCCCTAACTTTGGCACCAACGTTGGTATCAACAGATTATGGTAGCTGATATGAAAAGTTGGAGCAAAAGTTAGACCCCTAACTTTTGCTCAAACTTTTGGTCCAACTTTTGCAAAACTCAAACCCGGTTCAATTGGTTCGTTTTGGTTCCTCTTCAAACTCCAAGAGCAATCAACAAGGCCTCTTTCAACCCAATTCCACCAAGAGCAAAGGCCCAACTCAAGGCTTGAAGATCATTGGAAGAAAGTGTATAAATAGGATAGAATTCAAGTTCTTCGGAGAGCTTTCTTTTGGAATTTTCATAATAGTTTTCGGAGAGCTTTTGATATTGAGTGATCTTTAATTTCTTTGTCTTGGGGAAGGAGAATTCACTTCTCTTCCTCTCAGTTTTATTGCTTTCAATTTCTATTACAATTGTCTTGGATTTTGGGTTGGAGAATTGAAGAAATTCTGTTTCAATCTCAACCTTAGATCTCACTGCTTTATTTACTACTTGATTGAATTTCAATTTCTGTAATTGCTCTTCATCCACTTTCTTTGAATTTCAATTACAATTTCTTGTTGGATCTAGGAAGGCATTGAGATCTAGACTTGGTTTTCTAGTCTCTGGGTCCTGAGATCTAATTTCCCAATTTTACATTTTCTGTTTACTGTTTTCATGTTCATTTACTTTTCTGCTTCAAGATCCAATCTAACCCAAACCTTCTTCTACTTCTCTGCTTGATGCAATTTACTTTTCCTTGTTTAAATTCTGCAAATCCAATCCCCAATTCCCTTTACAATTCCAGCCGTTTACATTTCTTGCACTTTAAGATTCCGCAATTTACATTCTAAGTTTCTGCTATTTAATTTCTTGTTCTTTAAGATTCAGCACTTTAATTCCCTGTTCTCTTTACTTCCATGCAATTTAATTTCTGCAAGTCACAAAACACTCAACCAAATCTTGATTCGCTTGACTAAATTAACCACTAAACTAAAATTGCTCAATCCTTCAATCCTTGTGGGATCGACCTCACTCCCGTGAGTTTTTATTACTTGATACGACCCGGTACACTTGCCGGTTAGATTTGTGTGTTTTGGGAGAAATTTATTTTTCACCAAAATACTCATCAATCATATAATTTAAAATTCAAAAATAAAAAATTTAGTTTATAAAAATTTTAAATTTTTTAATAATATTTTTTACTTTTTATTCACCGAAAAATACTACACCCGGACAGTTGACTTTTTTTGCTACACCTGTTCAAAAATTAAGAATCAATTACTTTAAAAAATTTTAAATTTTTAAATTTTTCTATTTTTTGTATATTGTTTGAATTTTTTTCTTCTATTATTAGAAAAGAACTTATTTTTTTATTTTAAAAATTAAAAAAAAATAAATTTACAGATCTGTTATTTACTAGATATTGCTAGACTTTATTTTATTTTTCTAATTTAAATAAAAAAAATTTAATCTCATAATATAAAAATTCAAAAATAAAAAATTTAGTTTTTTTAAATTTTTAAATTTTTAAATTCTTTTTTATTTTTTATTCACCAGATAATGCTACACCTGGACACTTGACTTTTTTTGGTTGCACTTGTAAACAAATTAAGAATAAATTAATTTTAAAATTTTTTAATTATTTTGTTGTTTTGTATATTTTTAGAATTTTTATTTTTCTACTATTAGAAAAAAATTAATTTTTTTGTTTAAAAAGTAAAAAAGATAATAATAAATTTTAAAATTTGTTGTTTACTAGATATTGCTGGACTTTATTTTACTTTTATAATATAAAAAAATAATTTAATCATATAATTTAAAAATTCAAAAATAAAAAATTTAGTTTATAAAAACTTTTAAATTTTTTAATAATATTTTTTACTTTTTATTCACCGAAAAATGCTACACCCGGACAGTTGACTTTTTTTGCTACACCTGTTCACAAATTAAGAATCAATTACTTTAAAAAATTTAAAATTTTTCAATTTTTCTATTTTTTGTATATTGTTGGAATTTTTTTTCTTCTATTATTAGAAAAGAACTTATTTTTTTATTTTAAAAATTAAAAAATAATAAATTTACAAATCTGTTATTTACTAGATATTGCTAGACTTTATTTTATTTTTCTAAGTTAAACAAAAAAATTTAATCTCATAATATAAAAATTCAAAAATAAAAAATTTAGTTTTTTTTAATTTTTAAATTTTTAAATTCTTTTTTATTTTTTATTCACCAGATAATGCTACACCTGGACACTTGACTTTTTTTGGTTGCACTTGTACACAAATTAAGAATAAATTAATTTTAAAATTTTTCAATTATTTTTTTTTTGTATATTGTTAGAATTTTTATTTTTCTACTATTAGAAAAAAATTAATTTTTTTCTTTAAAAAGTAAAAAAGATAATAATAAATTTAAAAATTTGTTGTTTACTAGATATTGCTGGACTTTATTTTACTTTTATAATATAAAAAAATAATTTAATAATATAATTTAAAAATTCAAAAATAAAAAATTTAGTTTATAAAAATTTTAAATTTTTTAATAATATTTTTTACTTTTTATTCACCGAAAAATGCTACACTCGGACAGTTGACTTTTTTTGCTACACCTGTTCACAAATTAAGAATAAATTACTTTAAAAAATTTAAAATTTTTCAATTTTTCTATTTTTTGTATATTGTTGGAATTTTTTTTCTTCTATTATTGGAAAAGAAGTTATTTTTTTATTTTAAAAATTAAAAAATAATAAATTTACAGATCTGTTATTTACTAGATATTGTTAGACTTTATTTTATTTTTCTAATTTAAATAAAAAAATTTAATCTCATAATATAAAAATTCATAAATAAAAAATTTAGTTTTTTAAAATTTTAAAATTCTTTTTTATTTTTTATTCACCGGATAATGCTACACCTGGACACTTCACTTTTTTTTGGTTGCACTTATACACAAATTATGAATAAATTAATTTTAAAATTTTTCAATTATTTTGTTTTTTTGTATATTTTTAGAATTTGTATTTTCTACTATTAAAAAAATTAATTTTTTGTTTAAAAAGTAAAAAAGAAAATAATAAATTTACAAATTTGTTGTTTACTAGATATTGCTGGACTTTATTTTACTTTTATAATATAAAAAAATAATTTAATCATATAATTTAAAAATTCAAAAATAAAAAAGTTAGTTTATAAAAATTTTAAATTTTTTAATAATATTTTTTACTTTTTATTCACCGAAAAATGCTACACCCGGACAGTTGACTTTTTTTGCTACACCTGTTCACAAATTAAGAATAAATTACTTTAAAAAATTTAAAATTTTTCAATTTTTCTATTTTTTGTATATTGTTGGAATTTTTTTTCTTCTATTATTAGAAAAGAACTTATTTTTTTATTTTAAAAATTAAAAAATAATAAATTTACAGATCTGTTATTTACTAGATATTGCTAGACGTTATTTTATTTTTCTAATTTAAATAAAAAAATTTAATCTCATAATATAAAAATTCAAAAATAAAAAATTTAGTTTTTTAAAATTTTAAAATTTTAAAATTCTTTTTTATTTTTTATTCAACGGATAATGCTACACCTGGACACTTGACTTTTTTGGTTGCACTTGTACACAAATTAAGAATAAATTAATTTTAAAATTTTTTAATTATTTTGTTTTTTTGTATATTTTTAGAATTTTTATTTTTCTACTATTAGAAAAAAATTAATTTTTTTGTTTAAAAAGTAAAAAAGAAAATAATAAATTTAAAAATTTGTTGTTTACTAGATATTGCTGGACTTTATTTTACTTTTATAATATAAAAAAATAATTTAATCATATAATTTAAAAATTCAAAAATAAAAAATTTAGTTTCTAAAAACTTTTAAATTTTTTAATAATATTTTTTACTTTTTATTCATCGAAAAATGCTACACCCGGACAGTTGACTTTTTTTGGTACACCTGTTCACAAATTAAGAATCAATTACTTTAAAAAATTTAAAATTTTTCAATTTTTCTATTTTTTGTATATTGTTGGAATTTTTTTTCTTCTATTATTAGAAAAGAACTTATTTTTTTATTTTAAAAATTAAAAAATAATAAATTTACAAATCTGTTATTTACTAGACATTGCTAGACTTTATTTTATTTTTCTAATTTAAATAAAAAAAATTTAATCTCATAATTTAAAATTCAAAAATAAAAAATTTAGTTTTTTTAAATTTTTAAATTTTTAATTCTTTTTTATTTTTTATTCACCAGATAATGCTACACCTGGACACTTGACTTTTTTGGTGACACTTGTACACAAATTAAGAATAAATTAATTTTAAAATTTTTCAATTATTTTGTTTTTTTGTATATTGTTAGAATTTTTATTTTTCTACTATTAGAAAAAAATTATTTTTTTTTGTTTAAAAAGTAAAAAAGAAAACAATAAATTTAAAAATTTGTTGTTTACTAGATATTACTGGACTTTATTTTACTTTTATAATATAAAAAGTAATTTAATCATATAATTTAAAAATTCAAAAATAAAAAATTTAGTTTAAAAAATTTTAAATTTTTTAATAATATTTTTTACTTTTTATACAGCGAAAAATGTTACACCCGGACAGTTGACTTTTTTTGCTACACCTGTTCACAAATTAAGAATAAATTACTTTAAAAAATTTAAAATTTTTCAATTTTCTATTTTTTGTATATTATTGGAATTTTTTTCTTCTATTATTAGAAAAGAACTTATTTTTTTATTTTAAAAATTAAAAAATAATAAATTTACAGATCTTTTATTTACTAGATATTGCTAGACTTTATTTTTTTTCTAATTTTAATAAAAAAATTTAAATTCATAATATAAAAATTCAAAAATAAAAAATTTAGTTTTTAAAAATTTTTAAAATTTTTAAATTCTTTTTTATTTTTTATTCACCGGATAATGCTACACCTGGACACTTGACTTTTTTTGGTGACACTTGTACACAAATTAAGAATAAATTAATTTTAAAATTTTTCAATTATTTTGTTTTTTTGTATATTGTTAGAATTTTTATTTTTCTACTATTAGAAAAAAATTAATTTTTTTGTTTAAAAAGTAAAAAAGAAAATAATAAATTTAAAAATTTGTTGTTTACTAGATATTGCTGGACTTTATTTTACTTTTATAATATAAAAAGTAATTTAATCATATAATTTAAAAATTCAAAAATAAAAAATTTAGTTTAAAAAATTTTAAATTTTTTAATAATATTTTTTACTTTTTATTCAGCGAAAAATGTTATACCCGAACAGTTGACTTTTTTTGCTACACCTGTTCACAAATTAAGAATAAATTACTTTAAAAAATTTAAAATTTTTCAATTTTCTATTTTTTGTATATTATTGGAATTTTTTTCTTCTATTATTAGAAAAGAACTTATTTTTTATTTTAAAAATTAAAAAATAATAAATTTACAGATCTTTTATTTACTAGATATTGCTAGACTTTATTTTTTTTTCTAATTTTAATAAAAAAAATTTAAATTCATAATATAAAAATTCAAAAATAAAAAATTTAGTTTTTAAAAATTTTTAAAATTTTTAAATTCTTTTTTATTTTTTATTCACCGGATAATGCTACACCTGGACACTTGACTTTTTTTGGTTGCACTTGTACACAAATTAAGAATAAATTAATTTTAAAATTTTTCAATTATTTTGTTTTTTTGTATATTTTTAGAATTTTTATTTTTCTACTATTAGAAAAAATTAATTTTTTTGTTTAAAAAGTAAAAAAGATAATAATAAATTTAAAAATTTGTTGTTTACTAGATATTGCTGGACTTTATTTTACTTTTATAATATAAAAAAATAATTTAATAATATAATTTAAAAATTCAAAAATAAAAAATTTAGTTTATAAAAATTTTAAATTTTTTAATAATATTTTTTACTTTTTATTCACCGAAAAATGCTACACCCGGACAGTTGACTTTTTTTGCTACACATGTTCACAAATTAAGAATAAATTACTTTAAAAAATTTAAAATTTTTCAATTTTTCTATTTTTTGTATATTGTTGGAATTTTTTTTCTTCTATTATTAGAAAAGAACTTATTTTTTTATTTTAAAAATTAAAAATAATCAAAGCTATGCTCAAAATCATGAGATTGTTATTCTTTCATAATATATGACAATTATAGCACAAAATATCATGAAATTGTATTAATTTATCCATGGTTGATTGAATCAACGGAAACATAAAATTCTACCCAATTGGCTTACATATGGCTCAAGAAAGTGCATAAATTCAATTGAAAACAAAAGAAAAAGACTAGTAAAACTAGGCTAAGATGACTTGTCATCAGGGTGTAGTCCGCCGCTGTCGCCAGTGGAGGTCCTTGCTGTGGAACGGAGGTGAGAGAGAGAAGCAAAATGAATTCCCTCTGCTTCTGGTGCCCTGGTCTGCCGCTGCCGTCACCGGAATCCTTGGGCGCCGCCGTTGTTCTTGTTGCCCTTAAAGGAAGCTAGCTGCCGCTGCCATTCAGATCCGCTACGGTCTCTGTCGGAAGCCACCATGGAAGCCGTGGAATGAGGGGTTTCTGCCACTATTGAAACTCCATTGCTGTTGTTGTCATGGCCGCCACGCCGTTGGCTGCCGGGATCGGTATTGTGGCTGCCAGAAACCATCTTTTCTTGGTAAGCGTTTGATTTTCGAAACCCCTTAAAGTTAGTGCCCTGTTATACTTCGTTAGAGATTCTGAGATGTTGGTTACACAGGGTTGAGTTCCGATAAATGTGCATCGAAACTAAGGTTGTTGTTGAGCCACTGGAGCTTTTTGCTGCTACGGGGCTGTTGTCGGGTCGGTTCGGAATCGTAGCTGTTCCTTTATGTTATTTTGGTAAGTAAGTATATTTCGAAAAGCCTCGCGTTAGTATTTTGTTGTGTATGGTTAATGAATATGAGTTCTGATAGCGTGGGGTCGAGTTCTGATTATTGTATGTTGCGATTAGTGTCACTATGGTTATTGCGGATGTGGCTTGAAGCTGAGGTTGCGGTTGTTGATGATTTCGGGTTGAGGCGGAAAGGACTCTGTGACGTGTTTGAGTTATGGAATTTGCGTTTTGAGGTAGGGGCGCTTTCCAAAAACTATGTTTTAAGTATTGGAATTATTACATATGGATACTGTTGTGAGATATTGTGTATTTGGTGATTGTATCTGCCTTATGTGTTATTTGATTGACTCGAGTGATTATGGATGTTGGGTTGGTTGAATTGTTGTGCGGCTTTGTGAAATGTAATATTTTGAAGTGATTCTTTAAAGATTTGAAATATGAGTTTAATCCATTGAGGATTGATTTGATTTGAGTCAATTATTTGATGATGTGAAAAGTTGAATGCACTTTTGAATTCAGCCTGGTTTACTTTAATTGACTTGATCTTGGATAAATGATTTGTTACTGAACCGTTTCTTTAAAGCTTTGGAAATGAGTTAAATCGGTTGATATTGAGTTGATTTTGAAATGGTTTTCTTGAGATATGCCACTGAGGCGACTGCTGGATTTAGCTTGCTTTGAATTGATTTCTGGTTTTGAGCTGTTGAAAAGGAATGAGAAACGGTTTAGTTGGGACCCGAACTGGATGGCAAGAGTCCAAGTTTTAGGGGAGGTGCTGTCGAAATTTCTACAAAATCCTAGTCTTGTTTGAAAAGTTATTTAAAAAGGATTGGATTTGAGAAGTTGTATTATTTGATTTGTTAAGAGAATATTTATATTTTCAAGCTTAATTTATTTAGTGAGATTTATGCCTTGAGTTTGACTTATTTAGAAATGAACTATTTTTACCGTTTGAATCACTGAAGGAAATAATGATGCTCTAATATTGATTTCAATATAAAAAGGAGATTTTAGTGATTTCAAAGAAATCTAGACTTTTGATTGAGTAATTAAGTTTGAGGCATTTTGGAAGAGTTAGAAAAATGGGTTCCAAAAAGAAACCTGAAAGTGGTTTGATTCAAATGAACTGGTTCCTTTTCAAATGAGTTAATTTTTGGACCGGGTTGTGATGACAAGTCATCTTAGCCTAGTTTCACTAGCCTTTTTCTTTTGTTTTCAATTGATTTTATGCACTTTCTTAAGCCATAAGCAAGCCAATTGGGTAGATTTCCATGTTTCCTTTGATTCAATCAACCATGGATGAATTCATGCACTTTCATGAGATTTTATGCTATAATTGTCATATATTATGAAAGAAACACAATCTCATGATTTAGGGCATAGCTTTGATTGTTTTGATTGATTGATGATAGGTGAAAAGAGTTTTGAAGAAGGTTGAAGAAAGAAGGAATGGCTAGGAGCAAGAGAGAACAAAAAGCTTGAGCCAAAGTTTGCCTCAAACTTTAGCTCAAACTTTTGGGAAAAAAGCTTGAGCCAACGTTTGCCTCAAACTTTTTGGCAAACGTTGGCATCACAAAACCTACACCCTGGAGGAGAAAAGCTTTGATGACAAGTCATCTTAGCCTAGTTTCACTAGCCTTTTTCTTTTGTTTTCAATTGATTTTATGCACTTTCTTAAGCCATAAGCAAGCCAATTGGGTAGATTTCCATGTTTCCTTTGATTCAATCAACCATGTATGAATTCATGCACTTTTATGAGATTTTATGCTATAATTGTCATATATTATAAAAGAAACACAATCTCATGATTTGGGGCATAGCTTTGATTGTTTTGATTGATTGATGATAGGTGGAAAGAGTTTTGAAGAAGGTTGAAGGAAGAAGGAATGGCTAGGAGCAAGAGAGAACAAAAAGTTTGAGCCAAAGTTTGCCTCAAACTTTAGCTCAAACTTTTAGAAGAGTTGAAAACATGCCAGAGAAAAAAAGCTTGAGCCAAAGTTTGCCTCAAAATTTAGCTCAAACTTTTGGAAGAATTGAAAACACTCCATAGGAAAAAAAGCTTGAGCAAAAGTTTGCCTCAAACTTTAGCTCAAACTTTTGGGAGAAAAGCTTGAGCCAACGTTTACCTCAAACTTTTTGGCAAACGTTGGCATCGCAAAACCAACACCCTGGAGGAGAAAAGCTTGCGCCAACGTTTGCCTCAAACTTTTTGGCAAACGTTGGCGCCACACTTGCACACCCTGGAGGAGAAAAGTTTGCGCCAACGTTTGCCTCAAGCTTTTTGGCAAACTTTGGCGCCACACATATACACAAGGGGGCCAACGTTTGAGCAAAAGTTTGACCTCAAACTTTAGCCCAAACGTTGGTAGCAGCAAGTGAAGCCATCTGGTATAAAAAGTTTGAGTAAAAGTTTGCCTCAAACTTTTACTCAAACTTTTACTCAAACTTTTATGATTTCAACCCGGTTCACAATGGATCTTTTTCCAACTCCAAGAGCAATCAACCAAGGCCTTTATCAACCCAATTCCATCAAGAGCAAAGGCCCAATTCAAAGCTTGAAGACCATTTGAAGAAAGTGTATAAATAGCTTAGGATTTAAGTTTTAGGGGAGCTTTTCCTTTTAGTTTTTGCTGAGTAGTTTTTGGAGAGCTTTTGGATTTTGAACTGTTCTGAGTTTCTGAGTTTGGGGAAGGAGAATTGAATTTTCTTCCTCTTAGTTTTCTTGTTTTCAATTTCAATTACACTTGTCTTGAGTCTTGGGTGTTGAGAATTGGGGAAATTCTGTCTCAATCTCACCTTGAGATCTCTTTCTGTTTCTTTTACTGCATCATTGGAGAATTGAGATTTACATTCAAGCTTTCTTCTGTTTTGATCTTTAATTTCTTGCAATTGACTTCCACATTTGGATCTAGAAAGGCATTGAGATCTAGACTCGGTTATCTAGTCTCTTGGGTCCTGAGATCTAGAGTTTGCATTTTAAATTCTCTGTTTAAAGCTTTTCAAGTTCATTTACATTTCCGTTTGAGATCCGGTTCAATTCAAGTCACTTTCTACTTGTCTGATTAATGCAATTTACTTTTCTTTGTTTAATTTCTGCAAATCCACTTCCCAATTCCCTTTATAATTCAAGCCATTTACATTTCTTGCACTTTAAGATTCTGCAATTTACATTTCTTGCAATCTAAGTTTCTGCAATTTACATTACTTGTTCTTTAAGATTCAGCTTATTTACTTTCTTTGCTCTTTAATTTTCTGCAATCTACCCTTCTCCCTTTACATTTCATGCAATTTAGCTTCTGTCGAATACAAACCACTCAAATCAACTCTTGATTCGCTTGACTAAATCAACCACTAAACTAAAATTGCTCAATCCTTCAATCCCTATGGGATCGACCTCACTCCCGTGAGTTTTATTACTTGATGCGACCCGGTGCACTTGCCGGTTAGATTTGTGTGTTTGGAATTCGTTTTTTTTTGTTTTCCAAAAATACACATCAAGTTTTTGGCGCCGTTGCCGGGGATTGAAATAGATTGACAATGATTAAGTGAAGTGAAGATCTGGATCAAGCACTTTTTCTTTTCTGTTTCTTTAACTTTTGACTTGCACACTAACTGTTTGAGACTTTGTCTCTACTAACTCTCACTGCACTCAAGCTACAGAGTGTTCTGTGTATCTCTGTTGTTTTGGTTGTATGACATGAACCAGGAGAGAGTTCTCCACCTCTGGAATTTTTGAAGAAGGGCACCAAGAAATGGAGGAGACCGGAAGGAAGTCCATAGTGAGAGGAGAAAATCAAAGGCAACAGAATTTTCAACCTCCATAATCAAAGAATGGAGGATGTCAAGCTAATGACAATAAAGAAGCGCTTGTTGGGAGGCAACCCAACCTGAGGTAGTTTTCTTTTCATAGCTATTTTAATAAAAAGGTTAATTAGCTTTATCTATATTGCAAGAAGCTAAGTTTGGTGTTGCACACCAAAACAATATAAAGGAGAATGAAGGATTCTAAGTTTGGTGTTCCACCAAAATCTCATTTAAAAAAACATATTCTCACCTTCTGCATAATGCTAGCTTCAAGCAGTTAGATAAACTAGTTAACTATTTTGCTATTCTTTAGTTTTCAGTTTTGTTACTTTTGAAAAAGAAAAAGAGTTTCACACATGGTTAATCTGATGCATGAGAACCATTGGCAAGGTACTAAGTTTGGTGTTCCCACACCAAAGTAAGTTCAAAGGCCCACAAATAAATCATGCATGCTAACCATTTTTCAAGTGCTTGGGGAACAAGCAACTTTCAATATCACTGCAGAGCATCATACAAGCTTTTGGAAAAACTAAGCATCATCAATCAAGGAGATAAAAGAGGAATGTGAAGACCAGCAATGATGATGATGAGAAGGAGGAAAGCAAGTAAACTCCAAAAGGTTGTATTGTTAAGTGATTATTTTACATCAGATATTGCTGTGATTGAAAGTGATATTGTACCCCTGTCTGTCTGCATAGTATAGTTTTTTTTTCTGTAATTCAATAATTGAGATGCTGGAATAATCACAACCCTATACTTTCCAAACTTGCTTGCACTCAATTTCTCAAGAAGGCATCTGATGACAAGTCATCTTAGCCTAGTTTCACTAGCCTTTTTCTTTTGTTTTCAATTGAATTATGCACTTTCTTGAGCCAAAAGCAAGCCAATTGGGTAGATTTTCATGTTTCCTTTGACTTAATCAACCATGTATGAATTCATGATATTTCATGAGGTTTTATGCTATAATTGTCACATATTATAAAAGAATGAATATCTCATGATTTTGAGCATAGCTTTGATGTGTTTGGTTGATTAATGATAGGTGAAGAAAGCTTGGAGAAAGGTTGATGCAAGAAGGAAGGGTTAGGAGGAAGAGAGAACAAAAAGCTTGAGCAAAAGTTTGCCTCAAACTTTAGCTCAAACTTTTGGATTAATTATGAACCAGGAAGCAAAAGCTGGAGCAAAAGTTAGCCCCTAACTTTTTGGCTAACTTTTGGGCAAAAGCTGGACCAAAAGTTAGCCCCTAACTTTTTGGCTAACTTTTGGCATGAAAAACACTCCCTGGATGCACAAAAAGTTTGCGCCAACGTTAGCCCCTAACTTTTTGGCTAACATTGGCGCATGAAAAACTCTCCCTGGACTAGCAAAAGTTTGCGCCAACGTTAGCCCCTAACTTCTTGGCTAACGTTGGCGCCATGAATATGCAAGGGGAGGCCAATGTTGGAGCAAAAGTTAGACCCCTAACTTTTGCCCCAACGTTGGTATCAGCAAAACAAGGGTGCTGATGTGAAAAGTTGGAGCAAAAGTTAGCCCCTAACTTTTACTCCAACTTTTACTCAAGCTTTCATGATTCCAACCCGGTTCAATTCGGTTCTTCTTCAAACTCCAAGAGCAATCAACCAAGGCCTCTATCAACCCAATTCCATCAAGAGCAAAGGCCCAATTGAAGGCTTGAAGACCATTTGAAGAAAGTGTATAAATAGCATAGGATTTAAGTTTTAAAGGGAGCTTCCCTTTTAGTTTTTCAGAATAGCTTTCTTTTCGGTTTTGCTTGGAGCTCACTTTTACATTTCTTAGCATTGTTGTTTAATTCAAGAGAATTTGGGAGGAGAATTGATCTCTCTTCTTCCTTGTTCTTGCCCAGCACTCTTTACTTTTCTTGTCTTGGATTTTGGGTGGAGAATTGAAGAAATTCTGTTTCAATCTCACCTTGGGAGCTTGTTTAATTTTCTGTTTAATTGAATTTCAGTTTCGGTTACTTGCTTCTTCATCTAATTTCTTTGCAATTTACAATTTCCTTTGCAATTGTGCTTGTTGGATCTAGGAAGGCATTGAGATCTAGACTTGGTTTTCTAGTCTCTTGGGTCCTGAGATCCGGATTTCCCATTTCCCATTCCCTGTTTACTGTTTTCATGCTTATTTACATTTCTGTTTTAAGATCCAGTTTGATTCAAGACATCCTTTACTTCTCTGTTTGTTGCAATTTTACATTTCCTTGTTTAATTTCTGCAAATCCAACTCCCCATTCCCTTTACAATTCAAGCCATTTACATTTCTTGCACTTTAAGATTTTGCAATTTACATTTCTTGCGTTCTAAGTTTCTGCCATTTAATTTCTTGTTCTTTAAGATTCAGCACTTTAATTCCTGTTCTCTTTAATTTCATGCCAATTACCCATTCCCTTTACTTTCTATGCAATTTAAATTCTGCAAATCACAAATCTCTCAACCAAATCTTGATTCGCTTGACTAAATCAACCACTAAACTAAAATTGCTCAATCCTTCAATCCCTGTGGGATCGACCTCACTCCCGTGAGTTATTATTACTTGATGCGACCCGGTGCACTTGCCGGTTAAGTTTGGGTGTTTTGGAGAAATTCGTTTTTCCACGAAAATATCCCATCAGCATCACATGACAGCTCTTTGAAAAGAAGGATTGAGGAATTAAACAATTTTGAGGCAAGCAAAAGATTAGGAGAAGTGGTGGTTCTAGTTGAATGATTATGTATTGAGGTTGCATGCTTATGAAAACTTGCATGGGAGCTCATAGGCGGGACATAGAGTTCAAAGAAGTGTTGTGGAGATTCTCAAACAATTATTGATCCAAGAAGCAGCAAACAAAACAAAAGAAAATAAAGAAAATATAAAAACAAAAAGAACATGGCCCAAGGCTCTGAGCATCAATTACTAGGCAGAAAAGAAAAAAAGAAACAAGAACTCAAAGAGTTGTTATCCTAGTAAATGCTTGTGGTCGAATTGTGTCAAAGAGAGAGGCTTGAGTAAGTAAATCCTTAGGGGTGCTTTAACACCTAATACCTTAAAACCAACTGGTTTAGGAGTATTGATTGAAAGCTTATCTAAAGAGCCGCTTTGAGACATGACACTTAGAGTCAAGGCCAAAGCACAGCAACTCTAAGCTGCTTCAAGGTGATTACCTATAGAGAGATCTCCATGATATTATTTGGATGAAAATTCTAAGACCTAAGACTCCCAAGATGTAGGGACTAGCAAGCACTGAAGCCCTTGCATGAGCATATAATTTAGAGTTCACCCCACTGTCACTTATTCACTTCACTCACAGGACCTTACAAGTTATTCTTCAATCCGTCTTAATTGAAAGAACCTTTGAGCATAATTCTTTTCTTGCTTGGGGACAAGCAAGTTTTAAGTTTGGTGTTGTGATGACAAGTCATCTTAGCCTAGTTTCACTAGCCTTTTTCTTTTGTTTTCAATTGATTTTATGCACTTTCTTAAGCCATAAGCAAGCCAATTGGGTAGATTTCCATGTTTCCTTTGATTCAATCAACCATGTATGAATTCATGCACTTTCATGAGATTTTATGCTATAATTGTCATATATTATAAAAGAAACACAATCTCATGATTTGGGGCATAGCTTTGATTGTTTTGATTGATTGATGATAGGTGGAAAGAGTTTTGAAGAAGGTTGAAGGAAGAAGGAATGGCTAGGAGCAAGAGAGAACAAAAAGTTTGAGCCAAAGTTTGCCTCAAACTTTAGCTCAAACTTTTAGAAGAGTTGAAAACATGCCAGAGAAAAAAAGCTTGAGCCAAAGTTTGCCTCAAACTTTAGCTCAAACTTTTGGAAGAATTGAAAACACTCCAGAGGAAAAAAAGCTTGAGCAAAAGTTTGCCTCAAACTTTAGCTCAAACTTTTGGGAGAAAAGCTTGAGCCAACGTTTGCCTCAAACTTTTTGGCAAACGCTGGCATCACAAAACCAACACCCTGGAGGAGAAAAGCTTGCGCCAACGTTTGCCTCAAACTTTTTGGCAAATGTTGGCGCCACACTTGCACACCCTGGAGGAGAAAATTTTGTACCAACGTTTGCCTCAAGCTTTTTGGCAAACGTTGGCGCCACACATATACACAAGGGGGTCAACGTTTGAGCAAAAGTTTGACCTCAAACTTTAGCCCAAACGTTGGTAGCAGCAAGTGAAGCCATCTGGTATAAAAAGTTTGAGTAAAAGTTTGCCTCAAACTTTTACTCAAACTTTTACTTAAACTTTTATGATTTCAACCCGGTTCACAATGGATCTTTCTCCAACTCTAAGAGCAATCAACCAAGGCCTTTATCAACCCAATTCCATCAAGAGCAAAGGCCCAATTCAAAGCTTGAAGACCGTTTGAAGAAAGTGTATAAATAGCTTAGGATTTAAGTTTTAGGGGAGCTTTTCCTTTTAGTTTTTGCTGAGTAGTTTTTGGAGAGCTTTTGGATTTTGAACTGTTCTGAGTTTCTGAGTTTGGGGAAGGAGAATTGAATTTTCTTCCTCTTAGTTTTCTTGTTTTCAATTTCAATTACACTTGTCTTGAGTCTTGGGTGTTGAGAATTGGGGAAATTCTGTCTCAATCTCACCTTGAGATCTCTTTCTGTTTCTTTTACTGCATCATTGGAGAATTGAGATTTACATTCAAGCTTACTTCTGTTTTGATCTTTAATTTCTTGCAATTGAATTCCACATTTGGATCTAGGAAGGCATTGAGATCTAGACTCGGTTATCTAGTCTCTTGGGTCCTGAGATCTGGAGTTTGCATTTTAAATTCTCTGTTTAAAGCTTTTCAAGTTCATTTACATTTCTGTTTGAGATCCGGTTCAATTCAAGTCACTTTCTACTTGTCTGATTAATGCAATTTACTTTTCTTTGTTTAATTTATGTAAATCCACTTCCCAATTCCCTTTATAATTCAAGCCATTTACATTTCTTGCACTTTAAGATTCTGCAATTTACATTTCTTGCAATCTAAGTTTCTGCAATTTACATTACTTGTTCTTTAAGATTCAGCTTATTTACTTTCTTTGCTCTTTAATTTTCTACAATCTACCCTTCTCCCTTTACATTTCATGCAATTTAGCTTCTGTCGAATACAAACCACTCAAATCAACTCTTGATTCGCTTGACTAAATCAACCACTAAACTAAAATTGCTCAATCCTTCAATCCCTGTAGGATCGACCTCACTCCCGTGAGTTTTATTACTTGATGCGACCCGGTGCACTTGCCGGTTAGATTTGTGTGTTTGGAATTCATTTTTTTTCGTTTTCCAAAAATACACATCAAGCTTGCACCAACGTTTGCCTCAAACTTTTTGGCAAACGTTGGCACCACACTTGCACACCCTGGAGGAGAAAAGCTTGCGCCAACGTTTGCCTCAAGCTTTTTGGCAAACGTTGGCGCCATACATATACACAAGGGGACCAACGTTTGAGCAAAAGTTTGACCTCAGCAAGTGAAGCCATCTGGTATAAAAAGTTTGAGTAAAAGTCTGCCTCAAACTTTTACTCAAACTTTTATGATTCTTGACCCGGTTCACAATGGGTTTCTCTCCAACTCCAAGAGCAATCAACAGAGACTCTTATCAACCCAATTCCATCAAGAGCAAAGGCCCAATTCAAGGCTTGAAGACCATTTGAAGAAAGTGTATAAATAGCTTAGGATTTAAGTTTTGAAGAGAGCTTTTCCTGAGAGAATTTTCAGAACACTCACAGTGGAGAGCACCTTGACATTTTTGCATTGTTGTTTTTAGAATTCAAGAGAATTAGGGAGGAGAATTGATCTCTCTTCTTCCTTGTTCTTGTTTGAGCACTTTTTACTTTTCTTGTTTCGGATCTTGGGTGGAGAATTGAAGAACTTCTGTTTCAATCTCACCTTGAGATCTCGTTTAATTTTCTGCATAATTGAATTTCCATTTTTGTTAACTGCTTCGGCTTCTACTCTTCCGCAATTTACATTTCTTTATTTCCTTTGCAATTGTTCTTGCTGGATCTAGGAAGGTAGTGAGATCTAGACTTGGCTATCTAGTCTCTTGAGTCCTGAGATCTATAGCTTTCAATTTCAATTTCCTTGTTTCGTTGTCACACCAAGCTTATTCTCATTTTCATTTAAGATCTGGTTTAATTGAATCCATCTTTTACATTCCTGTTTGTTGAATTTTTTCTTTTCCTTGTTTAATTTCTGCAAATCCAATTCCCAATTCCCTTTACAATTCAAGCCATTTACATTTCTTGCACTTTAAGATTCTGCAATTTACATTTCTTACATTCTAAGTTTCTGCCATTTAATTTCTTGTTCTTTAAGATTCAGCACTTTATTTTCTGTTCTCTTTGATGTGTATTTTCAGAAAACGAGTTCCAAACACACAAATCTAACCGGCAAGTGCACCGGGTCGCATCAAGTAATAAAAACTCACGGGAGTGAGGTCGATCCCACAGGGATTGAAGGATTGAGCAATTTTAGTTTAGTGGTTGATTTAGTCAAGCGAATCAAGTATTGGTTGGGTGATTTGTGATTGCAGAAACTAAATTGCTTGAAATGTAAAGGGAGAAGGGTAGATTGCAGGAAATTAAAGAGCAAAGAAAGTAAATAAGCTGAATCTTAAAGAACAAGTAATGTAAATTGCAGAAATTTAGATTGCAAGAAATGTAAATTGCAGAATCTTAAAGTGCAAGAAATGTAAATGGCTTGAATTATAAAGGGAATTGGGAAGTGGATTTGCAGAAATTAAACAAGGAAAAGTAAATTGCATTAATCAGACAAGTAGAAGGTGACTTGAATTGAACTGGATCTCTAACGGAAATGTAAATGAACTTGAAAAGCTTTAAACAGAGAATTTAAAATGCAAACTCCAGATCTCAGGACCCAAGAGACTAGATAACCGAGTCTAGATCTCAATGCCTTCCTAGATCCAAATGTAGAATTCAATTGCAAGAAATTAAAGATCAAAACAGAAGAAAGCTTGAATGTAAATCTCAATTCTCCAATGATGCAGTAAAAGAAACAGAACGAGATCTCAAGGTGAGATTGAGACAGAATTTCCCCAATTCTCAACACCCAAGACTCAAGACAAGTGTAATTGAAATTGAAAACAAGAAAACTAAGAGGAAGAGAATTCAATTCTCCTTCCCCGAACTCAGAAACTCAAATTAATTCCAAAACCAAAAGCTCTCAACAAAACTAAAACGGAAAGTTCTAAAAGGAAAGAAAAACTCTCCATGAAAACTTAAATCCTAAGCTATTTATACACTTTCTTCAAATGGTCTTCAAGCCTTGAATTCGGCCTTTGTTCTTGATGGAATTGGGTTGATAAAGGCCTTGGTTGATTGCTCTTGGAGTTGGAGAAAGATCCATTGTGAACCGGGTTGAAAAACATAAAAGCTTGAGTAAAAGTTTGAGTAAAAGTTTGAGGCAAACTTTTACTCAAACTTTTTACACCAGATGGCTTCACTTTGCTGCTACTAACGTTTGAGCCAAAGTTTGAGGTCAAACTTTTGCTCAAACGTTGGCCCCCTTGTAAATGTGTGTTGCGCCAACGTTTGAGCAAAAGTTTGACCTCAAACGTTGGCGCAAGCTTTTTCCTCCAGGGTGTGCAAGAGTGGCGCCAACGTTTGAGCAAAAGTTTGACCTCAAACGTTGGTGCAAGCTTTTTCCTCCAGGGTGTGCAAGTGTGGCGCCAACGTTTGAGCAAAAGTTTGACCTCAAACGTTGGCGCAAGCTTTTTCCTCCAGGGTATTGATTTTGTGATGCCAACGTTTGCCAAAAAGTTTGAGGCAAACGTTGGCTCAAGCTTTTCTCCCAAAAGTTTGAGCTAAAGTTTGAGGTCAAACTTTTGCTCAAGCTTTTTTCCTCTGGAGTGTTTTCAACTTAATTAAAAGTTTGAGCCAAAGTTTGAGGCAAACTTTTGCTCAAGCTTTTTGTTCTCTCTTGCTCCTAGCCATTCCTTCTTTCTTCAACCTTCTTCAAAACTCTTTTCACCTATCATCAATCAACCAAACACATCAAAGCTTTGCTTAAAATCATGAGTTTGTTATTCTTTCATAATATATGACAATTATAGCATAAAATCTCATGAAATTGCATGAATTCATACATGGTTGATTGAATCAAAGGAAACATGGAAATCTACCCAATTGGCTTGCTTATGGCTTAAGAAAGTGCATAAAATCAATTGAAAATAAAAGAAAAAGGCTAGTGAAACTAGGCTAAGATGACTTGTCATCACAACACCAAACTTAAAGCTTGCTTGTCCCCAAGCAAGAAAAGAATTATTGAGAAGAAAGAATGAAATGGAAGAGGATGTTCATGCTAGCAGAGTATTATTGGTAGTTCATGGGGTTTTATGTGGATAAGTAAACACTCACTTCTTATTGACTTTTAGGCCTAGAAAGTCTCCTTCAAGCATCAAGCAACACACTGCTATGACCTCTCATTATTCCTTTGTCCTTGACTATTGTTTTTCTCTATAAGCTTTAGTTTAGTGTCATGTTTAACAAGTTCTTTTCTTTCTTTATACTTGACACATTATTCACTATAGACACTTGGCTCACATTCCTTCTAAGAACATTGATGCCCAGCACCTCTTTGGGTTACTAAATGCCTTGTATTTAGGTTGCTCTTGATAGTGGACTTTCAGCTGATGATCCCGGGTTAGTTAACCCAAGTCACCGAGTGTTGATGCACTCCAAAGAACTTAATAATCCAAGCAGATCCTAGTACAGAGACACCACAGGCATATATTCTAAGGTTCAAGCTATTGGTGTCTAGCTTTACTTCTTTTTTTTCTTTTATTCTATTGCCAATTTTTGGCCTTTTCTTTTCTCTGTTTGTTTTTCTTTTTAACCAAGGACTTTTATTTGATTGAGATTCATAGACAGTAGGCCACTTTCTACTTAGAAGGAGACATCCTAGTTCTCTTATTCACTAAAAGTGAGCTATCATACAATCACACATGCATACCACCACTTACTTTTATTGTACTTCTATCTAACAAAGAACTATCTCACTTCACATTCAAACATTTCTTTTATTGAATTAAAGATGCAAGGGACAAAGCATGCTTTTTGTTAAGTGGAAGTAAACATACAAGCATACACTTAGGCTAGCTTACTTATTGCAAAAGAAAATTGAATCTACTTGAACTAGATGAACACTTTAGCAAGACATAAATCAAAGCATTTCTCAACAGCAAAAGTTAAGTATAAATACAACCTATTGGTTTGCAGTTCTTTTGTTCTTCCTTCTGTTGTGCCCCTTTTGAGTCATGATGCATAATGTCTTCAAATGGTGGTTCGTTCCCTGCACAATTCTCAAAAGTTGCTTGCTTCTCAAGCCCTTAGGTGACTGGTTAGTATGCATGAATTGAGTGTGGCTTTTTGGATTCAATTTGGTGTGGGAACACCAAACTTAATTCCTTGCCACTGTCTCTAATGCAACAGGTTGTACATTTATAAATTCTTTTGGCCTTGCTAAAGGTTATGGAACCAAACTAAGAAGCAATTAACTGGTTGAATAATTTGTCTGATTGCTTGGAGCTATCATTATGCAAGAGGTGAGAATATGCTTTTAAATGAGATTTTGGTGGAACACCAAACTTAGAATCCTTCATTCTCCCTTAAATTGTTTTGGTGTGCAACACCAAGCTTAGATCCTTGCAATATAGACAAAACTACTCAACCTTTTTATTGAAACAGCTATGAAAAGAAAACTACCTCAGGTTGGGTTGCCTCCCAACAAGCGCTTCTTTATTGTCACTAGCTTGACATCTCATTCTTTGATTATGGAGGCTGAAAAGCATAGTGCCTCAGCTTTTCTCCTCTTACTGTGAACTTCCTTCCGGTCTCCTTTTTGATGATCTCTAGGTGTTCAAGTGAAAGGACCCAGTTCACAGTGTAGTATTCAGATGATTGTGGAGACACCTTCATTGGTTGGGTGTTTAACACTACTTTATCCCCTAGTGAAAAGCCTTCAGTAGGGATCTTCTTGTTTCTCCACCCTCTTGGCCTCTTCTTCTTTTCTTTCTCAAAAGATACTCCCTGCCTTGGTGGTTCCTTATCTGAGATGTTGAATTTCTCATCTGGAGGTTTTGGATCTAGTTCCTCCTTGATTTCTTTGGTCTGTTGCACCATCTCTACTTCTTTCAAGCAATGATTTGGAAGTCTTGGAGCTAACTCATTGACTACCTCCTTCAAACTTTTATCTCTGGCCTTATCCTCCATACACTCTTCTTCTTGAGTGGGCTCATGTTAGGTTTTAAAAACATGGAATGCTAGGTGCTCATCATGCACTCTCAGCAACAATTCCCCTTTTTCAACATCTATCAGTGCTCTGCCCGTAGCAAGAAAAGGCCTCCCTAGAATGATGGGGGTGTTAGGGTCCTCCTCCATATCCAGAATGACAAAATCAGTTGGGAGAAGGAATTTCCCCACTTTTACCAGTACATTCTCTACAACTCCAACTGCTTGCTGGATGGATTTGTCAGCCATTTGAAGGAGTATTCGTGTGGATTTCAGCTCACAAATTCGAAGTTTCCTCATTAGAAACAAAGGCATCAAGTTTATGCTTGCACCAAGGTCACAGAATGACTTTTCAATTGTTATGTCTCCTATGGTGCAAGGTATATAAAAACTCCCAGGATCATCTTTCTTCTCTGGTAACTCTCTTTGGAGAATAGCACTACATTCCATTGTCATCTCAACAATTTGTCCTTCTTTTAGGGACTTTTTCTTTGTCAGCACTTCCTTCATAAATTTGGCATACACTGGCATCTGTTCAAGTGCTTCTAAGAAAGGAATATTGATGCTGAGGGTCTTGAATATGTCCAGGAACTTTGAGTATTGCTTATCCTCATTCTCTTTTTTGAACCTCTGAGGGTATGGAAGTTTGGGGATATGTGGCTTCACCCTTTCCTTCTTCTCTTGTAGTTGTGTTTCAAGGATGTCCTTATCTCTCTTTGAGCTTTTTGCATTCTTGATTTTCTGATCCTCTTCACTTCTCTCTTTTGTCTCTTCTTGTGGAACTTCTCTATTGTGTTCTTCCTGATTGATGGCTTTCTTCTCACTTTCCACTATGATTGCTTTGCACTCCTCCCACTTTGTAGCTTTTCCTTTGTCCCTTGGATGGTCTTGAGTGGCACTAGGGGATGCACCTATAATTCGTTTAGCCATTTGTTCCATATGCCTCTCGACATTTCTGATTGAAGCTTCTTGGTTTTTGCTTGTTGTGGCTTGATCTTTTCTTGCTGCTTCTTGATCTTTGCTTGCTGCTTCTTGATCTTGTCTTGCCATCTCTTGATTTTTCATGAGTTTCTCCATCATTGTCTCTTGGTGCTTCATCATCTTATCCATCAATATCTCCAAGTTGGAGATCCTTTGAGTGTTTTGTGATGTTTGTGGCTGGTTGTGGGGTGTTGAAGGTTGATGGTAGGTGTTTTGGTTAGTGGTTTGGTTATTGGGTGGACAGTAGCTAGAATTTGGGTGGTTGTTTTGGGGTTTTCTATATGGATTGGGGTTAGTGTTTTGCTGGTTGTGGTTTTGGTTGTTTCTTGAGTTGTTTTGGTTTGAATTTCGTTGCCATGGTTGCTGGTTTTGAGTGTGGTTATCTCCCCATCTTATGTTTGGATGGTTCTTCCAGGATGGATTGTAGGTGTCGTTGGTTATGCACATATTGAGGTTGTTCCTGCTGCTGATCTTCTTGGTTTTCTTCATTTTGCCCCCATTTGGTTGATGGTTGGCTTGTATTCACTGCTACAACTTGCAAGCTATCAATCTTTTTAGCCATCTGCTCAAATTGTTGTTGAATCTGCTCCTGCATTATCTTGTTTTGAGCTAGGAGGGTGTCAACCCCTTCCATTTCTAACACTCCTTTCCTTTGTGATGGCTGGCGTTGTCTCTGATGAGCAAAGAAATATTGATTGTTTGCCACCATATCAATGAGGTTTTGGGCCTCTTCAGCTGTCTTCATGAGTTGCATTGAGCCTCCTACTGAATAGTCAGGTGCCTCTTGAGCTTTCATTGTCAGTCCTTCATAGAAATTTTGGAGTTTATCCCATTCATTAAACATCTCTGGTGGACACTTCCTGAGTAAAGCTTTGTATCTCTCCCATGCTTCATACAATGACTCTCCATCCATCTGAGTAAATGTTTGAACCTCTGTTTTAAGCCTGATGATCCTTTGAGGAGGATAAAACTTTGCTAAGAACTTGCTCACTAGATCCTCCCAATTGTTGATGCTTTCTCTTGGAAATGACTCCAACCATTGAGTAGCTTTGTCCCTCAGGGAAAATGGAAACAACAACAATTTGTAACTGTTAGGATGTACACCATTGGTCTTCACTGTGTTATATATCCTCAGGAAGGTGGATAGGTGCTGGTTTGGATCTTCCAAGGGGCCTCCTCCATAAGAACAGTTGTTCTGCACTAAGGTGATGAGTTGGGGCTTCAATTCAAAGTTATTTGCATCGACATTTGGGGTAAGGATGCTACTCCCACAATGCCTTGGATTAGCAAATGTATATGAAGCCAAGACTCTCCTCTGGGGTTGACCATTGTTGTTGGCCATTCTCACTGGTGGATTTGTTGGATTTGTTGAGTGTTCCTCCAATTCATGATATTCTTCATCTGATTCTTCCTCTCCAGCAACATTTTTTTTCTCTTGCTTCTCTTCTTAGCCTTCGGAGGATTCTTTCGTCAGTTTCATGAAAGGTAGGGATCTCTCTTCTTGTATCTGACATACAAGCAAAACACAAGAATCACACAATACCAGAAAAGCAATAACACTTCAATCCATGGCTGAAGTGAAATATTAGTTAGCTTAGGCAAAAATTCAAATAGTTAGCGTGTTAGTCAAAACTTAAAGAAACAGAAAAGAAAAAGTGCTTGATCTAGATCTCCACTTCACTTAATCATTGTCAATCTATTTCAATCCCCGGCAACGGCGCCAAAAACTTGATGTGTATTTTCGGAAAACGAGTTCCAAACACACAAATCTAACCGGCAAGTGCACCGGGTCGCATCAAGTAATAAAAACTCACGGGAGTGAGGTCGATCCCACAGGGATTGAAGGATTGAGCAATTTTAGTTTAGTGGTTGATTTAGTCAAGCGAATCAAGTATTGGTTGGGTGATTTGTGATTGCAGAAACTAAATTGCTTGAAATGTAAAGGGAGAAGGGTAGATTGTAGGAAATTAAAGAGCAAAGAAAGTAAATAAGCTGAATCTTAAAGAACAAGTAATGTAAATTGCAGAAACTTAGATTGCAAGAAATGTAAATTGCAGAATCTTAAAGTGCAAGAAATGTAAATGGCTTGAATTATAAAGGGAATTGGGAAGTGGATTTGCAGAAATTAAACAAGGAAAAGTAAATTGCATTAATCAGACAAGTAGAAGGTGACTTGAATTGAACCGGATCTCTAACGGAAATGTAAATGAACTTGAAAAGCTTTAAACAGAGAATTTAAAATGCAAACTCCAGATCTCAGGACCCAAGAGACTAGATAATCGAGTCTAGATCTCAATGCCTTCCTAGATCCAAATGTAGAATTCAATTGCAAGAAATTAAAGATCAAAACAGAAGAAAGCTTGAATGTAAATCTCAATTCTCCAATGATGCAGTAAAAGAAACAGAACGAGATCTCAAGGTGAGATTGAGACAGAATTTCCCCAATTCTCAACACCCAAGACTCAAGACAAGTGTAATTGAAATTGAAAACAAGAAAACTAAGAGGAAGAGAATTCAATTCTCCTTCCCCGAACTCAGAAACTCAAATTAATTCCAAAACCAAAAGCTCTCAGCAAAACTAAAACGGAAAGTTCTAAAAGGAAAGAAAAACTCTCCATGAAAACTTAAATCCTAAGCTATTTATACACTTTCTTCAAATGGTCTTCAAGCCTTGAATTTGGCCTTTGTTCTTGATGGAATTGGGTTGATAAAGGCCTTGGTTGATTGCTCTTGGAGTTGGAGAAAGATCCATTATGAACCGGGTTGAAAAACATAAAAGCTTGAGTAAAAGTTTGAGTAAAAGTTTGAGGCAAACTTTTACTCAAACTTTTTACACCAGATGGCTTCACTTTGCTGCTACCAACGTTTGAGCCAAAGTTTGAGGTCAAACTTTTGCTTAAACGTTGGCCCCCTTGTAAATGTGTGTTGCGCCAACGTTTGAGCAAAAGTTTGACCTCAAACGTTGGCGCAAGCTTTTTCCTCCAGGGTGTGCAAGAGTGGCGCCAACGTTTGAGCAAAAGTTTGACCTCAAACGTTGGCGCAAGCTTTTTCCTCCAGGGTGTGCAAGTGTGGCGCCAACGTTTGAGCAAAAGTTTGACCTCAAACGTTGGCGCAAGCTTTTTCCTCCAGGGTATTGATTTTGTGATGCCAACGTTTGCCAAAAATTTTGAGGCAAACGTTGGCTCAAGCTTTTCTCCCAAAAGTTTGAGCTAAAGTTTGAGGTCAAACTTTTGCTCAAGCTTTTTTCCTCTAGAGTGTTTTCAACTCAATTAAAAGTTTGAGCCAAAGTTTGAGGCAAACTTTTGCTCAAGCTTTTTGTTCTCTCTTGCTCCTAGCCATTCCTTCTTTCTTCAACCTTCTTCAAAACTATTTTCACCTATCATCAATCAACCAAACACATCAAAGCTTTGCTTAAAATCATGAGTTTGTTATTCTTTCATAATATATGACAATTATAGCATAAAATCTCATGAAATTGCATGAATTCATACATGGTTGATTGAATCAAAGGAAACATGGAAATCTACCCAATTGGCTTGCTTATGGCTTAAGAAATTACATAAAATCAATTGAAAATAAAAGAAAAAGGCTAGTGAAACTAGGCTAAGATGACTTGTCATCACAACACCAAACTTAAAGCTTGCTTGTCCCCAAGCAAGAAAAGAATTATTGAGAAGAAAGAATGAAATGGAAGAGGATGTTCATGCTAGCAGAGTATTATTGGTAGTTCATGGGGTTTTATGTGGATAAGTAAACACTCACTTCTTATTGACTTTTAGGCCTAGAAAGTCTCCTTCAAGCATCAAGCAACACATTGCTATGACCTCTCATTATTCCTTTGTCCTTGACTATTGTTTTTCTCTATAAGCTTTAGTTTAGTGTCATGTTTAACAAGTTCTTTTCTTTCTTTATACTTGACACATTATTCACTATAGACACTTGGCTCACATTCCTTCTAAGAACATTGATGCCCAACACCTCTTTGGGTTACTAAATGCCTTGTATTTAGGTTGCTCTTGATAGTGGACTTTCAGCTGATGATCCCAGGTTAGTTAACCCAAGTCACCGAGTGTTGATGCACTCCAAAGAACTTAATAATCCAAGCAGATCCTAGTACAGAGACACCACAGGCATATATTCTAAGGTTCAAGCTATTGGTGTCTAGCTTTACTTCTTTTTTTCTTTTATTCTATTGCCAATTTTTGGCCTTTTCTTTTCTCTGTTTGTTTTTCTTTTTAACAAAAGACTTTTATTTGATTGAGATTCATAGACAGTAGGCCACTTTCTACTTAGAAGGAGACATCCTAGTTCTCTTATTCACTAAAAGTGAGCTATCATACAATCACACATGCATACCACCACTTACTTTTATTGTACTTCTATCTAACAAAGAACTATCTCACTTCACATTCAAACATTTCTTTTATTGAATTAAAGATGCAAGGGACAAAGCATGCTTTTTGTTAAGTGGAAGTAAACATACAAGCATACACTTAGGCTAGCTTACTTATTGCAAAAGAAAATTGAATCTACTTGAACTAGATGAACACTTTAGCAAGACATAAATCAAAGCATTTCTCAACAGCAAAAGTTAAGTATAAATACAACCTATTGGTTTGCAGTTCTTTTGTTCTTCCTTCTGTTGTGCCCCTTTTGAGTCATGATGCATAATGTCTTCAAATGGTGGTTCGTTCCCTGCACAATTCTCAAAAGTTGCTTGCTTCTCAAGCCCTTAGGTGACTGGTTAGTATGCATGAATTGAGTGTGGCTTTTTGGATTCAATTTGGTGTGGGAACACCAAACTTAATTCCTTGCCACTGTCTCTAATGCAACAGGTTGTACATTTATAAATTCTTTTGGCCTTGCTAAAGGTTATGGAACCAAACTAAGAAGCAATTAACTGGTTGAATAATTTGTCTGATTGCTTGGAGCTATCATTATGCAAGAGGTGAGAATATGCTTTTAAATGAGATTTTGGTGGAACACCAAACTTAGAATCCTTCATTCTCCCTTAAATTGTTTTGGTGTGCAACACCAAACTTAGATCCTTGCAATATAGACAAAACTACTCAACCTTTTTATTGAAACAGCTATGAAAAGAAAACTACCTCAGGTTGGGTTGCCTCCCAACAAGCGCTTCTTTATTGTCACTAGCTTGACATCTCATTCTTTGATTATGGAGGCTGAAAAGCATAGTGCCTCAGCTTTTCTCCTCTTACTGTGAACTTCCTTCCGGTCTCCTTTTTGATGATCTCTAGGTGTTCAAGTGAAAGGACCCGGTTCACAGTGTAGTATTCAGATGATTGTGGGGACACCTTCATTGGTTGGGTGTTTAACACTACTTTATCCCCTGGTGAAAAGCCTTCAGTAGGGATCTTCTTGTTTCTCCACCCTCTTGGCCTCTTCTTCTTTTCTTTCTCAAAAGATACTCCCTGCCTTAGTGGTTCCTTATCTGAGATGTTGAATTTCTCATCTGGAGGTTTTGGATCTAGTTCCTCCTTGATTTCTTTGGTCTGTTGCACCATCTCTACTTCTTTCAACCAATGATTTGGAAGTCTTGGAGCTAACTCATTGACTACCTCCTTCAAACTTTGATCTCTGGCCTTATCCTCCGTACACTCTTCTTCTTGAGTGGGCTCATGTGGGGTTTTAAAAACATGGAATGCTAGGTGCTCATCATGCACTCTCAGCAACAATTTCCCTTTTTCAACATCTATCAGTGCTCTGCCCGTAGCAAGAAAAGGCCTCCTTAGGATGATGGGGGTGTTAGGGTCCTCCTCCATATCCAGAATGACAAAATCAGTTGGGAGAAGGAATTTCCCCACTTTTACCAGTACATTCTCTACAACTTTAACTGCTTGCTGGATGGATTTGTCAGCCATTTGAAGGAGTATTCGTATGGATTTCAGCTCACAAATTCGAAGTTTCCTCATTAGAGACAAAGGCATCAAGTTTATGCTTGCACCAAGATCACAGAATGACTTTTCAATTGTTATGTCTCCTATGGTGCAAGGTATATAAAAACTCCCAGGATCATCTTTCTTCTCTGGTAACTCTCTTTGGAGAATAGCACTACATTCCATTGTCATCTCAACAATTTGTCCTTCTTTTAGGGACTTTTTCTTTGTCAGCACTTCCTTCATAAATTTGGCATACACTGGCATCTGTTCAAGTGCTTCTAAGAAAGGAATATTGATGCTGAGGGTCTTGAATATGTCCAGGAACTTTGAGTATTGCTTATCCTCATTATCTTTTTTGAACCTCTGAGGGTATGGAAGTTTGGGGATATGTGGCTTCACCCTTTCCTTCTTCTCTTGTAGTTGTGTTTCAAGGATGTCCTTATCTTTCTTTGAGCTTTTTGTATTCTTGATTTTCTGATCCTCTTCACTTCTCTCTTCTGTCTCTTCTTGTGGAACTTCTCTGTTGTGTTCTTCCTGATTGATGGCTTTCTTCTCACTTTCCACTATGATTGCTTTGCACTCCTCCCACTTTGTAGCTTTTCCTTTGTCCCTTGGGTGGTCTTGAGTGGCACTAGGGGATGCATCTGTAATTCGTTTAGCCATTTGTTCCATATGCCTCTCGAGATTTCTGATTGAAGCTTCTTGGTTTTTGCTTGTTGTGGCTTGATCTTTTCTTGTTGCTTCTTGATCTTTGCTTGCTGCTTCTTGATCTTGTCTTGCCATCTCTTGATTTTTCATGAGTTTCTCCATCATTGTCTCTTGGTGCTTCATCATCTTATCCATCAATATCTCCAAGTTGGAGATCCTTTGAGTGTTTTGTGATGTTTGTGGCTGGTTGTGGGGTGTTGAAGGTTGATGGTAGGTGTTTTGGTTAGTGGTTTGGTTATTGGGTGGACAGTAGCTAGAATTTGGGTGGTTGTTTTGGGGTTTTCTATATGGATTGGGGTTAGTGTTTTGCTGGTTGTGGTTTTGGTTGTTTCTTGAGTTGTTTTGGTTTGAATTTCGTTGCCATGGTTGCTGGTTTTGAGTGTGGTTATCTCCCCATCTTATGTTTGGATGGTTCTTCCAGGATGGATTGTAGGTGTCACCATAGACTTCATTTTGGCCGGAGCTTTGGTTATGCACATATTGAGGTTGTTCCTGCTGCTGATCTTCTTGGTTTTCTTCATTTTGCCCCCATTTGGTTGATGGTTGGCTTGTATTCACTGCTGCAACTTGCAAGCTATCAATCTTTTTAGCCATCTGCTCAAATTGTTGTTGAATCTGCTCCTGCATTATCTTGTTTTGAGCTAGGAGGGTGTTAACCCCTTCCATTTCTAACACTCCTTTCCTTTGTGATGGCTGGCGTTGTCTCTGATGAGCAAAGAAATATTGATTGTTTGCCACCATATCAATGAGGTTTTGGGCCTCTTCAGCTGTCTTCATGAGTTGCATTGAGCCTCCTGCTGAATAGTCAAGTGCGTCTTGAGCTTTCATTGTCAGTCCTTCATAGAAATTTTGGAGTTTATCCCATTCATTAAACATCTCTGGTGGACACTTCCTGAGTAAAGCTTTGTATCTCTCCCATGCTTCATACAATGACTCTCCATCCATCTGAGTAAATGTTTGAACCTCTGTTTTGAGCCTGATGATCCTTTGAGGAGGATAAAACTTTGCTAAGAACTTGCTCACTAGATCCTCCCAATTGTTGATGCTTTCTCTTGGAAATGACTCCAACCATTGAGTAGCTTTGTCCCTCAGGGAAAATGGAAACAACAACAATTTGTAACTGTCAAGATGTACACCATTGGTCTTCACTGTGTTACATATCCTCAGGAAGGTGGATAGGTGCTGGTTTGGATCTTCCAAGGGGCCTCCTCCATAAGAACAGTTGTTCTGCACCAAGGTGATGAGTTGGGGCTTCAATTCAAAGTTATTTGCATCGACATTTGGGGTAAGGATGCTACTCCCACAATGCCTTGGATTAGCAAATGTATATGAAGCCAAGACTCTCCTCTGGGGTTGACCATTGTTGTTGGCCATTCTCACTGGTGGATTTGTTGGATTTGTTGAGTGTTCCTCCAATTCATGATATTCTTCATCTGATTCTTCCTCTCCAGCAACATTTTTTTCTCTTGTTTCTCTTCTTAGCCTTCGGAGGATTCTTTCGCCAGTTTCATGAAAGGTAGGGATCTCTCTTCTTGTATCTGACATACAAGCAAAACACAAGAATCACACAATACCAGAAAAGCAATAACACTTCAATCCATGGCTGAAGTGAAATATTAGTTAGCTTAGGCAAAAATTCAAACAGTTAGCGTGTTAGTCAAAAGTTAAAGAAACAGAAAAGAAAAAGTGCTTGATCTAGATCTCCACTTCACTTAATCATTATCAATCTATTTCAATCCCCGGCAACGGCGCCAAAAACTTGATGTGTATTTTCGGAAAATGAGTTCCAAACACACAAATCTAACCGGCAAGTGCACCGGGTCGCATCAAGTAATAAACAGGCTCATATTTTAGTACTAAATGGTATAAGTGTCGTCGTAATGTCCGAGCTATCAAAGTCGCGCAGCCGGAAGCGTGAGCTTTGGTAATTAGGGTGTTACATTATGGTATCAGAGCAGTCCTTCCTGTAGAGCCTGAGGAATGGACCGACTGTGCTTCAATTGCATACTCTGAGCGTTTGTCATGTACTAAGTCTTGTCGAATGACGAGGAATAGAGCTTTATGCACATGACGGTCTATTGATTAACGTTGTTAGTCTTGCATTGCATAATTCCTGATATTAAGTTTGGCCGGCTTAATACTAGTAAATTATGTATATGAGAGCACTAATAGGTTATCATAGATGATATACGAATTTTGAGTAAAGCGAATCGCGGGTTTTGGGAACGTTAGAAACTATTTCTCGATGGCTATTTAGTTGTGTATCTTGGATTTTGCTCGAGTCGATCTATTCTTTCATGTCCTAACTTGAAGTTCTCGTTTGCTACTCCTCTTGAAAAGTAGTTTGATGTTCCACTCTATTCCTCTATTCATATGTATTCTTGTTTGATCCTAAGTGCATATGCTTGTTTGAAATCCTTGTTGTATCTGTCTTTCTCTGTTTGAGTTCTTCTTGATTCACGTGTTCTTTGATACAGCTTTGAACTTATCCTATTGCGTTGTATATTTTAACTCCGAATTCCGAGCCCATTCTTAGAGAAATTGTTGATTCAGTGTTCCTCTTATTTGACAGTGAATTACAGCCAATTTTGAGATTTTTATAAAGTTGCTGTTGATTAGATATGTACTTATCTATATATGAATCTTTGAAGATTTCTTATACAATTTAACAACTATTTATTTCTAATACATCGCCTGTACTTTTACTGGTTTACGGAACTGCATTTACTTTAAATTACAATTTGACTTTCTAGTAATTTTACTATAGTTCCAATGCACATCTTCATTTGATTATGTATTTGGATATTTTTCAAAATTTTGAAAAGAAAGGATTTACCACTTTTGTCTCGGTTGAGTTTCGTTTGATAAGCTTTACTTAACTTATTTTGAATTGAGTTTGATTTAGCATGCTATATGGTTTATGCCATTGCTGTTCTTTTGAAAATGTTGGACTCATAGCTTTCTCCTTATGAACGGACTAAAGTTTCTCTTAATCCTTCCATCTCCATAGGTGTCGTGCTTGGCTTTGTTTTTAACTAATCTTTTACATCTTGTGAACATTACCATTGATCTTGGTTTTTCTTCTCTGGTGAACCTCATTCTTATATGAGTCAGTTTGATTCGTTTCAAAACAGTGCATCGTTTAATCTCTCATTATCTCTACACGAGTTTTTAGTCAAAGATTTATCCTTGAGAAATTACTAATGATTGAGTTGTCTTTTCCTATGACTTTTTCTTTTGGATCAATTGAAAACTTGTTTGATGTCGCATGCCTAGTGGATCTTGTTTAAACTACTTTGATTTAAGATCTTTTCTTGTATGGCTTGACTCCTTTTCAAGTACATCCTAATTTTCTTGAATATTATTGCGAGATGGTGATTTCAAGTATACTATTGGAGACTTGTTTTGATTTTTTAAAGCAGATTGAATTCTCTTTGAATAAGTTCTAAATTGAACTTATTTTTCATTTGCTTGGTTATAATTGAGAACATTGTTCAATTTTTGGCAAAATTGTTTTAAAGTCGGCATGCGCTATTTTAAATGAGGTTTGAAAAGCTTCCTTGTTTATTGGAAACCGGTTTGTTTGTAATGCAACACTTAATTCCTTTACCAATTTATAGCAAACTTTTACCTCGGATTTTCTTTCCTAAATAGAGCTTAACTTTCTCTTTCGACCTCGCTAAGATTTTATACACGCTTATTTGAATATGGACTTTGGAGATTTTTGAACAAGCATTTGATTTCTCTTCCGAGTTTTATGATTGCTTTTGGTTAAGTTGTGCACCTAATTATCTTTCTAAAATATTGAGGGAATATTTTAGCCTTTAGCCAAACTTGTGAGCATCTTGTTTTTAAAACTATACATAATCTACTTCGATGTGAAATTGAACTAGAGCAAAGCCACGTTTATGCTTTTGTTACTCTCTTGAAGGATATTTGTTGCTTAACTTTTCTTTTAGACTGCGAGGTAATTTTCCTGCAAGTTTTCGATTCTTTTATGAACAATGTATTCGGAAGTGTTTTTAATCGTGCTCTTGAAGTTCTGTGAGCTTTGTCTTAGGTTTGAGAGATTATTCTCTATAAACTTCACACTTCTTCGACTCAGCTTGAATTTGTTTCAAACTAATGTGCTGATCCTTCTCCTTGTTGATCCTATTGGATTTCTTTGATTCAAGGGTTATCTTTGAGGTTGTCAATTGAATTGTGTCTAGCAAACTTCATTGCTTGAGTATCCTTGGTTATCTGGGATTGAATATATTCTCTCAAATCCATTATTGCTATCCTTGACATTTGACTATCCTTTCTAAATCTTGTATCCTTCTGAGTAGACTCGAGAATTGTTTTGATATCACGTGCAACTTGTAGACGTATACGTAACGCGATGCGTTAGTTTTTTAAGACGTGATATGTGTATATGGAAGGTGAAGTGGTAGGTGTGTAACGTTATGATGAATTGTTGGTGTTTTGTCCCTTGCAAACGAGCTTGCGGGTGTTAGGCTTATGATTGGCTATGAGGTTGAAAAGTGCTTGACGGAGTTGGAAAGTTGAAGCCTTGAGGTTGATATGAGATTAGTGTGCGGATGTTAAGCACGTCGTTTTAATCCCATCATATTTTATAGCCTTCAATGCCTTGCTTTACTATCACATGTTTGAATCATGTCATCTTTGCTTTGTGAATGCCTATCTTGATTTGCACCCTATTTTGGCACCTCAAGTTTTTGTGAGGCATTGAGATCATATGACCTTGTGCATTAAGCCTATCTTATAACGTTTGCTTTACAATCACACTCCTGCCTTTGTATCTTTATGCATACGACCATCCAAGTATTTGAGAACCGTATATATGTTTATATGTTGAGATATTTTTGCTTCTTCCTTAAATGTGTTCAAGGGTGAACTGTTATGAGATTTCTTTCGTTTTGTCTCAATTTTTGAGGACGAAAATTTTTATAAGGTGGGTAGAATGTAAGACCCAGAACCTTTGAAAAGTCTTTTTATGATCAAGTCTCAAATCATATGGTTATTTATAGCCTTAATTTCAGAAATTATTTTATTAAAGGTAATTAAGGCAAGTTTCGATTTATTGAATTTGAGATAAGTTATGATTATTATCCAATTTTATAATTATTGGATTATTTTCTATATTTAAATTATAAAGTTGATAGTTATGAAATAATAAGAATTTTATATGATTTGGACTAAGTAATTAATATTTTAAATATTAATTCTGCTATTTTGGAAAATGAAGAAATTAAGTATATTATTTCTAATTTTTAGATTTGGGCATTTTATTGAAAATAATTTGTGAAATTGATGAACAAATAGTATTTTCTATATATAATTAGTGTTGGATTTAATTTGGGTTTCAATTACTATATTATTCCCAATTTTATGTGAAATTACTAAAATGCCCTTAACCCTAATCTTCAAAAAAAGAAAATGAACCCTACCCCCCATTTGCTTCAGCCGAACCCCTCTCCATCTAAACCTAACAGCTGCAATGCATACACTACTCCCTTCACCACAGAAGAAACCGAAATAGAAGCAGAGAGGAGGAGAGGGAGAAGAGCATTGCGCCTCACCGCCGCCACCATACCTTGCCGCCGTGGCCTAACAGCGTCGCCGCCGACCCGTGAAGCTGCCGCCACAGTCCATCGTGGCCACTGCCAGCTCGCCACGTCGCGTCGCCTTGGAGTCCACTGTCAGGTCCAAGCCGAAGAAAGAGAGAGATGCACGAAGAGAAGCTTGCGGCTAGCCTTGTCGCCGTCACTGCATCCATGTCTTCCAACGGCGCCGCCATCGCCGTCGTGGATCGCGACCAGAGGGAAGCGCGAGACCGAGAGAGAGAGCGAGGCGTGGAGTCGGCGTCACGCGGAGAGGGACTCGCCACTGCTGTCTGAACAGTCGCCGTCGCCCTGGGGTGTAGTCCGCCACTGTCGCCAGTGGAGGTCCCTGCTGTGGAACAGAGGTGAGAGAGAGAAGCAAGATGAATTCCCTCTGCTTCTGGTACCCTGGTCCGCCGCTGCTGTCGCCGAAATCCTTGGGCGCCGCCGTTGTTCTTGTTGCCATTAAAGGAAGCTAGCTGCTGCCGCCATTCAGATCCGCTACGGTCTCTGTCGGAAGCCACCATGGGAGCCGTGGAATGAGGGGTTTCCGCCACCTTTGAAACTCCATTGCTGTTGTTGTCATGGCCGCCACGCCGTTGGCTGTCGGGATCGGTATTGTGGCTGCCAGAAACCGTCTTTTCTTGGTAAGCGTTTGGTTTTCGAAACCCCTTAAAGTTAGTGCCCTGTTATACTTCGTTAGAGATTCTGAGATGTTGGTTACACAGGGTTGAGTTCCGATAAATGTGCGTCGAAACTAAGGTTGTTGTTGAGCCACCGGAGCTTTTTGCTGCTACGGGGCTATTGTCGGGTCGGTTCGGAATCGCAGCTGTTCCTTTATGTTATTTTGGTAAGTAAGTATATTTCGAAAAGCCTCGCGTTAGTATTTTGTTGTGTATGGTTAATGAATATGAGTTCTGATAGCGTGGGGTCGAGTCCTGATTATTGTATGTTGCGATTAGTGTCGCTATGGTTATTGCGGATGTGGCTTGAAGCTGAGGTTGCGGTTGTTGATGATTTTGGGTTGAGGCGGAAAGGACTCTGTGACGCGTTTGAGTTATGGAATTTGCGTTTTGAGGTAGGGGCGCTTTCCAAAAACTATGTTTTAAGTATTGGAATTATTACATATGGATACTGTTGTGAGATATTGTGTATTTGGTGATTGTATCTGCCTTATGTGTTATTTGATTGACTCGAGTGATTATGGATGTTGGTTTGGTTGAATTGTTGTGCGGCTTTGTGAAATGTAATGTTTTGAAGTGATTCTTTAAAGATTTGAAATATGAGTTTAATCCGTTGAGGATTGATTTGATTTGAGTCAATTATTTGATGATGTGAAAAGTCGAATGCACTTTTGAATTCAGCCTGGTTTACTTTAATTGACTTGATCTTGGACAAATGATTTGTTACTGAAACGTTTCTTTAAAGCTTTGGAAATGAGTAAAATCGGTTGATATTGAGTTGATTTTGAAGTGGTTTTCTTGAGATATGCCACTGAGGCGACTGCTGGATTTAGCTTGCTTTGAATTGATTTTTGGTTTTGAGCTGTTGAAAAGGAATGAGAAACGATTTAGTTGGGACCCGAACTGGGTGGCAAGAGTCCAAGTTTTAGGGGAGGTGCTACCAAAATTTCTACAAAATCCTAGTCTTATTTGAAAAGTTATTTAAAAAGAATTGGATTTGAGAAGTTGTATTATTTGATTTGTTAAGAGAATATTTATATTTTCAAGCTTAATTTATTTAGTGAGCTTTATGCCTTGAGTTTGACTTATTTAGAAATGAACTATTTTTACCGTTTGAATCACTGAAGGAAAGAATGATGCTCTAATATTGATTTCAATATAAAAAGGATCTTTTAGTGATTTCAAAGGAATCTAGACTTTTGATTGAGTAATTAAGTTTGAGGCATTTTGGAAGAGTTAGAAAAATGGGTTCCAAAAAGAAACCTGAAAGTGGTTTGATTCAAATGAACCGGTTCCTTTTCAAATGAGTTAATTTTTGGACCGGGTTAGAACTTGTGATTTTGTATGGTCAATTTCATAATAAATTTAGTTTTATTTACTTGAACCGAGAATCCATGATTTTAAGAGTTTCAATGAATTTTAAGGAATTGATGTAGGTTGACCTTCCCTAAAGACTTGGGACTCTGCCGAGAAGCTTTTATTATAAAATCCCATTGTTGGACGGGTGGTTTTGAATACTTTGAAATAAATCCTTAACTTGTCATGGTTTTGGAAGTTTTGGAAAGAGAATGCCGAGAGTGGCTTTGTTTTAAACAGGGAACTCACTTTGAGTAAATTTGGCTTATGAACCTGAGATGATTTGAGAAATGAGATCTTTAAAGCCAAGGCTGAAAAGAGTTGAAATTTGATTTCAAAGTGAAATGGCTTGAGAAAAGTTATTTGTGGCTTAAATGCCGGTTTTATGAATTTGATGATGTTGAATGGTGGAAGTGATGTTTTGTTATGGGCCGGAATGGCTGTGTATGATTATGAATATTGGCTGGTTCTGGATTGAACCGTGAGCCGGAATGGCTGTGTATGATATTAATTTATGGCTGATTGTCGAATGAGTTATGAGCCGTATGGCTAACTATGAATTATGAATTTAAGCCGGATGGCTGAGATGGATGTTGATCCATGGCTGGGACTGAATGAATATATGCTTGAGATACCTGGGTAGTAGCAAGGGTTGTGGTTCATCCCACTTGCTCCAGGTCAGAGACTGTGACGCCTGAGTAGTAGCAGTAGTAGTGGTGATTACACTCGCTCCAGGTTGAGCTTTTAAACACCCGCCTAGGTAGTAGCCGCAGTAGTGGTTATTCCACTGGCTCTGGGTTGAGCGGGTAGTAGCAATCGGGTTGTAGCTCAAACCTACTTGCTCCGCGATGGGTGTTTCTGTCCATGGTTAGCTACCAGGATGTGTCGGGTTGGCTATATAACCGACAGATGATATGATCAGCCACTAGGGACAGGCATGCATCATACGCATCTATGTGACATTGTTTGGGTGTGCATATTATACTTGGTTTGCCTATGTGATTAATTGCTAATTGTTCTACTTGCAATAACTGTTTGTTTGTTCTTGCATCTTCCTAATTGTGTTTGCTACTGGGACTCTGTTGGATTGTGGTGATTGGTTGATGGTTGGATTGTTTAGGCCTAGGGCCGTGGTTGGAATGAGATGAACCGATGGTTGATTTCGGTTTTGTGTTTCTGGTTTGGAATAAAATATGAAAGGCTATTTTGTTTCAGCATAGATAAATCGTTTTGAAAGGCTTTTGAGTCTTTGAGAATTGAATGGTTCCTCTTTTAGAAAAGATTTCCGACTTTACTTTCATTGTAAACCGTTGTTTTTGAAAAGAGGCATGAGACGGTTATTAATCACTGGTGCGGTTATCTTCATGTATCCTATTACAGAAATTCCTAAAAACCCTCTACTGAGAACCCTTTCGAGGATGATGTTCTCACCCCCCTACATTTTTCCCCTTTCAGGATATGGGCGCAGAAGTTACGAAGAGTTTAATTAGTTGTTGTTGAGATGCTTCGTATTGTTTTAATTATTATTTATTATACCTCGCCTTTATCTTGAGATGTTCTGTAAGAGGGATAGGGATTGTATTGGATACTTGGTGCACGAAATTGTGATCTCCAGGCTCGAACAATCCCTGGTAATGGCTCCAAAAACTTGGTGCTCTGTTCTCAATACATAATTGTCACAACTTTGATACAACTAACCAGCAAGTGCACTGGGTCGTCCAAGTAATACCTTACGTGAGTAAGGGTCGAATCCCACGGAGATTGTTGGTATGAAGCAAGCTATGGTCACCTTGTAAATCTCAATCAGGCAGATATAAAGTGATAATGGTGTTTTCGAATATTATATAATAAAATAGGGATAGAGATACTTATGTAATTCATTGGTGAGAATTTCAGATAAGCGAATGGAGATGCTTTTCGTTCCTCTGAACCTCTGCTTTCCTGCTATCTTCATCCAGTTAGTCTTACTCCTTTCCATGGCTGGCTTTATGTGATACATCACCACTGTCAATGGCTACTTTCGGTCATCTCTCGGGAAAATGATCCAATGCCCTGTCACGGCACGGCTAATCGTCTGGAGGCATCACCCTTGTCAATGGCTTCATCTTATCCTCTCAGTGAATAATATGCTCACGCACCCTGTCACGGCACGGCTATTCATCTGTCGGTTCTCGATCATGCTGGAATAGGATTTACTATCCTTTTGCGTCTGTCACTAACGCCCTGCAATCGCGAGTTAGGAGCTCGTCACAGTCATTCAATCATTGAATCCTACTCAGAATACCACAGACAAGGTTTAGACCTTCCGGATTCTCTTGAATGCCGCCATCATTCTAGCTTACGCCACGAAGATTCCGGTTAAGAGATCTAAGAGATATTCATTCTAGCTTATTTCATGTAGAACAGAAGTGTTTGTCAGGCACGCGTTCATAAGGGAGAAGGATGATGAGCGTCACACATAATCATCACCTTCATCACGTTCTTGGGTGCGAATGGATATCTTAGAAGCGAAATAAGAAGAATTGAATAGAAAACAGTAGTACTTTGCATTAATCTTTGAGGAACAGCAGAGCTCCACACCTTAATCTATGGAGTGTAGAAACTCTACCGTTAAAAATACATAAGTGAAGGTCCAGGCATGGCCGAGATGGCCAGCCCCCTAAAACGTGATCAAAGGATCATAAGGTAATCCAAAGATGCCTAATACAATAGTAAGAGGTCCTATTTATAATAAACTAGCTACTAGGGTTTACATGAGTAAGTATTTGATGTATAAATCCACTTCCAGGGCCCACTTGGTGTGTGTTTGGGCTGAGCTTAAGTGTTGCACGTGCAGAGGCCATTTGTGGAGTTGAACGCCAGTTTTTGTGCCAGTTTGGGCGTTCAACTCTGGTTTTGGATCCTTTTCTGGCGCTGGACGCCAGATTTGGGTAGAAAGCTGGCGTTGAACGCCAGTTTACGTCGTCAATTCTTGGCCAAAGTATGGACTATTATATATTGCTGGAAAGCCCTGGATGTCTACTTTCCAACGCAATTGGAAGCGCGCCATTTCAAGTTCTGTAGCTCTAGAAAATCCACTTTGAGTGCTGGGAGGTCAGAATCCAACAGCATCAGCAGTCCTTTTTCAACCTCTGAATCTGATTTCTGCTCAAGTCCCTCAATTTCAGCCAGAAAATACCTGAAATCACAGAAAAACACACAAACTCATAGTAAAGTCCAGAAATGTGAATTTAACACAAAATCTATTAAAAACATCCCTAAAAGTAACTAGATCCTACTAAAAACATACTAAAAACAATGTCAGAAAGCGTATAAATTGTCCGCTCATCACAACACCAAACTTAAATTGTTGCTTGTCCCCAAGCAACTGAAAATCAAAATAGGATAAAAAGAATAGAATATACTATAAATTCCAAACTATCAATGAAACAGAGCTTCAATCATATGAGCGGGACTTATAGCTTTTTGCCTCTTGAATAGTTTTGGCATCTCACTTTATCCATTAAGGTTCAGAATGATTGGCATCTATAGGAACTTCAGATTTCGAATAGTGTTATTGACTCTCTTAGTTCAGTATGATGATTCTTGAACACAGCTTCTTTATGAGTCTTGGCCGTGGCCCTAAGCATTTTGTTTTCCAGTATTACCACCGGATACATAAATGCCACAGACACATAATTGGGTGAACCTTTTCAGATTGTGACTCAGCTTTGCTAAAGTCCCCAATTAGAGGTGTCCAGGGTTCTTAAGCACACTCTTTTTTTTTTGCTTTGGACCTTGACTTTAACCGCTCAGTCTCAAGTTTTCACTTGACACCTACACGCCACAAGCACATGGTTAGGGACAGCTTGGTTTAGCCGCTTAGACCAGGATTTTATTCCTTTAGGCCCTCCTATCCACTGATGCTCAAAGCCTTGGGATCCTTTTTTTTTGCCCTTGCCTTTTGGTTTTAAGGGTTATTGGCTTTTTGCTCTTGCCTCTTGGTTTTAAGAGCTTTTGGCTTTTTCTTTCTATTTTTTTTTTCGCCTATTTTTTTTTTTTTTTTGCAAGCTTTGTTCTTTGCTGCTTTTTCTTGCTTCAAGAATCATTTTTTATGATTTTTCAGATTATCAAATAACATGTCTCCTAGTCATCATTCTTTCAAGAGCCAACATATTTAACATTCTTAAACAACAACTTCAAAAGACATATGCACTGTTCAAGCATACATTCAGAAAACAAGAAGCATTATCACCACATCAATATAATTAAACAAAGTTCAAGGATAAATTCAAAACTCATGTACTTCTTGTTCTTTTGAATTAAAACAGTTTTTATTTTAAGAGAGGTGATGGATTCATAGGACATTCATAACTTTAAGACAAAGTTACTAACTACTAATGATCATGTAATGAAGACACAAACATAGATAAGCACATAACATAGAAAACGAAAAACAGAGAAAGTAAGAACAAGGAATGAGTCCACCTTAGTGATGTCCTTGAGCTCTTCTATGTCTCTTCCTTGCCTTGGCTCCTCCTCCTTCATTGCTTTTAGATCTTCTCTGATTTCATGAAGGATGATGGAGTGCTCTTGATGTTCCACCCTTAGTTGCTTCCAATAATTGTGTGGAAGAAAATGTATCCCCTGAGGTATCTCAGGGATCTCTTGATTTGCAGTCAAATGTTCTACCACTGAGCTATAGACCCTTGATGGAAGCTTTTGTCTTCCCTTTCCTCTTTCTAGAGGTTTCTCTGGCCTTAGGTGCCATCAATGGTTATGGAAAAAACAAAAAAGCTATGCTTTTACCACACCAAACTTAGAATGTTGCTCACCCTCGAGCAAAAGAAGAAAGAATAGAAGAAGAAGAAGAGGATATGGAGAAGATGGATGGAGGTGCGTATTCGGCCATATGGGTGGGATTGGGTGGGAAAGAGATGTTGAATTTTGAAGGTAGTGGTATTTGGATGTGAGTGGTAAAGGGTTAATAAGGAAGAGTGTTTATTGGGAATAGAGGATGATTGAGAAGAGAGAAGAGAGTGAGTGGAGGTAGGTGGGGATCCTGTGGGGTCCACAGATCCTGAGGTGATCCTGTGAGGTCCCAGATCTTGAGGTGTCAAGGCATTTACATCCCTGCACCAATTTAGGCATGCAAAATGCCCTTGCACACAACTCTGGGCGTTCAGCGCCAGGTTGGTGCCCATTTTGGGCGTTCAACGCCCCTTTGCTGCCATTTCTGGCGTTGAATGCCAGAACCATGCTTGTTCTGGGCGTTCAGCGCCAGGATGCTCCCATTCTGGGCGTTCAGCGCCAGAACTATGCTCTGTTCTGGCGTTTGAACGCCAGACAGATGCTCCTCCAGGGTGTGATTTTTCTTCTGCTGTTTTTTATTCCTGTTTTTGATTTTTTTGTTTATTTTGTGACTCCACATGATCATGAACCTAAGAAAACATGAAAAACAATAAAAATAAGAATTAGATAAACATTGGGTTGCCTCCCAACAAGCGCTTCTTTAATGTCAATAGCTTGACAGTGGGCTCTCATGGAGCCTCACAGATGTGCAGAGCTTTGTTGAGACTCTCCAACACCAAACTTAGAGTTTGGATATGGGAGTTCAACACCAAACTTAGAGTTTGGTTGTGGCCTCCCAACACCAAACTTAGAGTTTGACTGTGGGGGCTCTGGTTGACTCTGCCTTGAGAGAAGCTTTTTCTGCTTCCTCTCCATGGTTGCAGAGGGAGATCCTTGAGTTTTAAACACAAGGGAGTCCTCATTCCATTGAAGGATTATTTCACCTCTGTCAACATTAATCACAGCTCTTTTTGTGGCCAGGAAAGGTCTTCCTAGGATGATGGATTCATCCTCTTCCTTTCCAGTATCCAGGACTATGAAATCAGCAGGGATGTAAAGGCCTTCAACCTTTACTAATACGTCCTCTACTTGTCCATAAGCCTGTTTTCTAGAGCTGTCTGCCATCTCTAATGAGATTTTAGCAGCTTGCACCCCATAGATTCCCAGTTTCTCTATTACAGAGAGGGGCATGAGGTTTATTCCTGAACCAAGGTCACACAGAGCCTTAAAGATCATGGTGCCTATGGTACAGGGTATTATGAACTTTCCAGGATCCTGTCTCTTCTGAGGCAATGTCAGTTGATCCAGATCACTTAGTTCATTGATGAACAAGGGAGGTTCAACTTCCCAAGTATCAATGCCAAATAATTTGGCATTTAGCTTCATGATTGCACCAAGAAACTTGGCAGTTTGCTCTTCAGTAACATCCTCATTCTCTTCAGAAGAGGAATACTCATCAGAGCTCATGAAGGGCATAAGGAGGTTCAATGGGATCTCTATGGTCTCTAGATGGGCCCCAGAGTCCTTTGGTTCCTCAGAGGGAAGCTCCTTATTGACCACTGGACGTCCCAGGAGGTCTTCCTCCTTGGGATTCATGTCCTCTCCTCTCCTCACAGGTTCGGCCATGGCGCTTATGTCAATGGCCTTGCACTCTCCTTTTGGATTCTCTTCTGTATTACTTGGGAGAGTACTAGGAGGGATTTCAATGATCCTTTTACTCAGCTGGCCCTCTTGTGCTTCCAGATTTCTAATGGAAGACCTTGTTTCATTCATGAAACTTACAGTGGCTTTAGATAGATCAGAGACTAGATTTGCTAAATTAGAAGCATTTTGTTCAGAGTTCTCTGTCTGTTGCTGAGTTGATGATGGAAAAGGCTTGCTGTTGTTAAACCTGTTTCTTCCACCATTGTTAAAGCCTTGTTGAGGCTTTTGATCCTTCCATGAGAAATTTGGATGATTTCTCCATGATGAGTTATAGGTGTTTCCATAAGGTTCACCTAAGTAGTTCACCTCTGCTATTGCAGGGTTCTCAGGATCATAAGCTTCTTCTTCAGGAGAAGCCTCTTGAGTACTGTTGGATGCAGCTTGCATTCCATTCAGACTCTGAGAAATCATATTGACTTGTTGAGTCAATATTTTATTCTGAGCCAATATGGCATTCAGAGTATCAACTTCAAGAACTCCCTTCTTCATAGGCGTCCCATTACTCACAGGATTCCTTTCAGAAGTGTACATGAACTGGTTATTAGCAACCATGTCAATGAGTTCTTGAGCTTCTGCAGGCGTTTTCTTTAGGTGAATGGATCCACCTGCAGAAGTGTCCAGTGACATCTTTGATAGCTCAGATAAACCATCATAGAATATATCTAGGATGGTCCATTCTGAAAGCATGTCAGAAGGACACTTTTTGATCAACTGTTTGTATCTTTCCCAAGCTTCATAGAGGGATTCACCTTCTTTCTGTCTGAAGGTTTGAACATCAGCTCTAAGCTTGCTCAGCTTTTGAGGAGGAAAGTACTTGGCTAAGAAAGCCGTGACTAGCTTATCCCAAGAGTTCAAGCTGTCTTTGGGTTGAGAATCCAACCATAATCTAGCTCTGTCTCTTACAGCAAAAGGGAAAAGCACGAGCCTGTAGACTTCAGGATCTACTCCATTAGTCTTAACAGTATCACATATCTGCAAGAATTCAGTTAAGAACTGAAAGGGATCTTCAGATGGAAGTCCATGAAACTTGCAGTTCTGCTGCATCAGAGAAACTAATTGAGGTTTCAGCTCAAAGTTGTTTGCTCCAATGGTAGGAATGGAGATGCTTCTTCCATGTAAATTGGAATTAGGTGCAGTGAAGTCACCAAGCATCTTCCTTATATTATTATTATTTTCGGCTGCCATCTCCTTTTCCTGTTCGAAAATTTCTGAAAGGTTATCTCTGGATTGTTGTATTTTAGCTTCTCTTAATTTTTTTCTTCAGAGTCCTTTCAGGTTCTGGATCTGCTTTAACAAGAATGTTCTTGTCCTTGCTCCTGCTCATATGACAAAGAAGATGGCACAGAAAAAATAGTAATAATAATATGGATCCTTTATACCACAGTATAGGGATCCTTGTGTTAGTAGAAGAAAAGAAGGGAAGAAAATCTGAACTCAGAGAGAGAGGGGGTTCGGATTTTTGGAGAGTTGAAGGAAAGATGTTAGTATATCAATAAACAAATAGAAGAAGATGAGAGGGGGAAGTGAATTTTAGAAAACAATTTTTGAAAAAGAGTTAGTGATTTTTGAAAATAGTTTTTGAAAAAGGATAGTATTTTTTTCGAAATTTTTTTTTTAAATAAAAAATAAAAATAATTAGTTAATAAAAAAGAAATTTTTGAAAAAGAGGGAAGATATTTTCGAAAATTAGAGAGAGAGAGTTAGTTAGGTAGTTTTGAAAAAGTTAAGAAACAAACAAAAAGTTAGTTAGTTAGTTGAAACAAATTTTGAAAATCAATTTTGAAAAGATAAGAAGTTAGGAAGTTAGAAAAGATATTTTGAAAATCAAATTTTTGAAAAAGATAAGATGAGAAGATATTTTTGAAAAGATATGATAGAAATTAGTTTTGAAAAAGATTTGATTTTTAAAATCTCAATTAATGACTTGATTCACAAGAAATCACAAGGTATGATTCTAGAACTTAAAGTTTGAATCTTTCTTAACAAGCAAGTAACAAACTTCAAATTTTTGAATCAAAACATTAATTGATTATGTTATTTTCAAAAATTTGATATAAAAATAAGAAAAAGATTTTTGAAAAATATTTTTGAAATTTTCGAAAATAACTAAGAATTTTGAAAAAGATTTGATTTTTGAAAAAGATTTTGAAAAAGATAAGATTTTCAAATTGAAAATTTGATTTGACTCATAAGAAAAAATTTGATTTTAAAAACTTTTGAAAAAGTCAACTCAAATTTTCGAATTTGATGAGAGAAAAAGGGAAAGATATTTTTTTTTTTTTTGAAATTTTTATGAAATCATGAAAATTATGCAATGCATGAAATTTTTAGATCAAAACAATGAATGCATGCAAGAATGCTATGAATGTCAAGATGAACACCAAGAACACCATGAATGTCAAGATGAACATCATAGACACAATTTTGAAAAAATTTTAATGCAAAGAAAACATGCAAGACACCAAACTTAGAATTCTTTAATGCTTACGCACTAAGAATTCAAGAATGCATATGATAAACATGAAAAGACACAAAACAAAAAATCATCAAGATCAAACAAGAAGACTTACCAAGAACAACTTGAAGATCATGAAGAACACCATGAATGCATGAAATTTTCGAAAAATGCAAGATGCACATGCAATTGACACCAAACTTATGATATGACTCAAGACTCAAACAAGAAACATGAAATATTTTTTATTTTTGTGATTTTCTAAATTTTTTTGGATTTTTATTTTATATTTTTTTGAAAAATTATTTTGAAAAAGAAAAATAAGGATTCCAAAATTTTTAATATGAATTCCAGGAATCTTATGCTCTAAAGCTCCAATCAAAGGGTCAGGCATGGCTTAATAGCCAGCCAAGCTTTAGCATATAATTACATGGACTGGAGTGATTAGTTGAATACCAATCCCAAAGCAGTTTGGGTATGGCTTTACAGCCAGATAGGATTCAACATGTTTCATGAAACACTAGAATTCATTCTTAAAAATCTTGAAGCAATAGAATAATTTATTTTTGAAAACATTATTTTTATTATTTTATTTTATTTTATTTTTTTTTTTCGAAAACAAAAGAAAAATTTTTGAAAGCTTTTTGAAAAATTTTTGAAAACAAAACAAAAAGAAAATTACCTAATCTGAGCAACAAGATGAATCGTCAGTTGTCCAAACTCGAACAATCCCCGGCAACAGCGCCAAAAACTTGGTGCACGAAATTGTGATCTCCAGGCTCGAACAATCCCTGGTAATGGCTCCAAAAACTTGGTGCTCTGTTCTCAATACATAATTGTCACAACTTCGATACAACTAACCAGCAAGTGCACTGGGTCGTCCAAGTAATACCTTACGTGAGTAAGGGTCGAATCCCACGGAGATTGTTGGTATGAAGCAAGCTATGGTCACCTTGTAAATCTCAGTCAGGCAGATATAAAGTGATAATGGTGTTTTCGAATATTATATAATAAAATAGGGATAGAGATACTTATGTAATTCATTGGTGAGAATTTCAGATAAGCAAATGGAGATGCTTTTCGTTCCTCTGAACCTCTGCTTTCCTGCTATCTTCATCCAGTTAGTCTTACTCCTTTCCATGGCTGGCTTTATGTGATACATCACCACTGTCAATGGCTACTTTCGGTCATCTCTCGGAAAAATGATCCAATGCCCTGTCACGGCACGGCTAATCGTCTGGAGGCATCACCCTTGTCAATGGCTTCATCTTATCCTCTCAGTGAATAATATGCTCACGCACCCTGTCACGGCACGGCTATTCATCTGTCGGTTCTCGATCATGCTGGAATAGGATTTACTATCCTTTTGCGTCTGTCACTAACGCCCTGCAATCGCGAGTTAGGAGCTCGTCACAGTCATTCAATCATTGAATCCTACTCAGAATACCACAGACAAGGTTTAGACCTTCCGGATTCTCTTGAATGCCGCCATCATTCTAGCTTACGCCACGAAGATTCCGGTTAAGAGATCTAAGAGATATTCATTCTAGCTTATTTCATGTAGAACAGAAGTGTTTGTCAGGCACGCGTTCATAAGGGAGAAGGATGATGAGCGTCACACATAATCATCACCTTCATCACGTTCTTGGGTGCGAATGGATATCTTAGAAGCGAAATAAGAAGAATTGAATAGAAAACAGTAGTACTTTGCATTAATCTTTGAGGAACAGCAGAGCTCCACACCTTAATCTATGGAGTGTAGAAACTCTACCGTTAAAAATACATAAGTGAAGGTCCAGGCATGGCCGAGATGGCCAGCCCCCTAAAACGTGATCAAAGGATCATAAGGTAATCCAAAGATGCCTAATACAATAGTAAGAGGTCCTATTTATAATAAACTAGCTACTAGGGTTTACATGAGTAAGTATTTGATGTATAAATCCACTTCCAGGGCCCACTTGGTGTGTGTTTGGGCTGAGCTTAAGTGTTGCACGTGCAGAGGCCATTTGTGGAGTTGAACGCCAGTTTTTGTGCCAGTTTGGGCGTTCAACTCTGGTTTTGGATCCTTTTCTGGCGCTGGACGCCAGATTTGGGTAGAAAGCTGGCGTTGAACGCCAGTTTACGTCGTCAATTCTTGGCCAAAGTATGGACTATTATATATTGCTGGAAAGCCCTGGATGTCTACTTTCCAACGCAATTAGAAGCGCGCCATTTCGAGTTCTGTAGCTCTAGAAAATTTACTTTGAGTGCAGGGAGGTCAGAATCCAACAGCATCAGCAGTCCTTTTTCAACCTCTGAATCTGATTTCTGCTCAAGTCCCTCAATTTCAGCCAGAAAATACCTGAAATCACAGAAAAACACACAAACTCGTAGTAAAGTCCAGAAATGTGAATTTAACACAAAATCTATTAAAAACATCCCTAAAAGTAACTAGATCCTACTAAAAACATACTAAAAACAATGTCAAAAAGCGTATAAATTGTCCGCTCATCAATACTGCTTGTAACATTGTTTATATATATATATATATATATATATATATATATATATATATATATATATATATATATGGATGTGCTCTTTATGAGTTTTTTGTAAGTTGTATAGTATGTATGGATGTACGTTGTATAGCAAAAATTATTTTTGGGAGCGGTTTTGCGGTTTAAAGTTTTAAACAGGCTCATATTTTAGTACTAAATGGTATAAGTGTCGTCGTAATGTCCGAGCTATCAGAGTTGCGTAGCCGGAAACATGAGTTTTGGTAGTTAGGGTGTTACATTTTTTGGTTGCACTTGTTCACAAATTAAGAATAAATTAATTTTAAAATTTTTCAATTTTTTTTTATATATTGTTATAATTTTTATTTTTCTACTATTAGAAAAAAATTATTTTTTTTGTTTAAAAAGTAAAAAAAAAAAATAATAAATTTACAAATTTGTTGTTTACTAGATATTGCTGGACTTTATTTTACTTTTATAATGTAAAAATTAATTTAATCATATAATTTAAAAATTCAAAAATAAAAAATTTAGTTTATAAAAATTTTAAAGTTTTTAATAATATTTTTTACTTTTTATTCACCGAAAAATGCTACACCCGGACAGTTGACTTTTTTTGCTACACCTATTCACAAATTAAGAATAAATTACTTTAAAAAATTTAAAATTTTCAATTTTTCTATTTTTTGTATATTCTTGGAATTTTTTTCTTCTATTATTAGAAAAGAACTTATTTTTTTATTTTAAAAACAAACAAATAATAAATTTACAGATCTATTATTTACTAGATATTGCTAGACTTTATTTTATTTTTCTAATTTAAATAAAAAAAATTAATCTCATAATATAAAAATTCAAAAATAAAAAATTTAGTTTTTTAAAATTTTAAAATTTTTAAATTCTTTTTTATTTTTTATTCATCGGATAATGCTACACCTAGACACTTAACTTTTTTTGGTTGCAGTTGTACACAAATTAAGAATAAATTAATTTTAAAATTTTTCAATTATTTTGTTTTTTTGTATATTGTCAAAATTTTTATTTTTCTACTATTAGAAAAAAAATAATTTTTTTGTTTAAAAAGTAAAAAAGAAAATAATAAATTTCCAAATTTGTTGTTTACTAGATATTGCTGGACTTTATTTTACTTTTATAATATAAAAAAATAATTTAATCATATAATTTAAAAATTCAAAAATAAAAAATTTAGTTTATAAAAATTTTAAATTTTTAATAATATTTTTTACTTTTTATTCACCGAAAAATGCTACACCCGGAAAGTTGACTTTTTTTGCTATACCTGTTCACAAATTAAAAATAAATTACTTTAAAAAATTTAAAATTTTTCAATTTTTCTATTTTTTGTATATTGTTGGAATTTTTTTCTTCTATTATTAGAAAAGAACTTATTTTTTTATTTTAAAAATTAAAAAATAATAAATTTACAGATCTGTTATTTACTAGATATTGCTAGACTTTATTTTATTTTTCTAATTTAAATAAAAAAATTTAATCTCATAATATAAAAATTCAAAAATAAAAAATTTAGTTATTAAAATTTTTTATTTTTTTCAAAATATTTTTTATTCACAAGATAATGGTACACCGAGACACTTGACTTTTTTTTACTACACTTTTTCACCCATTAAGAATAAATTAATTTTCAAATTTTTCAAATTTTTATTTTTTAGATATTGTTAGAATTTTTTCTTTTTGTACTATTAGAAAAAAATTATTTTTTAGTTTAAAATTAAAAAAAATAATAAATTTATAGATCTGATGTTTACTAGATATTGTTGGACATTATTTTATTTTTCTAATTTAGATAAAAAATTTAATCTTATAATTTAAAAATTCAAAAATAAAAAATTTTGTTTTTTAAAATTTTAAAATTTTAAAATTTTTTTTATTTTTTATTCACCGGATAATGCTACACCTAGACACTTGACTTTTTTTGGTTGCACTTGTTCACAAATTAAGAATAAATTAATTTTAAAATTTTACAATTATTTTGTTTTTTTGTATATTGTTAGAATTTTTTATTTTTCTACTATTAGAAAAAAATTATTTTTTTGTTTAAAAAGTAAAAAAGAAAATAATAAATTTACAAATTTGTTGTTTACTAGATATTGCTGGACTTTATTTTACTTTTATAATGTAAAAAATAATTTAATCATATAATTTAAAAATTCAAAAATAAAAAATTTAGTTGATAAAAAATTTAAATTTTTCAATAATATTTTTTACTTTTTATTCACCCAAAAATGCTACACCCGGACAGTTGACTTTTTTGCTACACGTGTTCACAAATTAAGAATAAATTACTTTAAAAAATTTAAAATTTTTCAATTTTTCTATTTTTTGTATATTGTTGGAATTTTTTTCTTCTATTATTAGAAAAGAACTTATTTTTTATTTTAAAAATTAAAAAATAATAAATTTACAAATCTGTTATTTACTAGATATTGCTAGACTTTATTTTATTTTTCTAATTTAAATAAAAAAATTTAATCTCATAATATAAAAATTCAAAAATAAAAAATTTACTTATTAAAATTTTTAATTTTTTTCAAAATATTTTTTATTCACAAGATAATGGTACACCGAGACACTTGACTTTTTTTTACTACACTTTTTTACCCATTAAGAATAAATTAATTTTCAAATTTTTCAACTTTTTATTTTTTAGATATTGTTAGAATTTTTTCTTTTTGTACTATTAGAAAAAAATTATTTTTTAGTTTAAAATTAAAAAAAATAATAAATTTATAGATCTGATGTTTACTAGATATTGTTGGACATTATTTTATTTTTCTAATTTAGATAAAAAATTTAATCTTATAATTTAAAAATTCAAAAATAAAAAATTTTGTTTTTTAAAATTTTAAAATTTTAAAATTTTTTTTATTTTTTATTCACCGGATAATGCTACACCTAGACACTTGACTTTTTTGGTTGCACTTGTTCACAAATTAAGAATAAATTAATTTTAAAATTTTAAAATTATTTTGTTTTTTTGTATATTGTTAGAATTTTTTTTTCTACTATTAGAAAAAAATTATTTTTTTTGTTTAAAAAGTAAAAAAGAAAATAATAAATTTACAAATTTGTTGTTTACTAGATATTGCTGGACTTTATTTTACTTTTATAATGTAAAAAATAATTTAATCATATAATTTAAAAATTCAAAAATAAAAAATTTAGTTGATAAAAAATTTAAATTTTTCAATAATATTTTTTACTTTTTATTCACCCAAAAATGCTACACCCGGACAGTTGACTTTTTTGCTACACCTGTTCACAAATTAAGAATAAATTACTTTAAAAAATTTAAAATTTTTCAATTTTTCTATTTTTTGTATATTGTTGGAATTTTTTTCTTCTATTATTAGAAAAGAACTTATTTTTTATTTTAAAAATTAAAAAATAATAAATTTACAAATCTGTTATTTACTAGATATTGCTAGACTTTATTTTATTTTTCTAATTTAAATAAAAAAATTTAATCTCATAATATAAAAATTCAAAAATAAAAAATTTACTTATTAAAATTTTTAATTTTTTTCAAAATATTTTTTATTCACAAGATAATGGTACACCGAGACACTTGACTTTTTTTTACTACACTTTTTTACCCATTAAGAATAAATTAATTTTCAAATTTTTTAACTTTTTATTTTTTAGATATTGTTAGAATTTTTTCTTTTTGTACTATTAGAAAAAAATTATTTTTTAGTTTAAAATTAAAAAAAATAATAAATTTATAGATCTGATGTTTACTAGATATTGTTGGACATTATTTTATTTTTCTAATTTAGATAAAAAATTTAATCTTATAATTTAAAATTCAAAAATAAAAAATTTTGTTTTTTAAAATTTTAAAATTTTAAAATTTTTTTTATTTTTTATTCACCGGATAATGCTACACCTAGACACTTGACTTTTTTTGGTTGCACTTGTTCACAAATTAAGAATAAATTAATTTTAAAATTTTAAAATTATTTTGTTTTTTTGTATATTGTTAGAATTTTTTTTTCTACTATTAGAAAAAAATTATTTTTTTTGTTTAAAAAGTAAAAAAGAAAATAATAAATTTACAAATTTGTTGTTTACTAGATATTGCTGGACTTTATTTTACTTTTATAATGTAAAAAATAATTTAATCATATAATTTAAAAATTCAAAAATAAAAAATTTAGTTGATAAAAAATTTAAATTTTTCAATAATATTTTTTACTTTTTATTCACCCAAAAATGCTACACCCGGACAGTTGACTTTTTTGCTACACCTGTTCACAAATTAAGAATAAATTACTTTAAAAAATTTAAAATTTTTCAATTTTTCTATTTTTTGTATATTTGATGACAAGTCATCTTAGCCTATTTTAACTAGTCTTTTTCTTTTGTTTTCATTAGAATTATGCACTTTCTTGAGCTACAAGCAAGCTAATTGAGTAGATTTTCATGTTTCCCTTGATTGAATCAACCATATATGAATTCATGCCATTTCATGAGGTTTTATGCTATATTTGTTGCATATTGTGAAAGAATGAATATCTCATGATTTTGAGCATAGCTTTGATGTGTTTGGTTGATTAATTATAGGTGAAGAAAGCTTGGAGAAAGGTTGAAGCAAGAAGGAATGGCTAGGAGTGAAGAGAGGACAATGGAATAAGTGAAATTGAACCAGGAAGCAAAAAGCTGGACCTAAAGTTAGCATCAAACTTTTGCACAAAATTTTGGTTGAAAAGTTAGCCCCAACGTTAGCCCCCTAACTTGGAGGCTAACGTTGGCACATGAATTTCTCCCCTGGGCACCAACGTTTGCGCCAACGTTAGACCCCTAACTTGGAGGCTAACGTTGGCACATGAAAATTCAAGGAAGAGGAGCAAAAGTTTGCGCCAACGTTAGCCCCCTAACTTGGTGGCTAACGTTGGCGCCACTAGCACACAAGGCAAGGCCAACGTTAGGGTCAAAGTTAGACCCCTAACGTTGGCACCAACGTTCATACCAGCAAGTTTTGTGGGCTGCTATGAAAAGTTGGAGCCAAAGTTAGACCCCTAACTTTGGCTCCAACTTTTGGTCCAACTTTTGCAAAACTCAAACCCGGTTCAATTGGTTCACTTTGGTTCTTCTTCAAACTTCAAGAGCAATCAACCAAGGCCTCTTTCAACCCAATTCCACCAAGAGCAAAGGCCCAACTCAAGGCTTGAAGATCATTGGAAGAAAGTGTATAAATAGGATAGAATTCAAGTTCTTCGGGGAGCTTTCCTTTTGGAATTTTCATAATAGTTTTCGGAGAGCTTTTGTTATTGAGTGAACTTTAATTTCTTTGTCTTGGGGAAGGAGAATTCACTTCTCTTCCTCTTAGTTTTATTGCTTTCAATTTAAATTACACTTGTCTTGGATCTTGGGTTGGAGAATTGAAGAAATTCTGTTTCAATCTCATCCTTGGATCTCTCTGCTTTACTCACTGCTTAATTGAATTTAATTTTCTGTTAATTGCTCTTCATCTCTTTTCTTTGCAATTTACAATTTCCTTGCAATAATTCTTGTTGGATCTAGGAAGGCATTGAGATCTAGACTTGGTTTTCTAGTCTCTGGGTCCTGAGATCTGAATTCCCATTTCAACTCTCTGTTTATTGCTTTCCATGTTCATTTACTTTTCTGCTATAAGATCCGATCCAATCCCAATTCCCTTTTACTCTTCTGTTTGATGCAATTTAACTTTTCCTTGTTTAATTACTGCAAATCCACGTCCCAATCCCCTTTACATTTCAAGCAATTTACATTCCTTGCACTTTAAGATTCCGCAATTTACATTTCTTGCACTCTAAGTTTCTGCCATTTAATTTCTTGTTCTTTACGTTTCAGCAATTTATTTCTTGTTCTCTTTACTTCAATGCAATTTAATTTCTGCAAGTCACAAAACCATCAACCAAATCTTGATTCGCTTGACTAAATCAACCACTAAACTAAAATTGCTCAATCCTTCAATCCCTGTGGGATCGACCTCACTCCCGTGAGTTTTTATTACTTGATACGACCCGGTGCACTTGCCGGTTAGATTTGTGTGTTTTGGGGGAGATTCATTTTTCCTACAAAATAACTCATCAATATTGTTGGAATTTTTTTCTTCTATTATTAGAAAAGAACTTATTTTTTATTTTAAAAATTAAAAAATAATAAATTTACAAATCTGTTATTTACTAGATATTGCTAGACTTTATTTTATTTTTCTAATTTAAATAAAAAAAATTTAATCTCATAATATAAAAATTCAAAAATAAAAAATTTAGTTATTAAAATTTTTAATTTTTTTCAAAATATTTTTTATTCACAAGATAATGGTACACCGAGACACTTGACTTTTTTTTACTACACTTTTTCACCCATTAAGAATAAATTAATTTTCAAATTTTTCAACTTTTTATTTTTTAGATGTTGTTAGAATTTTTTCTTTTTGTACTATTAGAAAAAAATTATTTTTTAGTTTAAAATAAAAAAAACAATAAATTTATAGATCTGATGTTTACTAGATATTGTTGGACATTATTTTATTTTTCTAATTTAGATAAAAAATTTAATCTTATAATTTAAAAATTCAAAAATAAAAAATTTTGTTTTTTAAAATTTTAAAATTTTAAAATTTTTTTTATTTTTTATTCACCGGATAATGCTACACCTAGACACTTGACTTTTTTTGGTTGCACTTGTTCACAAATTAAGAATAAATTAATTTTAAAATTTTACAATTATTTTGTTTTTTTGTATATTGTTGGAATTTTTTATTTTTCTACTATTAGAAAAAAATTATTTTTTTGTTTAAAAAGTAAAAAAGAAAATAATAAATTTACAAATTTGTTGTTTACTAGATATTGCTGGACTTTATTTTACTTTTTATAATGTAAAAAATAATTTAATCATATAATTTAAAAATTCAAAAATAAAAAATTTAGTTTATAAAAATTTTGAATTTTTTAATAATATTTTTTACTTTTTATTCACCGAAAAATGCTACACCCGGACAGTTGACTTTTTTGCTACACCTGTTCGCAATTTAAGAATAAATTACTTTAAAAAATTTAAAATTTTTCTATTTTTCTATTTTTTGTATATTGTTGGAATTTTTTTCTTCTTTTATTAGAAAAGAACTTATTTTTTATTTTAAAAATTAAAAAATAATAAATTTACAGATCTGTTATTTACTAGATATTGCTAGACTTTATTTTATTTTTCTAATTTAAATAAAAAAATTGAATCTCATAATATAAAAATTCAAAAATAAAAAATTTAGTTTTTTAAATTTTTTAAATTTTTTAAATTCTTTTTTATTTTTTATTTACCAGATAATGCTACACCTGGACACTTGACTTTATTTGGTTGCACTTGTACACAAATTAAGAATAAATTAATTTTAAAATTTTTCAATTATTTTGTTTTTTTGTATATTGTTATAATTTTTTATTTTTTTACTATTAGAAAAAAAAATTTTTGTTTAAAAAGTAAAAAAGAAAATAATAAGTTTACAAATTTGTTGTTTACTAGATATTGCTGGACTTTATTTTACTTTTATAATATAAAAAAATAATTTAATCATGTAGTTTAAAAATTCAAAAATAAAAAATTTAGTTTATAAAAATTTTAAATTTTTTAATAATATTTTTTACATTTTATTCACCGAAAAATGCTACACCTGGACAGTTGACTTTTTTGCTACACCTGTTCACAATTTAAGAATAAATTACTTTAAAAAATTTAAAATTTTTCTATTTTTCTATTTTTTGTATATTGTTGGAATTTTTTTCTTCTATTATTAGAAAAGAACTTATTTTTTATTTTAAAAATTAAAAAATAATAAATTTACAGATCTGTTATTTACTAGATATTGCTAGACTTTATTTTATTTTTTTAATTTAAATAAAAAAATTTAATCTCATAATATAAAAATTCAAAAATAAAAAATTTAGTTTTTTAAAATTTTTAAATTTTTTAAATTCTTTTTTATTTTTTATTCACCAGATAATGCTACACCTGGACACTTGACTTTTTTTGGTTGCACTTGTACACAAATTAAGAATAAATTAATTTTAAAATTTTTCAATTATTTTGTTTTTTTGTATATTGTTATAATTTTTTATTTTTTTACTATTAGAAAAAAATAATTTTTTTGTTTAAAAAGTAAAAAAGAAAATAATAAGTTTACAAATTTTTTGTTTACTAGATATTGCTGGACTTTATTTTACTTTTATAATATAAAAAAATAATTTAATCATATAGTTTAAAAATTCAAAAATAAAAAATTTAGTTTATAAAAATTTTAAATTTTTTAATAATATTTTTTACTTTTTATTCACCGAAAAATGCTACACCCGGACAGTTGATTTTTTTGCTACACCTGTTCACAAATTAAGAATAAATTACTTTAAAAAATTTTAAATTTTTAAATTTTTCTATTTTTTGTATATTTTTGGAAATTTTTTCTTATATTATTAGAAAAGAACTTATTTTTTATTTTAAAAATTAAAAAATAATAAATTTACAGATCTTTTATTTACTAGATATTGCTAGACTTTATTTTATTTTTCTAATTTAAATAAAAAAATTTAATCTCATAATATAAAAATTCCAAAATACAAAATTTAGTTTTTTAAAATTTTTAAATTTTTTAAATTCCTTTTTATTTTTTATTCACCAGATAATGCTATACCTGGACACTTGACTTTTTTTGGTTGCACTTGTACACAAATTAAGAATAAATTAATTTTAAAATTTTTCAATTATTTTGTTTTTTTGTATATTGTTATAATTTTTTTTTTAACTATTAGAAAAAAATAATTTTTTTGTTTAAAAAGTAAAAAAGAAAATAATAAGTTTACAAATTTGTTGTTTACTAGATATTGCTGGACTTTATTTTACTTTTATAATATAAAAAAATAATTTGATCATATAATTTAAAAATTCAAAAATAAAAAATTTAGTTTATAAAAATTTTAAACTTTTTAATAATATTTTTTACTTTTTATTCACTGAAAAATGCTACACCCGGACAGTTGACTTTTTTGCTACACATGTTCACAAATTAAGAATAAATTACTTTAAAAATTTTAAAATTTTTCAATTTTTCTATTTTTTTTATATTGTTGGAATTTTTTTCTTCTTTTATTAGAAAAGAACTTATTTTTTATTTTAGAAATTAAAAAATAATAAATTTACAAATCTGTTTTTTACTAGATATTGCTAGACTTTATTTTATTTTTCTAATTTAAATAAAAAAATTTAATCTCATAATATAAAACTTCAAAAGTAAAAAATTTAGTTATTAAAATTTTTAATTTTTTTCAAAATATTTTTTATTCACAAGATAATGGTACACCGAGTCACTTGACTTTTTTTTACTACACTTTTTCACCCATTAAGAATAAATTAATTTTCAAATTTTTCAACTTTTTATTTTTTAGATATTGTTAGAATTTTTTCTTTTTATACTATTAGAAAAAAATTATTTTTTAGTTTAAAATAAAAAAAATAATAAATTTATAGATCTGATGTTTACTAGATATTGTTGGACATTATTTTATTTTTCTAATTTAGATAAAAAATTTAATCTTATAATTTAAAAATTAAAAAATAAAAAATTTTGTTTTTTAAAATTTTAAAATTTTAAAATTTTTTTTATTTTTTATTCACCGGATAATGCTACACCTAGACACTTGACTTTTTTTGGTTGCACTTGTTCACAAATTAAGAATAAATTAATTTTAAAATTTTACAATTATTTTGTTTTTTTGTATATTGTTAGAATTTTTTATTTTTCTACTATTAGAAAAAAATTATTTTTTTGTTTAAAAAGTAAAAAAGAAAAAAATAAATTTACAAATTTGTTGTTTACTAGATATTGCTGGACTTTATTTTACTTTTTATAATGTAAAAAATAATTTAATCATATAATTTAAAAATTCAAAAATAAAAAATTTAGTTTATAAAAATTTTGAATTTTTTAATAATATTTTTTACTTTTTATTCACCGAAAAATGCTACACCCGGACAGTTGACTTTTTTGCTACACCTGTTCACAATTTAAGAATAAATTACTTTAAAAAATTTAAAATTTTTCTATTTTTCTATTTTTTGTATATTGTTGGAATTTTTTTCTTCTATTATTAGAAAAGAACTTATTTTTTATTTTAAAAATTAAAAAATAATAAATTTACAGATCTGTTATTTACTAGATATTGCTAGACTTTATTTTATTTTTCTAATTTAAATAAAAAAATTGAATCTCATAATATAAAAATTCAAAAATAAAAAATTTAGTTTTTTAAAATTTTTAAATAATGCTACACCTGGACACTTGACTTTTTTTGGTTGCACTTGTACACAAATTAAGAATAAATTAATTTTAAAATTTTTCAATTATTTTGTTTTTTTGTATATTGTTATAATTTTTTATTTTTTTACTATTAGAAAAAAAATTTTTTTTGTTTAAAAAGTAAAAAAGAAAATAATAAGTTTACAAATTTGTTGTTTACTAGATATTGCTGGACTTTATTTTACTTTTATAATATAAAAAAATAATTTAATCATATAGTTTAAAAATTCAAAATATAAAAAATTTAGTTTATAAAAATTTTAAATTTTTTAATAATATTTTTTACATTTTATTCACCGAAAAATGCTACACCCGGACAGTTGACTTTTTTGCTACACCTGTTCACAATTTAAGAATAAATTACTTTAAAAAATTTAAAATTTTTCTATTTTTCTATTTTTTGTATATTGTTGGAATTTTTTTCTTCTATTATTAGAAAAGAACTTATTTTTTATTTTAAAAATTAAAAAATAATAAATTTACACATCTGTTATTTACTAGATATTGCTAGACTTTATTTTATTTTTTAATTTAAATAAAAAAATTTAATCTCATAATATAAAAATTCAAAAATAAAAAATTTAGTTTTTTAAAATTTTTAAATTTTTTAAATTTTTTTTATTTTTTATTCACCAGATAATGCTACACCTAGACACTTGACTTTTTTTGGTTGCACTTGTACACAAATTAAGAATAAATTAATTTTAAAATTTTTCAATTATTTTGTTTTTTTGTATATTGTTATAATTTTTTATTTTTTTACTATTAGAAAAAAATAATTTTTCTGTTTAAAAAGTAAAAAAGAAAATAATAAGTTTACAAATTTGTTGTTTACTAGATATTGCTGGACTTTATTTTACTTTTATAATATAAAAAAATAATTTAATCATATAGTTTAAAAATTCAAAAATGAAAAATTTAGTTTATAAAAATTTTAAATTTTTTAATAATATTTTTTACTTTTTATTCACCGAAAAATGCTACACCCGGACCGTTGATTTTTTTGCTACACCTGTTCACAAATTAAGAATAAATTACTTTAAAAAATTTTAAAATTTTAAATTTTTCTATTTTTTGTATATTGTTGGAAATTTTTTCTTATATTATTAGAAAAGAACTTATTTTTTATTTTAAAAATTAAAAAATAATAAATTTACAGATCTTTTATTTACTAGATATTGCTAGACTTTATTTTATTTTTCTAATTTAAATAAAAAAATTTAATCTCATAATATAAAAATTCCAAAATAAAAAATTTAGTTTTTTAAAATTTTTAAATTTTTTAAATTCTTTTTTATTTTTTATTCACCAGATAATGCTATACCTGAACACTTGACTTTTTTTGGTTGTACTTGTACACAAATTAAGAATAAATTAATTTTAAAATTTTTCAATTATTTTGTTTTTTTGTATATTGTTATAATTTTTTATTTTTTTACTATTAGAAAAAAATAATTTTTTTGTTTAAAAAGTAAAAAAGAAAATAATAAGTTTACAAATTTGTTGTTTACTAGATATTGCTGGACTTTATTTTACTTTTATAATATAAAAAAATAATTTAATCATATAATTTAAAAATTCAAAAATAAAAAATTTAGTTTATAAAAATTTTAAATTTTTTAATAATATTTTTTACTTTTTATTCACTGAAAAATGCTACACCCGGACAGTTGACTTTTTTGCTACACATGTTCACAAATTAAGAATAAATTACTTTAAAAAATTTAAAATTTTTCTATTTTTCTATTTTTTGTATATTGTTGGAATTTTTTTCTTCTATTATTAGAAAAGAACTTATTTTTTATTTTAGAAATTAAAAAATAATAAATTTACAAATCTGTTATTTACTAGATATTGCTAGACTTTATTTTATTTTTCTAATTTAAATAAAAAATTTAATCTCATAATATAAAAATTCAAAAGTAAAAAATTTAGTTATTAAAATTTTTAATTTTTTTCAAAATATTTTTTATTCACAAGATAATGGTACACCGAGACACTTGACTTTTTTTTATTACACTTTTTCACCCATTAAGAATAAATTAATTTTAAAATTTTTCAACTTTTTATTTTTTAGATATTGTTAGAATTTTTTCTTTTTGTACTATTAGAAAAAAATTATTTTTTAGTTTAAAATTAAAAAAAATAATAAATTTATAGATCTGATGTTTACTAGATATTGTTGGACATTATTTTATTTTTCTAATTTAGATAAAAAAATTAATCTTATAATTTAAAAATTCAAAAATAAAACATTTTGTTTTTTAAAATTTTAAAATTTTAAAATTTTTTTTATTTTTTATTCACCGGATAATGCTACACCTAGACACTTGACTTTTTTTGGTTGCACTTGTTCACAAATTAAGAATAAATTAATTTTAAAATTTTACAATTATTTTGTTTTTTTGTATATTGTTAGAATTTTTTATTTTTCTACTATTAGAAAAAAATTATTTTTTTTGTTTAAAAAGTAAAAAAGAAAATAATAAATTTACAAATTTGTTGTTTACTAGATATTGCTAGACTTTATTTTACTTTTATAATGTAAAAAATAATTTAATCATATAATTTAAAAATTCAAAAATAAAAAATTTAGTTGATAAAAAATTTAAATTTTTCAATAATATTTTTTACTTTTTATTCACCCAAAAATGCTACACCCGAACAGTTGACTTTTTTGCTACACCTGTTCACAAATTAAGAATAAATTACTTTAAAAAATTTAAAATTTTTCAATTTTTCAATTTTTTGTATATTTGATGACAAGTCATCTTAGCCTATTTTAACTAGTCTTTTTCTTTTGTTTTCATTAGAATTATGCACTTTCTTGAGCTACAAGCAAGCTAATTGAGTAGATTTTCATGTTTCCCTTGATTGAATCAACCATATATGAATTCATGCCATTTCATGAGGTTTTATGCTATATTTGTTGCATATTGTGAAAGAATGAATATCTCTTGATTTTGAGCATAGCTTTGATGTGTTTGGTTGATTAATTATAGGTGAAGAAAGCTTGGAGAAAGGTTGAAGCAAGAAGGAATGGTTAGGAGTGAAGAGAGGACAATGGAATAAGTGAAATTGAACCAGGAAGCAAAAAGCTGGACCTAAAGTTAGCATCAAACTTTTGCACAAACTTTTGGTTGAAAAGTTAGCCCCAACGTTAGCCCCCTAACTTGGAGGCTAACGTTGGCACATGAATTTATCCCCTGGGCACCAACATTTGCGCCAACGTTAGACCCCTAACTTGGAGGCTAACGTTGGCACATGAAAATTCAAGGAAGAGGAGCAAAAGTTTGCGCCAACGTTAGCCCCCTAACTTGGTGGCTAACGTTGGCGCCACTAGCACACAAGGCAAGGCCAACGTTAGGGTCAAAGTTAGACCCCTAACGTTGGCACCAACGTTCATACCAGCAAGTTTTGTGGGCTGCTATGAAAAGTTGGAGCCAAAGTTAGACCCCTAACTTTAGCTCCAACTTTTGGTCCAACTTTTGCAAAACTCAAACCCGGTTCAATTGGTTCACTTTGGTTCTTCTTCAAACTTCAAGAGCAATCAACCAAGGCCTCTTTCAACCCAATTCCACCAAGAGCAAAGGCCCAACTCAAGGCTTGAAGATCATTGGAAGAAAGTGTATAAATAGGATAGAATTCAAGTTCTTCGGGGAGCTTTCCTTTTGGAATTTTCATAATAGTTTTCGGAGAGCTTTTGTTATTGAGTGAACTTTAATTTCTTTGTCTTGGGGAAGGAGAATTCACTTCTCTTCCTCTTAGTTTTATTGCTTTCAATTTAAATTACACTTGTCTTGGATCTTGGGTTGGAGAATTGAAGAAATTCTGTTTCAATCTCATCCTTGGATCTCTCTGCTTTACTCACTGCTTAATTGAATTTAATTTTCTGTTAATTGCTCTTCATCTCTTTTCTTTGCAATTTACAATTTCCTTGCAATAATTCTTGTTGGATCTAGGAAGGCATTGAGATCTAGACTTGGTTTTCTAGTCTCTGGGTCCTGAGATCTGAATTCCCATTTCAACTCTCTGTTTATTGCTTTCCATGTTCATTTACTTTTCTGCTATAAGATCCGATCCAATCCCAATTCCCTTTTACTCTTCTGTTTGATGCAATTTAACTTTTCCTTGTTTAATTACTGCAAATCCACGTCCCAATCCCCTTTACATTTCAAGCAATTTACATTCCTTGCACTTTAAGATTCCGCAATTTACATTTCTTGCACTCTAAGTTTCTGCCATTTAATTTCTTGTTCTTTACGTTTCAGCAATTTATTTCTTGTTCTCTTTACTTCAATGCAATTTAATTTCTGCAAGTCACAAAACCATCAACCAAATCTTGATTCGCTTGACTAAATCAACCACTAAACTAAAATTGCTCAATCCTTCAATCCCTGTGGGATCGACCTCACTCCCGTGAGTTTTTATTACTTGATACGACCCGGTGCACTTGCCGGTTAGATTTGTGTGTTTTGGGGGAGATTCATTTTTCCTACAAAATAACTCATCAATATTGTTGGAATTTTTTTCTTCTATTATTAGAAAAGAACTTATTTTTTATTTTAAAAATTAAAAAATAATAAATTTACAAATCTGTTATTTACTAGATATTGCTAGACTTTATTTTATTTTTCTAATTTAAATAAAAAAATTTAATCTCATAATATAAAAATTCAAAAATAAAAAATTTAGTTATTAAAATTTTTAATTTTTTTCAAAATATTTTTTATTCACAAGATAATGGTACACCGAGACACTTGACTTTTTTTTACTACACTTTTTCACCCATTAAGAATAAATTAATTTTCAAATTTTTCAACTTTTTATTTTTTAGATATTGTTAGAATTTATTCTTTTTGTACAATTAGAAAAAAATTATTTTTTAGTTTAAAATAAAAAAAATAATAAATTTATAGATCTGATGTTTACTAGATATTGTTGGACATTATTTTATTTTTCTAATTTAGATAAAAAATTTAATCTTATAATTTAAAAATTCAAAAATAAAAAATTTTGTTTTTTAAAATTTTAAAATTTTAAAATTTTTTTTATTTTTTATTCACCGGATAATGCTACACCTAGACACTTGACTTTTATTGGTTGCACTTGTTCACAAATTAAGAATAAATTAATTTTAAAATTTTACAATTATTTTGTTTTTTTGTATATTGTTAGAATTTTTTATTTTTCTACTATTAGAAAAAAATTATTTTTTTGTTTAAAAAGTAAAAAAGAAAATAATAAATTTACAAATTTGTTGTTTACTAGATATTGCTGGACTTTATTTTACTTTTTATAATGTAAAAAAAATAATTTAATCATATAATTTAAAAATTCAAAAATAAAAAATTTAGTTTATAAAAATTTTGAATTTTTTAATAATATTTTTTACTTTTTATTCACCGAAAAATGCTACACCCGGACAGTTGACTTTTTTGCTACACCTGTTCACAATTTAAGAATAAATTACTTTAAAAAATTTAAAATTTTTCTATTTTTCTATTTTTTGTATATTGTTGGAATTTTTTTCTTCTATTATTAGAAAAGAACTTACTTTTTTTTTAAAAATTAAAAAATAATAAATTTACAGATCTGTTATTTACTAGATATTGCTAGACTTTATTTTATTTTTCTAATTTAAATAAAAAAATTTAATCTCATAATATAAAAATTCAAAAATAAAAAATTTAGTTTTTTAAAATTTTTAAATTTTTTAAATTCTTTTTTATTTTTTATTCACCAGATAATGCTATACCTGGACACTTGACTTTTTTTGGTTGCACTTGTACACAAATTAAAAATTAATTAATTTTAAAATTTTTCAATTATTTTGTTTTTTTGTATATTGTTATAATGTTTTATTTTTCTACTATTAGAAAAAAATTAATTTTTTTGTTTGAAAAGTAAAAAAGAAAATAATAAATTTACAAATTTGTTGTTTACTAGATATTGCTGGACTTTATTTTACTTTTATAATATAAAAAATATTTTAATCATATAATTTAAAAATTCAAAAATAAAAAATTTAGTTTATAAAAATTTTAAATTTTTAATAATATTTTTTACTTTTTATTCACCGAAAAATGCTACACCCGAACAGTTGACTTTTTTGCTACACCTGTTCAAAATTTAAGAATAAATTACTTTAAAAAATTTAAAATTTTTCTATTTTTCTATTTTTTGTATATTGTTGGAATTTTTTTCTTCTATTATTAGAAAAGAACTTATTTTTTTATTTTAAAAATTAAAAAATAATAAATTTATAGATCTGTTATTTACTAGATATTGCTAGACTTTATTTTATTTTTCTAATTTAAATAAAAAAATTTAATCTCATAATATAAAAATTCAAAAATAAAAAATTTAGTTTTTTAAAATATTTAAATTTTTTAAATTCTTTTTTATTTTTTATTCACCAGATAATGCTACACCTGGACACTTGACTTTTTTTGGTTGCACTGGTACACAAATTAAGAATAAATTAATTTTAAAATTTTTCAATTATTTTGTTTTTTTGTATATTGTTATAATTTTTTATTTTTTTACTATTAGAAAAAAATAATTTTTTTGTTTAAAAAGTAAAAAAGAAAATAATAAGTTTACAAATTTGTTGTTTACTAGATATTGCTGGACTTTATTTTACTTTTATAATATAAAAAAATAATTTAATCATATATTTTAAAAATTCAAAAATAAAAAATTTAGTTTATAAAAATTTTAAATTTTTTAATAATATTTTTTACATTTTATTCACCAAAAAATGCTACACCGGAGAGTTGACTTTTTTGCTACACCTGTTCACAATTTAAGAATAAATTACTTTAAAAAATTTAAAATTTTTCTATTTTTCTATTTTTTGTATATTGTTGGAATTTTTTTCTTCTATTATTAGAAAAGAACTTATTTTTTATTTTAAAAATTAAACAATAATAAATTTACAGATCTGTTATTTACTAGATATTGCTAGACTTTATTTTATTTTTTTAATTTAAATAAAAAAATTTAATCTCATAATATAAAAATTCAAAAATAAAAAATTTAGTTTTTTAAAATTTTTAAATTTTTTAAATTCTTTTTTATTTTTTATTCACCAGATAATGCTACACCTGGACACTTGACTTTTTTTGGTTGCACTTGTACACAAATTAAAAATAAATTAATTTTAAAATTTTTCAATTATTTTGTTTTTTTGTATATTGTTATAATTTTTTATTTTTTTACTATTAGAAAAAAATAATTTTTTTGTTTAAAAAGTAAAAAAGAAAATAATAAGTTTACAAATTTGTTGTTTACTAGATATTGCTCGACTTTATTTTACTTTTATAATATAAAAAAATAATTTAATCATATAATTTAAAAATTCAAAAATAAAAAATTTAGTTTATAAAAATTTTAAATTTTTTAATAATATTTTTTACTTTTTATTCACCGAAAAATGCTACACCCGGACAGTTGACTTTTTTGCTACACATGTTCACAAATTAAGAATAAATTACTTTAAAAAATTTAAAATTTTCAATTTTTCTTTTTTTTTGTATATTCTTGGAATTTTTTTTGGGTAAAGTATATTTTTTGTCCCTAAAGTTTGACAAAAGTTTCAAAAATACCCCTAAGTTTTATTTTGTTTCAATTTTGTCCTAAAAATTTTCGATTTGCATCAAATATACCCCCAACGGCTAATTTTTTAAAAACTTTAAGACCAATTCAACAACAATTTCATAAAAATAACCCTCAACACAAGCAAATCAAGCATAGTTTTCATGTATTATTGTTTGATTGGTCTTAATTTTTTTGAAAATTTAGCTGTTAAGGGTATATTTGATGCAAATCAAAAACTTCTAGGATAAAATTGAAACAAAATAAAACTTAAGGGTATTTTTAAAATTTTTGCTAAACTTCAGGGACAAAAAATATACTTTACCCTTTTTTTTCTATTATTAGAAAAGAACTAATTTTTTTATTTTAAAAATTAACAAATAATAAATTTACAGATCTGTTATTTACTAGATATTGCTAGACTTTATTTTATTTTTCTAATTTAAATAAAAAAATTTAATCTCATAATATAAAAATTCAAAAATAAAAAATTTAGTTTTTTAAAATTTTTAAATTTTTTAAATTCTTTTTTATTTTTTATTCACCAGATAATGCTATACTTGGACACTTGACTTTTTTTGGTTACACTTGTACACAAATTAAGAATAAATTAATTTTAAAATTTTTCAATTATTTTGTTTTTTTGTATATTGTTATAATTTTTATTTTTTTACTATTAGAAAAAAATAATTTTTTTGTTTAAAAAGTAAAAAAGAAAATAATAAGTTTACAAATTTGTTGTTTACTAGATATTGTTGGACTTTATTTTACTTTTATAATATAAAAAAATAATTTAATCATATAATTTAAAAATTCAAAAATAAAAAATTTAGTTTATAAAAATTTTAAATTTTTTAATAATATTTTTTACTTTTTATTCACCGAAAAATGCTACACCCGGACAGTTGACTTTTTTGCTACACATGTTCACAAATTAAGAATAAATTACTTTAAAAAATTTAAAATTTTCAATTTTTCTTTTTTTTTTTGTATATTCTTGGAATTTTTTTTGGGTAAAGTATATTTTTTGTCCCTAAAGTTTGACAAAAGTTTCAAAAATATCCCTAAGTTTTATTTTGTTTCAATTTTGTCCTAAAAGTTTTCGATTTGCATCAAATATACCCCCAACGGCTAATTTTTTAAAAACTTTAAGACCAATTCAACAACAATTTCATAAAAACAACTCTCAACACAAGCAAATCAAGCATAGTTTTTATGTATTATTGTTTGATTGGTCTTAATTTTTTTGAAAATTTAGCTGTTAAGGGTATATTTGATGCAAATCGAAAGCTTCTAGGATAAAATTGAAACAAAATAAAACTTAAGGGTATTTTTAAAATTTTTGCTAAACTTCATGGACAAAAAATATACTTTACCCTTTTTTTTCTATTATTAGAAAAGAACTAATTTTTTTATTTTAAAAATTAACAAATAATAAATTTACAGATCTGTTATTTACTAGATATTGCTAGACTTTATTTTATTTTTCTAATTTAAATAAAAAAATTTAATCTCATAATATAAAAATTAAAAAATAAAAAATTTAGTTTTTTAAAATTTTTAAATTTTTTAAATTCTTTTTTATTTTTTATTCACCAGATAATGCTATACCTGGACACTTGACTTTTTTTGGTTGCACTTGTACACAAATTAAGAATTAATTAATTTTAAAATTTTTCAATTATTTTGTTTTTTTGTATATTGTTATAATTTTTTATTTTTCTACTATTAGAAAAAAATTAATTTTTTTGTTTGAAAAGTAAAAAAGAAAATAATAAATTTACAAATTTGTTGTTTACTAGATATTGCTGGACTTTATTTTACTTTTATAATATAAAAAATATTTTAATCATATAATTTAAAAATTCAAAAATAAAAAATTTAGTTTATAAAAATTTTAAATTTTTAATAATATTTTTTACTTTTTATTCACCAAAAAATGCTACACCCGAACAGTTGACTTTTTTGCTACACCTGTTCACAATTTAAGAATAAATTACTTTAAAAAATTTAAAATTTTTATATTTTTCTATTTTTTGTATATTGTTGGAATTTTTTCTTCTATTATTAGAAAAGAACTTATTTTTTTATTTTAAAAATTAAAAAATAATAAATTTACAGATCTGTTATTTACTAGATATTGCTAGACTTTATTTTATTTTTTTAATTTAAATAAAAAAATTTAATCTCATAATATAAAAATTCAAAAATAAAAAATTTAGTTTTTTAAAATTTTTAAATTTTTTAAATTCTTTTTTATTTTTTATTCACCAGATAATGCTACACCTGGACACTTGACTTTTTTTGGTTGCACTTGTACACAAATTAAGAATAAATTAATTTTAAAATTTTTCAATTATTTTGTTTTTTTGTATATTGTTATAATTTTTTATTTTTTTACTATTAGAAAAAAATAATTTTTTTGTTTAAAAAGTAAAAAAGAAAATAATAAGTTTACAAATTTGTTGTTTACTAGATATTGTTGGACTTTATTTTACTTTTATAATATAAAAAAATAATTTAATCATATAATTTAAAAATTCAAAAATAAAAAATTTTGTTTATAAAAATTTTAAATTTTTTAATAATATTTTTTACTTTTTATTCACCGAAAAATGCTACACCCGGACAGTTGACTTTTTTGCTACACATGTTCACAAATTAAGAATAAATTACTTTAAAAAATTTAAAATTTTCAATTTTTCTTTTTTTTTTGTATATTCTTAGAATTTTTTTTGTGTAAAGTATATTTTTTGTCTATAAAGTTTGACAAAAGTTTCAAAAATACCTTTAAGTTTTATTTTGTTTCAATTTTGTCCTAAAAATTTTCGATTTGCATCAAATATACCCCCAACGGCTAATTTTTTAAAAACTTTAAGACCAATTCAATAACAATTTCATAAAAACAACTCTCAACACAAGCAAATCAAGCATAGTTTTTATGTATTATTGTTTGATTGGTCTTAATTTTTTTGAAAATTTAGCTGTTAAGGGTATATTTGATGCAAATCGAAAACTTCTAGGATAAAATTGAAACAAAATAAAACTTAAGGGTATTTTTAAAATTTTTGCTAAACTTCAGGGACAAAAAATATACTTTACCCTTTTTTTCTATTATCTGAAAAGAACTAATTTTTTTATTTTAAAAATTAACAAATAATAAATTTACAGATCTGTTATTTACTAGATATAGCTAGAATTTATTTTATTTTTCTAATTTAAATAAAAAAATTTAATCTCATAATATAAAAATTCAAAAATAAAAAATTTAGTTTTTTAAAATTTTTAAATTTTTTAAATTCTTTTTTATTTTTTATTCACTAGATAATGCTATACCTGGACACTTGACTTTTTTTGGTTGCACTTGTACACAAATTAAAAATTAATTAATTTTAAAATTTTTCAATTATTTTGTTTTTTTGTATATTGTTATAATTTTTTATTTTTCTACTATTATAAAAAAATTAATTTTTTTGTTTGAAAAGTAAAAAAGAAAATAATAAATTTACAAATTTGTTGTTTACTAGATATTGCTGGACTTTATTTTACTTTTATAATATAAAAAATATTTTAATCATATAATTTAAAAATTCAAAAATAAAAAATTTAGTTTAAAAAAATTTTAAATTTTTAATAATATTTTTTACTTTTTATTCACCGAAAAATGCTACACCCGGACAGTTGACTTTTTTGCTACACCTGTTCACAATTTAAGAATAAATTACTTTAAAAATTTTAAAATTTTTATATTTTTCTATTTTTTGTATATTGTTGGAATTTTTTTCTTCTATTATTAGAAAAGAACTTATTTTTTTATTTTAAAAATTAAAAAATAATAAATTTACAGATCTGTTATTTACTAGATATTGCTAGACTTTATTTTATTTTTCTAATTTAAATAAAAAAATTTAATCTCATAATATGAAAATTCAAAAATAAAAAATTTAGTTTTTTAAAATTTTTAAATTTTTAAATTCTTTTTTATTTTTTATTCACCAGATAATGCTACACCTGGACACTTGACTTTTTTTGGTTGCACTTGTACACAAATTAAGAATAAATTAATTTTAAAATTTTTCAATTATTTTGTTTTTTTGTATATTGTTATAATTTTTTATTTTTTACTATTAGAAAAAAATAATTTTTTTGTTTAAAAAGTAAAAAAGAAAATAATAAGTTTACAAATTTGTTGTTTACTAGATATTGCTGGACTTTATTTTACTTTTATAATATAAAAAAATAATTCAATCATATAATTTAAAATTCAAAAATAATAAATTTAGTTTATAAAAATTTTAAATTTTTTAATAATATTTTTTACTTTTTATTCACCGAAAAATGCTACACCCAGACAGTTGACTTTTTTGCTACACCTGTTCACAAATAAAGAATAAATTACTTTAAAAAATTTAAAATTTTTCAATTTTTCTATTTTTTGTATATTGCTGGAATTTTTTTATTATATTATTAGAAAAGAACTTATTTTTTATTTTAAAAATTAAAAAATAATAAATTTACAGATCTGTTATTTACTAGATATTGCTAGACTTTATTTTATTTTTCTAATTTAAATAAAAAAATTTAATCTCATAAGATAAAAATTCAAAAATAAAAAATTTAGTTTTTTAAAATTTTTTAATTTTTTAAATTCTTTTTTATTTTTTATTCACCAGATAATGCTATACCTGGACACTTGACTTTTTTTGGTTACACTTGTACACAAATTAAGAATAAATTAGTTTTAAAATTTTTCAATTATTTTCTTTTTTGTATATTGTTAGAATTTTTATTTTTATACTATTAGAAAAAAATTAATTTTTTTGTTTAAAAAGTAAAAAAGAAAATAATAAAATTACAAATTTGTTTTTAACTAGATATTGCTGGACTTTATTTTACTTTTATAATATAAAAAAATAATTTAATCATATAATTTAAAAATTAAAAATAAAAAATTTAGTTTATAAAAATTTTAAATTTTTTAATAATATTTTTTACTTTTTCTTCACCGAAAAATGCTACACCCGGACAGTTGACTTTTTTTGCTACACCTGTTCACAAATTAAGAATAAATTACTTTTAAAAATTTAAAATTTTTCAATTTTTCTTTTTTTTTGTATATTGTTGGAATTTTTTTATTATATTATTAGAAAAGAACTTATTTTTTATTTTAAAAATTAAAAAATAAAAAATTTACAGATCTGTTATTTACTAGATATTGCTAGACTTTATTTTATTTTTCTAATTTAAATAAAAAATTTAAACTCATAATATAAAAATTCAAAAATAAAAAATTTAGTTTTTTAAAATTTTTAAATTTTTTAAATTCTTTTTTATTTTTTATTCACCAGATAATGCTACACCTGGACACTTGACTTTTTTTGGTTACACTTGTACACAAATTAAGAATAAATTAATTTTAAAATTTTTCAATTATTTTGTTTTTTTGTATATTGTTATAATTTTTTATTTTTTACTATTAGAAAAAAATTATTTTTTTGTTTAAAAAGTAAAAAAGAAAATAATAAGTTTATAAATTTGTTGTTTACTAGATATTGCTGGACTTTATTTTACTTTTATAATATAAAAAAATAATTTAATCATATAATTTAAAAATTCAAAAATAAAAAATTTAGTTTATAAAAATTTTAAATTTTTTAATAATATTTTTTACTTTTTATTCACCGAAAAATGCTACACCCGGACAGTTGACTTTTTTTGCTACACCTGTTCACAAATTAAGAATAAATTACTTTTAAAAATTTAAAATTTTTCAATTTTTCTTTTTTTTTGTATATTGTTGGAATTTTTTTCTTCTATTATTAGAAAGAACTTACTTTTTTATTTTAAAAATTAAAAAATAAAAATTTACAGATCTGTTATTTACTAGATATTGCTAGACTTTATTTTATTTTTCTAATTTAAATAAAAAAATTTAATCTCATAATATAAAAATTCAAAAATAAAAAATTTAGTTTTTTAAAATTTTTAAATTTTTTAAATTCTTTTTTATTTTTTATTCACCAGATAATGCTACACCTGGACACTTGACTTTTTTTCGTTGCATTTGTACACAAATTAAGAATAAATTAATTTTAAAATTTTTCAATTATTTTCTTTTTTGTAAATTGTTAGAATATTTTATTCTTCTACTATTAGAAAAAATTAATTTTTTGTTTAAAAAGTAAAAAAGAAAATAATAAATTTACAAATTTATTTTTTACTAGATATTGCTGGACTTTATTTTACTTTTATAACATAAAAAATAATTTAATCATATAATTTAAAAATTAAAAATAAAAAATTTAGTTTATAAAAATTTTAAATTTTTTAATAATATTTTTTACTTTTTATTCACCGAAAAATGCTACACCCGGACAATTGACTTTTTTTGCTACACCTGTTCACAAATTAAGAATAAATTACTTTAAAAAATTTAAAATTTTTCAATTTTTCTTTTTTTTTGTATATTGTTGGAATTTTTTTCTTCTATTATTAGAAAAGAACTTACTTTTTTTTTAAAAATTAAAAAATAATAAATTTACAGATCTGTTATTTACTAGATATTGCTAGACTTTATTTTATTTTTCTAATTTAAATAAAAAAATTTAATCTCATAATATAAAAATTCAAAAATAAAAAATTTAGTTTTTTAAAATTTTTAAATTTTTCAATTCTTTTTTATTTTTTATTCACCAGATAATGCTACACCTGGACACTTGACTTTTTTTCGTTGCATTTGTACACAAATTAAGAATAAATTAATTTTAAAATTTTTCAATTATTTTATTTTTTGTAAATTGTTAGAATTTTTATTCTTCTACTATTAGAAAAAATTAATTTTTTGTTTAAAAAGTAAAAAAGAAAATAATAAATTTACAAATTTATTTTTACTAGATATTGCTGGACTTTATTTTACTTTTATAATATAAAAAAATCATTTAATCATATAATTTAAAAATTCAAAAATAATAAATTTAGTTTATAAAAATTTTAAATTTTTTAATAATATTTTTTACTTTTTATTCACCGAAAAATGCTACACCCGGACAGTTGACTTTTTTTGCTACACCTGTTCACAAATTAAGAATAAATTACTTTTAAAAATTTAAAATTTTTCAATTTTTCTTTTTTTTGTATATTGTTTGAATTTTTTTCTTCTATTATTAGAAAGAACTTACTTTTTTATTTTAAAAATTAAAAAATAAAAATTTACAGATCTGTTATTTACTAGATATTGCTAGACTTTATTTTATTTTTCTAATTTAAATAAAAAAATTTAATCTCATAATATAAAAATTCAAAAATAAAAAATTTAGTTTTTTAAAATTTTTAAATTTTTTAAATTCTTTTTTATTTTTTATTCACCAGATAATGCTACACCTGGACACTTGACTTTTTTTCGTTGCATTTGTACACAAATTAAGAATAAATTAATTTTAAAATTTTTCAATTATTTTCTTTTTTGTAATTGTTAGAATATTTTATTCTTCTACTATTAGAAAAAATTAATTTTTTGTTTAAAAAGTAAAAAAGAAAATAATAAATTTACAAATTTATTTTTACTAGATATTGCTGGACTTTATTTTACTTTTATAATATAAAAAATAATTTAATCATATAATTTAAAAATTAAAAATAAAAAATTTAGTTTATAAAAATTTTAAATTTTTTAATAATATTTTTTACTTTTTATTCACCGAAAAATGCTACACCCGGACAATTGACTTTTTTTGCTACACCTGTTCACAAATTAAGAATAAATTACTTTAAAAAATTTAAAATTTTTCAATTTTTCTTTTTTTTGTATATTGTTGGAATTTTTTTCTTCTATTATTAGAAAAGAACTTACTTTTTTTTTAAAAATTAAAAAATAATAAATTTACAGATCTGTTATTTACTAGATATTGCTAGACTTTATTTTATTTTTCTAATTTAAATAAAAAAATTTAATCTCATAATATAAAAATTCAAAAATAAAAAATTTAGTTTTTTAAAATTTTTAAATTTTTCAATTCTTTTTTATTTTTTATTCACCAGATAATGCTACACCTGGACACTTGACTTTTTTTCGTTGCATTTGTACACAAATTAAGAATAAATTAATTTTAAAATTTTTCAATTATTTTCTTTTTTGTAAATTGTTAGAATTTTTATTCTTCTACTATTAGAAAAAATTAATTTTTTGTTTAAAAAGTAAAAAAGAAAATAATAAATTTACAAATTTATTTTTACTAGATATTGCTGGACTTTATTTTACTTTTATAATATAAAAAAATCATTTAATCATATAATTTAAAAATTCAAAAATAATAAATTTAGTTTATAAAAATTTTAAATTTTTTAATAATATTTTTTACTTTTTATTCACCGAAAAATGCTACACCCAGACAGTTGACTTTTTTGCTACACCTGTTCACAAATAAAGAATAAATTACTTTAAAAAATTTAAAATTTTTCAATTTTTCAATTTTTTGTATATTTTGGAATTTTTTTATTATATTATTAGAAAAGAACTTATTTTTAATTTTAAAAATTAAAAAATAATAAATTTACAGATCTGTTATTTACTAGATATTGCTAGACTTTATTTTATTTTTCTAATTTAAATAAAAAAATTTAATCTCATAATATAAAAATTCAAAAATAAAAAATTTAGTTTTTTAAAATTTTTTAATTTTTTAAATTCTTTTTTATTTTTTATTCACCAGATAATGCTATACCTGGACACTTGACTTTTTTTGGTTACACTTGTACACAAATTAAGAATAAATTAGTTTTAAAATTTTTCAATTATTTTCTTTTTTGTATATTGTTAGAATTTTTATTTTTATACTATTAGAAAAAAATTAATTTTTTTGTTTAAAAAGTAAAAAAGAAAATAGTAAATTACAAATTTGTTTTTACTAGATATTGCTGGACTTTATTTTACTTTTATAATATAAAAAAATAATTTAATCATATAATTTAAAAATTAAAAATAAAAAATTTAGTTTATAAAAATTTTAAATTTTTTAATAATATTTTTTACTTTTTCTTCACCGAAAAATGCTACACCCGGACAGTTGACTTTTTTTGCTACACCTGTTCACAAATTAAGAATAATTACTTTAAAAATTTAAAATTTTTCAATTTTTCTTTTTTTTTGTATATTGTTGGAATTTTTTTTTATATTATTAGAAAAGAACTTATTTTTTATTTTAAAAATTAAAAAATAAAAATTTACAGATCTGTTATTTACTAGATATTGCTAGACTTTATTTTATTTTTCTAATTTAAATAAAAATTTAAACTCATAATATAAAAATTCAAAAATAAAAAATTTAGTTTTTTAAAATTTTTAAATTTTTTAAATTCTTTTTTATTTTTTATTCACCAGATAATGCTACACCTGGACACTTGACTTTTTTTGGTTACACTTGTACACAAATTAAGAATAAATTAATTTTAAAATTTTTCAATTATTTTGTTTTTTTGTATATTGTTATAATTTTTATTTTTTACTATTAGAAAAAAATTATTTTTTTGTTTAAAAAGTAAAAAAGAAAATAATAAGTTTATAAATTTGTTGTTTACTAGATATTGCTGGACTTTATTTTACTTTTATAATATAAAAAAATAATTTAATCATATAATTTAAAAATTCAAAAATAAAAAATTTAGTTTATAAAAATTTTAAATTTTTTAATAATATTTTTTACTTTTTATTCACCGAAAAATGCTACACCCGGACAGTTGACTTTTTTTGCTACACCTGTTCACAAATTAAGAATAAATTACTTTTAAAAATTTAAAATTTTTCAATTTTTCTTTTTTTTGTATATTGTTGGAATTTTTTTCTTCTATTATTAGAAAGAACTTACTTTTTTATTTTAAAAATTAAAAAATAAAAATTTACAGATCTGTTATTTACTAGATATTGCTAGACTTTATTTTATTTTTCTAATTTAAATAAAAAAATTTAATCTCATAATATAAAAATTCAAAAATAAAAAATTTAGTTTTTTAAAATTTTTAAATTTTTAAATTCTTTTTTATTTTTTATTCACCAGATAATGCTACACCTGGACACTTGACTTTTTTTCGTTGCATTTGTACACAAATTAAGAATAAATTAATTTTAAAATTTTTCAATTATTTTCTTTTTTGTAAATTGTTAGAATATTTTATTCTTCTACTATTAGAAAAAATTAATTTTTTGTTTAAAAAGTAAAAAAGAAATAATAAATTTACAAATTTATTTTTACTAGATATTGCTGGACTTTATTTTACTTTTATAACATAAAAAATAATTTAATCATATAATTTAAAAATTAAAAATAAAAAATTTAGTTTATAAAAATTTTAAATTTTTTAATAATATTTTTTACTTTTTATTCACCGAAAAATGCTACACCCGGACAATTGACTTTTTTTGCTACACCTGTTCACAAATTAAGAATAAATTACTTTAAAAAATTTAAAATTTTTCAATTTTTCTTTTTTTTTGTATATTGTTGGAATTTTTTTCTTCTATTATTAGAAAAGAACTTATTTTTTTTTAAAAATTAAAAAATAATAAATTTACAGATCTGTTATTTACTAGATATTGCTAGACTTTATTTTATTTTTCTAATTTAAATAAAAAAATTTAATCTCATAATATAAAAATTCAAAAATAAAAAATTTAGTTTTTTAAAATTTTTAAATTTTTCAATTCTTTTTTATTTTTTATTCACCAGATAATGCTACACCTGGACACTTGACTTTTTTTCGTTGCATTGTACACAAATTAAGAATAAATTAATTTTAAAATTTTTCAATTATTTTTTTTTTGTAAATTGTTAGAATTTTTATTCTTCTACTATTAGAAAAAATTAATTTTTTGTTTAAAAAGTAAAAAAGAAAATAATAAATTTACAAATTTTTTTTACTAGATATTGCTGGACTTTATTTTACTTTTATAATATAAAAAAATCATTTAATCATATAATTTAAAAATTCAAAAATAAAAATTTAGTTTATAAAAATTTTAAATTTTTTAATAATATTTTTTACTTTTTATTCACCGAAAAATGCTACACCCGGACAGTTGACTTTTTTTGCTACACCTGTTCACAAATTAAGAATAAATTACTTTAAAAATTTAAAATTTTTCAATTTTTCTTTTTTTTGTATATTGTTTGAATTTTTTTCTTCTATTATTAGAAAGAACTTATTTTTTATTTTAAAAATTAAAAAATAAAAATTTACAGATCTGTTATTTACTAGATATTGCTAGACTTTATTTTATTTTTCTAATTTAAATAAAAAAATTTAATCTCATAATATAAAAATTCAAAAATAAAAAATTTAGTTTTTTAAAATTTTTAAATTTTTAAATTCTTTTTTATTTTTTATTCACCAGATAATGCTACACCTGGACACTTGACTTTTTTTCGTTGCATTGTACACAAATTAAGAATAAATTAATTTTAAAATTTTTCAATTATTTTCTTTTTTGTAAATTGTTAGAATTTTTATTTTCTACTATTAGAAAAAATTAATTTTTTGTTTAAAAAGTAAAAAAGAAAATAATAAATTTACAAATTTTTTTTACTAGATATTGCTGGACTTTATTTTACTTTTATAATATAAAAAATAATTTAATCATATAATTTAAAAATTAAAAATAAAAAATTTAGTTTATAAAAATTTTAAATTTTTTAATAATATTTTTTACTTTTTATTCACCGAAAAATGCTACACCCGGACAATTGACTTTTTTTGCTACACCTGTTCACAAATTAAGAATAAATTACTTTAAAAAATTTAAAATTTTTCAATTTTTCTTTTTTTGTATATTGTTGGAATTTTTTTCTTCTATTATTAGAAAAGAACTTATTTTTTTTTTAAAAATTAAAAAATAATAAATTTACAGATCTGTTATTTACTAGATATTGCTAGACTTTATTTTATTTTTCTAATTTAAATAAAAAAATTTAATCTCATAATATAAAAATTCAAAAATAAAAAATTTAGTTTTTTAAAATTTTTAAATTTTTTCAATTCTTTTTTATTTTTTATTCACCAGATAATGCTACACCTGGACACTTGACTTTTTTTCGTTGCATTTGTACACAAATTAAGAATAAATTAATTTTAAAATTTTTCAATTATTTTCTTTTTTGTAATTGTTAGAATTTTTATTTTCTACTATTAGAAAAAATTAATTTTTTGTTTAAAAAGTAAAAAAGAAATAATAAATTTACAAATTTTTTTTACTAGATATTGCTGGACTTTATTTTACTTTTATAATATAAAAAAATCATTTAATCATATAATTTAAAAATTCAAAAATAAAAATTTAGTTTATAAAAATTTTAAATTTTTTAATAATATTTTTTACTTTTTATTCACCGAAAAATGCTACACCCAGACAGTTGACTTTTTTGCTACACCTGTTCACAAATTAAGAATAAATTACTTTAAAAAATTTAAAATTTTTCAATTTTTCAATTTTTTGTATATTTTGGAATTTTTTTTTATATTATTAGAAAAGAACTTATTTTTATTTTAAAAATTAAAAAATAATAAATTTACAGATCTGTTATTTACTAGATATTGCTAGACTTTATTTTATTTTTCTAATTTAAATAAAAAAATTTAATCTCATAATATAAAAATTCAAAAATAAAAAATTTAGTTTTTTAAAATTTTTAATTTTTAAATTCTTTTTTATTTTTTATTCACCAGATAATGCTATACCTGGACACTTGACTTTTTTTGGTTACACTTGTACACAAATTAAGAATAAATTATTTTAAAATTTTTCAATTATTTTTTTTTTGTATATTGTTAGAATTTTTATTTTTATACTATTAGAAAAAAATTAATTTTTTTGTTTAAAAAGTAAAAAAGAAATAGTAAATTACAAATTTGTTTTTACTAGATATTGCTGGACTTTATTTTACTTTTATAATATAAAAAAATAATTTAATCATATAATTTAAAAATTAAAAATAAAAAATTTAGTTTATAAAAATTTTAAATTTTTTAATAATATTTTTTACTTTTTCTTCACCGAAAAATGCTACACCCGGACAGTTGACTTTTTTTGCTACACCTGTTCACAAATTAAGAATAATTACTTTAAAAATTTAAAATTTTTCAATTTTTCTTTTTTTTGTATATTGTTGGAATTTTTTTATTATATTATTAGAAAAGAACTTATTTTTTATTTTAAAAATTAAAAAATAAAAATTTACAGATCTGTTATTTACTAGATATTGCTAGACTTTATTTTATTTTTCTAATTTAAATAAAAATTTAAACTCATAATATAAAAATTCAAAAATAAAAAATTTAGTTTTTTAAAATTTTTAAATTTTTAAATTCTTTTTTATTTTTTATTCACCAGATAATGCTACACCTGGACACTTGACTTTTTTTGGTTGCACTTGTACACAAATTAAGAATAAATTAATTTTAAAATTTTTCAATTATTTTGTTTTTTTGTATATTGTTATAATTTTTATTTTTTACTATTAGAAAAAAATTATTTTTTGTTTAAAAAGTAAAAAAGAAAATAATAAGTTTATAAATTTGTTGTTTACTAGATATTGCTGGACTTTATTTTACTTTTATAATATAAAAAAATAATTTAATCATATAATTTAAAAATTCAAAAATAAAAAATTTAGTTTATAAAAATTTTAAATTTTTTAATAATATTTTTTACTTTTTATTCACCGAAAAATGCTACACCCGGACAGTTGACTTTTTTTGCTACACCTGTTCACAAATTAAGAATAAATTACTTTTAAAAATTTAAAATTTTTCAATTTTTCTTTTTTTTGTATATTGTTGGAATTTTTTTCTTCTATTATTAGAAAGAACTTACTTTTTTATTTTAAAAATTAAAAAATAAAAAATTTACAGATCTGTTATTTACTAGATATTGCTAGACTTTATTTTATTTTTCTAATTTAAATAAAAAAATTTAATCTCATAATATAAAAATTCAAAAATAAAAAATTTAGTTTTTTAAAATTTTTAAATTTTTAAATTCTTTTTTATTTTTTATTCACCGGATAATGCTACACCTGGACACTTGACTTTTTTTATTGCACTTGTACACAAATTAATTTTAAAATTTTTCAATTATTTTGTTTTTTGTATATTTTATAATTTTTATTTTTTACTATTATAAAAAATAATTTTTTTTTAAAAAGTAAAAAAGAAAATAATAAGTTTACAAATTTGTTGTTTACTAGATATTGCTGGACTTTATTTTACTTTTATAATATAAAAAAATAATTTAATCATATAATTTAAAAATTCAACAATAAAAAATTTAGTTTATAAAAATTTTAAATTTTTTAATAATATTTTTTACTTTTATTCACCGAAAAATGCTACACCCGGACAGTTGACTTTTTTGCTATAGCTGTTCACAAATTAAGAATAAATTACTTTAAAAAATTTAAAATTATTCAATTATTCAATTTTTGTATATTGTTGGAATTTTTTTCTTCTATTATTAGAAAAGAACTTATTTTTTTATTTTAAAAATTAAAAAATAATAAATTTCCAGATTTGTTATTTACTAGATATTGCTAGACTTTATTTTATTTTTCTAATTTAAATAAAAAAATTTAATCTCATAATATAAAAATTCAAAAATAAAAAATTTAGTTTTTTAAAATTTTAAAATTTTTTTTATTTTTTATTCATCGGATAATGCTACTCCTGGACACTAACTTTTTTTGGTTGCACTTCTACACAAATTAAGAATAAATTAATTTTAAAATTTTTCAATTATTTTGTTTTTTTTATATTGTTAGAATTTTTATTTTTCTACTATTAGAAAAAAATTAATTTTTTTGTTTAAAAAGTGAAAAAGAAAATAATAAATTTACAAATTTGCTGTTTACTAGATATTGCTGGACATTATTTTACTTTTATAATATAAAAAATAATTTAATCATATAATTTAAAAATTCAAAAACAAAAATTTAGTTTATAAAAATTTTAAATTTTTTAATAATATTTTTTACTTTTTATTCACCAAAAAATGCTACACCCGTACAGTTGACTTTTTTGCTACACCTGTTCACAAATTAAGAATAAATTACTTTAAAAAATTTAAAATTTTTCAATTTTCTATTTTTTGTATATTGTTGGAATTTTTTTCTTCTATTATTAGAAAAGAACTTATTTTTTATTTTAAAAATTAAAAAATAATAAATTTACAGATCTGTTATTTACTAGATATTGCTAGACTTTATTTTATTTTTCTAATTTAAATAAAAAAATTTAATATCATAATATAAAAATTCAAAAATAAAAAATTTAGTTTTTTAAAATTTTTAAATTTTTTAAATTCTTTTTTATTTTTTATTCACCAGATAATGCTACACCTGGACACTTGACTTTTTTTCGTTGCATTGTACACAAATTAAGAATAAATTAATTTTAAAATTTTTCAATTATTTTCTTTTTTGTAAATTGTTAGAATTTTTATTCTTCTACTATTAGAAAAAATTAATTTTTTGTTTAAAAAGTAAAAAAGAAAATAATAAATTTACAAATTTATTTTTACTAGATATTGCTGGACTTTATTTTACTTTTATAATATAAAAAATAATTTAATCATATAATTTAAAAATTAAAAATAAAAAATTTAGTTTATAAAAATTTTAAATTTTTTAATAATATTTTTTACTTTTTATTCACCGAAAAATGCTACACCCGGACAATTGACTTTTTTTGCTACACCTGTTCACAAATTAAGAATAAATTACTTTAAAAAATTTAAAATTTTTCAATTTTTCTTTTTTTTGTATATTGTTGGAATTTTTTTCTTCTATTATTAGAAAAGAACTTACTTTTTTTTTAAAAATTAAAAAATAATAAATTTACAGATCTGTTATTTACTAGATATTGCTAGACTTTATTTTATTTTTCTAATTTAAATAAAAAAATTTAATCTCATAATATAAAAATTCAAAAATAAAAAATTTAGTTTTTTAAAATTTTTAAATTTTTCAATTCTTTTTTATTTTTTATTCACCAGATAATGCTACACCTGGACACTTGACTTTTTTTCGTTGCATTGTACACAAATTAAGAATAAATTAATTTTAAAATTTTTCAATTATTTTCTTTTTTGTAATTGTTAGAATTTTTATTTTCTACTATTAGAAAAAATTAATTTTTTGTTTAAAAAGTAAAAAAGAAATAATAAATTTACAAATTTTTTTTACTAGATATTGCTGGACTTTATTTTACTTTTATAATATAAAAAAATCATTTAATCATATAATTTAAAAATTCAAAAATAAAAATTTAGTTTATAAAAATTTTAAATTTTTTAATAATATTTTTTACTTTTTATTCACCGAAAAATGCTACACCCAGACAGTTGACTTTTTTGCTACACCTGTTCACAAATAAGAATAAATTACTTTAAAAAATTTAAAATTTTTCAATTTTTCAATTTTTTGTATATTTTGGAATTTTTTTATTATATTATTAGAAAAGAACTTATTTTTAATTTTAAAAATTAAAAAATAATAAATTTACAGATCTGTTATTTACTAGATATTGCTAGACTTTATTTTATTTTTCTAATTTAAATAAAAAAATTTAATCTCATAATATAAAAATTCAAAAATAAAAAATTTAGTTTTTTAAAATTTTTAATTTTTTAAATTCTTTTTTATTTTTTATTCACCAGATAATGCTATACCTGGACACTTGACTTTTTTTGGTTACACTTGTACACAAATTAAGAATAAATTAGTTTTAAAATTTTTCAATTATTTTCTTTTTTGTATATTGTTAGAATTTTTATTTTTATACTATTAGAAAAAAATTAATTTTTTTGTTTAAAAAGTAAAAAAGAAAATAGTAAAATTACAAATTTGTTTTTACTAGATATTGCTGGACTTTATTTTACTTTTATAATATAAAAAAATAATTTAATCATATAATTTAAAAATTAAAAATAAAAAATTTAGTTTATAAAAATTTTAAATTTTTTAATAATATTTTTTACTTTTTCTTCACCGAAAAATGCTACACCCGGACAGTTGACTTTTTTTGCTACACCTGTTCACAAATTAAGAATAAGTTACTTTAAAAATTTAAAATTTTTCAATTTTTCTTTTTTTTTGTATATTGTTGGAATTTTTTTATTATATTATTAGAAAAGAACTTATTTTTTATTTTAAAAATTAAAAAATAAAAATTTACAGATCTGTTATTTACTAGATATTGCTAGACTTTATTTTATTTTTCTAATTTAAATAAAAATTTAAACTCATAATATAAAAATTCAAAAATAAAAAATTTAGTTTTTTAAAATTTTTAAATTTTTTAAATTCTTTTTTATTTTTTATTCACCAGATAATGCTACACCTGGACACTTGACTTTTTTTGGTTGCACTTGTACACAAATTAAGAATAAATTAATTTTAAAATTTTTCAATTATTTTGTTTTTTTGTATATTGTTATAATTTTTATTTTTTACTATTAGAAAAAAATTATTTTTTAGTTTAAAAAGTAAAAAAGAAAATAATAAGTTTATAAATTTGTTGTTTACTAGATATTGCTGGACTTTATTTTACTTTTATAATATAAAAAATAATTTAATCATATAATTTAAAAATTCAAAAATAAAAAATTTAGTTTATAAAAATTTTAAATTTTTTAATAATATTTTTTACTTTTTATTCACCGAAAAATGCTACACCCGGACAGTTGACTTTTTTTGCTACACCTGTTCACAAATTAAGAATAAATTACTTTTAAAAATTTAAAATTTTTCAATTTTTCTTTTTTTTTTGTATATTGTTGGAATTTTTTTCTTCTATTATTAGAAAGAACTTACTTTTTTATTTTAAAAATTAAAAAATAAAAATTTACAGATCTGTTATTTACTAGATATTGCTAGACTTTATTTTATTTTTCTAATTTAAATAAAAAAATTTAATCTCATAATATAAAAATTCAAAAATAAAAAATTTAGTTTTTTAAAATTTTTAAATTTTTTAAATTCTTTTTTATTTTTTATTCACCGGATAATGCTACACCTGGACACTTGACTTTTTTTTATTGCACTTGTACACAAATTAATTTTAAAATTTTTCAATTATTTTGTTTTTTGTATATTTTTATAATTTTATATTTTTTACTATTATAAAAAATAATTTTTTTTAAAAAGTAAAAAAGAAAATAATAAGTTTACAAATTTGTTGTTTACTAGATATTGCTGGACTTTATTTTACTTTTATAATATAAAAAAATAATTTAATCATATAATTTAAAAATTCAACAATAAAAAATTTAGTTTATAAAAATTTTAAATTTTTTAATAATATTTTTTACTTTTATTCACCGAAAAATGCTACACCCGGACAGTTGACTTTTTTGCTATAGCTGTTCACAAATTAAGAATAAATTACTTTAAAAAATTTAAAATTATTCAATTATTCAATTTTTGTATATTGTTGGAATTTTTTTCTTCTATTATTAGAAAAGAACTTATTTTTTTATTTTAAAAATTAAAAAATAATAAATTTCCAGATCTGTTATTTACTAGATATTGCTAGACTTTATTTTATTTTTCTAATTTAAATAAAAAAAATTTAATCTCATAATATAAAAATTCAAAAATAAAAAATTTAGTTTTTTAAAATTTTAAAATTTTTTTTATTTTTTATTCATCGGATAATGCTACTCCTGGACACTAAACTTTTTTTGGTTGCACTTCTACACAAATTAAGAATAAATTAATTTTAAAATTTTTCAATTATTTTGTTGTTTTTTATATTGTTAGAATTTTTATTTTTCTACTATTAGAAAAAAATTAATTTTTTTGTTTAAAAAGTGAAAAAGAAAATAATAAATTTACAAATTTGCTGTTTACTAGATATTGCTGGACTTTATTTTACTTTTATAATATAAAAAATAATTTAATCATATAATTTAAAAATTCAAAAACCAAAAATTTAGTTTATAAAAATTTTAAATTTTTTAATAATATTTTTTACTTTTTATTCACCAAAAATGCTACACCCGTACAGTTGACTTTTTTGCTACACGTGTTCACAAATTAAGAATAAATTACTTTAAAAAATTTAAAATTTTTCAATTTTCTATTTTTTGTATATTGTTGGAATTTTTTTCTTCTATTATTAGAAAAGAACTTATTTTTTATTTTAAAAATTAAAAAATAATAAATTTACAGATCTGTTATTTACTAGATATTGCTAGACTTTATTTTATTTTTCTAATTTAAATAAAAAAATTTAATATCATAATATAAAAATTCAAAAATAAAAAATTTAGTTTTTTAAAATTTTTAAATTTTTTAAATTCTTTTTTATTTTTTATTCACCAGATAATGCTACACCTGGACACTTGACTTTTTTCGTTGCATTTGTACACAAATTAAGAATAAATTAATTTTAAAATTTTTCAATTATTTTCTTTTTTGTAATTGTTAGAATTTTTATTCTTCTACTATTAGAAAAAATTAATTTTTTGTTTAAAAAGTAAAAAAGAAAATAATAAATTTACAAATTTATTTTTTACTAGATATTGCTGGACTTTATTTTACTTTTATAATATAAAAAATAATTTAATCATATAATTTAAAAATTAAAAATAAAAAATTTAGTTTATAAAAATTTTAAATTTTTTAATAATATTTTTTACTTTTTATTCACCGAAAAATGCTACACCCGGACAATTGACTTTTTTTGCTACACCTGTTCACAAATTAAGAATAAATTACTTTAAAAAATTTAAAATTTTTCAATTTTTCTTTTTTTTGTATATTGTTGGAATTTTTTTCTTCTATTATTAGAAAAGAACTTACTTTTTTTTTAAAAATTAAAAAATAATAAATTTACAGATCTGTTATTTACTAGATATTGCTAGACTTTATTTTATTTTTCTAATTTAAATAAAAAAATTTAATCTCATAATATAAAATTCAAAAATAAAAAATTTAGTTTTTTAAAATTTTTAAATTTTTAAATTCTTTTTTATTTTTTATTCACCAGATAATGCTACACCTGGACACTTGACTTTTTTTTGTTGCACTTGTACACAAATTAAGAATAAATTAATTTTAAAATTTTTCAATTTTTTTGTTATTTTGAATATTGTTATAATTTTTTATTTTTTTACTATTAGAAAAAATAATTTTTTTGTTTAAAAAGTAAAAAAGAAAATAATAAGTTTACAAATTTGTTGTTTACTAGATATTGCTGGACTTTATTTTACTTTTATAATATAAAAAATCATTTAATCATATAATTTAAAAATTCAAAAATAATAAATTTAGTTTATAAAAATTTTAAATTTTTTAATAACATTTTTTACTTTTTATTCACCGAAAAATGCTACACCCAGACAGTTGACTTTTTTGCTACACCTGTTCACAAATAAAGAATAAATTACTTTAAAAAATTTAAAATTTTTCAATTTTTCTATTTTTTGTATATTGTTGGAATTTTTTTATTATATTATTAGAAAAGAACCTATTTTTTATTTTAAAAATTAAAAATAATAAATTTACAGATCTGTTATTTACTAGATATTGCTAGACTTTATTTTATTTTTCTAATTTAAATAAAAAAATTTAATCTCATAATATAAAAATTCAAAAATAAAAAATTTAGTTTTTTAAAATTTTTTAATTTTTTAAATTCTTTTTTATTTTTTATTCACCAGATAATGCTATACCTGGACACTTGACTTTTTTTGGTTACACTTGTACACAAATTAAGAATAAATTAGTTTTAAAATTTTTCAATTATTTTCTTTTTTGTATATTGTTAGAATTTTTTATTTTTATACTATTAGAAAAAAATTAATTTTTTTTGTTTAAAAAGTAAAAAAGAAAATAATAAAATTACAAATTTGTTTTTAACTAGATATTGCTGGACTTTATTTTACTTTTATAATATAAAAAATAATTTAATCATATAATTTAAAAATTAAAAATAAAAAATTTAGTTTATAAAAATTTTAAATTTTTTAATAATATTTTTTACTTTTTCTTCACCGAAAAATGCTACACCCGGACAGTTGACTTTTTTTGCTACACCTGTTCACAAATTAAGAATAAATTACTTTTAAAAATTTAAAATTTTTCAATTTTTCTTTTTTTTTTGTATATTGTTGGAATTTTTTTATTATATTATTAGAAAAGAACTTATTTTTTATTTTAAAAATTAAAAAATAAAAAATTTACAGATCTGTTATTTACTAGATATTGCTAGACTTTATTTTATTTTTCTAATTTAAATAAAAAATTTAAACTCATAATATAAAAATTCAAAAATAAAAAATTTAGTTTTTTAAAATTTTTAAATTTTTTAAATTCTTTTTTATTTTTTATTCACCAGATAATTGATGACAATTATTATGCAGATAGCCCCCCCTTTCTTTTTTTTTTTTTTTTTTTTTTTTTTTTTTTAACTAATTACTAGTGCAAGTAAAAGGAAAAGTAAACATAAATCAAATGGAGGCATATCATGTTTCAGACATGCATCTTCCTTATTTAAACAAAACTAAGAGAAGAGACTTCACCACCTCTATTTGTCAGGCATTTCCATTCTTTTTGATTTGCTGGATTCTCCCTTCTTCTTCTTCCTCTTTTGTCCATAATCTTGAGCTTCCTCACAAGGACATCTTCTGTCCCAAACGGGATCTGCGAGACCTGAGAGCCCAACTTCTTCCAATCTTCGGAATGCACTCTGAGCCTTGAGTCGAGATTTTGCTGCCTGGCAGTCCCTAAGTTCTTGGCATTGATCAAATGATTTGAGTTGGGGATTGAGTTGTGGCATGCAACGGCTTAAGTATTCCAACCTTGCTTGCACATCTTCATTACAATCCGATTGTTGCAGATGTCTAATCTCTCCAAGAGTGTGGTGAATGTTCTTCCATTGATACAAATTTTGAGTATACTCACCATACTTGGCTTGGGTCAGAAACATTTTTTCATATGATTCTTGAAGTCCTGTTGTAAGTTCCCTTTGTCCCTCGAGTATCTTGGCTTGGAATTCTTGTTGTTGAATCATTGACTGTTGCTGCCAGCTTTCCAATTTCTCCTCCATTTTATGCTGCCAAGCTTCGTTCTGCTCCCTGTCTTTTAAGTACTGCTCCCGGTGCGCTAGATATTGCTCTTGACTTTTTGAATATTGCTCTTGTGCCATCACATTTTGCTGTGATATTTCCTCAAGAACTCTTTGTAGTTGACTCATATCTATGGCATCGTGGGCTTTTTCTCCTTCTTCCTCTGCTCTTCTTCTTCTTTGGGGCCCTTCTTCTTGATCATCATCCTCAGCCATTCCCTCCATGGTTTTCTTTGTTATTCCTGAGCCTCTTCTTACTATCTCTGTGTCCTCATCTTCAAAGATCACCCCAGCTTTAGTACATAACCTTATAATTGTACTTGGGTGGCCAAGCCTAGTGGATTTGTTTGTGCTCTCGGCTATCTCTTGAATACTATCGGCTATGAGCTGTGCAAGATTGATTTCTCCTCCATGTTGGATACAGAATGTCAAGAGTGCTCGCTTGATTGTGACCGCTGAGGTGTTTCCCGTAGGGAGTATGGATCTCCTTATTATTTCATACCATCCTTTGGCTTCCGGAATGAGATTTATCCTCTTCAGACGGCTTGGGACTCCTTGTGAATCTCTTTCCCAATCTGTGCCTTCCAGGCATATCCCCTGGAGAATCTCATCAGGGTCATTTTCGTCTTGCAATCTGGCCTCATAGCTGGGCTCTTCATAAGTTATGGTTCTCAGCTTCAAAGCCCTTGTAATAGCTGCTGGACTAAAATCCACTTCAGTTCCTCTAACATAGCTTTTGTAAGAGGGGCTCTCTTCACTTCCCTTCACAACATTTGCATAGAACTCCCTGATCATGAGTGCACTAATTTTGGGGATGGGATCACATAGAATGTCCCACCTCCTTTCTTCTTTGATTTGTTTCATGATGGGGTATTCTTCTTCCTTCAGTGCAAAGTATCTTTCATGGATGATGTGCTTCGTTTTCATGAACCTATGATATTTTCCTTCATGAAACTGAGATCTAAATCTCTTTGTATCATAGGTAGGGGGTTCGGTCACCATTGGTCCCTTCCCCTTTCTTCTCTTTGAACTTGAAGAGGCCATGAAGTTGAGTGAATGGAAGAAGCAGAGGTGAGTTTGGGGATTGATTAAGGTACGGTCTAGTTGTGTTAGGGAGTGAGGAAATAAATGTTGTTATTATGAGTGAGATGGTGTATATGTATAGGATTGCAAAAGGTGGAGGCAGAGGTGTGTGTTTGTAAAGAGATTGTGTAGGGAGATGTGATGCAAGAGATGTCTCAACTGATTTATAAGCACAGGGAGAAGTGTTGGCCGAATATTGCACTTGAAGTTTGGTTCGGTCATGGGTTGTGAAGGGTAGAGATTGAGTTGAACAACCTAGTGACTTTATGAGATGAACGGCTTGCATGTTCTCTTGAGGGTTGACAAGGATTCTACTCCTATTGGTTGCATGGGGTCCGTTCCTCATGGTGGCTAGCATTCAGATTTTTCTTGCTTTCCAAAGTTGGCACATCTCCCTAAGCACATGTGACTCTTTTCTTGACTTGTCATAACCGTCCCATTGCCTTGTCCTTGCTCCAGCCTTCTCTTCTCTTTTTTTTTTCTTCGAATTAAACAAAAATGAGATGCTTTAGTATATAATTATAGCACGGTGGAGAAGTGAGTAATTGTATTAGAAAGAAGAAAAATTCTTTTTATGAGAGATCCATTGCGTTCCTGACTTGGTGAACCAAAATTTTTTTTTTTTTTTTTTTTTTTTGTGAACGCCAAACTTGTTCCTTGTTGAGAGATTAATGTTGCACCAAGCATTTGTCACAATTGATACTCTCATCATAAATTCTAATTCAAAAATTCCTAGAAATAGTAACAATGCATGCTTCACCTCTGCATGATTTTTGATTGTCTTTTCTCTTTTCTGAACAAGAGTTGATATTTCTTATAATTGACACGTATGTAGACACCAAACTTAATGTTTGGTCATATACTTCATCTCAGTGACTAAGTATATGATCTCAAAGTGCTTGAAAGGTTAACTTTTGTGTGCTGTCAAGCACACCAAACTTAGAAGTCTGACATACGTTTCAAAACAATGCATGCATCTGTCAAGTATGTTCAAAATCATGCTGAGGTGATCAAGATTTATTGAATTTAAAAGCAAGCAGGAATCTTAAATCATGGGTTGCCTCCCATGAAGCGCTCTTTTAGTGTCACTAGCTTGACATTGAACCCCTTCTTTTATGGTGGTTGATGACTGTAGTGCCTTAGCCTGTCTCCTCTGACTGTGAACTTCTTCTTTGTCCCTTGGTGCTCAATTTCCACATGCTCAAGAGAGAGTACTTGGTTAACAGTGTAGTGATCCTCAGTTCCCAGCTGTTGATATGTTAGTTGCACCTTGTCACCTTTGGAGAGTCCTTCGGTTGGGATCTTTTTATTCTTCCACCCTTTGTGAGCTTTCTTCTTGTTTTTCTTCCTTTTTCTTGTCGACCTTTCTTCCTTAATAGCAGCTTTGGTGGCGGTACCTTCCTTCTTGTTTATTATCCTGGTTCCATTTTGAATTTCTTCTTCTCCCTGCACATGCTCATTCTTCTGTTCCCTAGTGTTGTTGGTTGTTTCCCCTGGGAACCAGTCACTGACTATCTTGTCCCTTTCTTCACTGATTTGTGGTTCTGGAAACACTTTCAGGGTTATGCTGTCCTCATGCATCCTGAGAGTTAGTTCTCCCTGCTCTATATCTATGATGGCTCTAGCAGTGGCCAAAAATGGTCTTCCCAAGATGATTGAACTGTTTTCTTCTCCTTCAGTGTCCAGTATTACAAAGTCCGCAGGAAAAATGAACTTATCAATCTTAACTAAAAGGTTTTCAATCACTCCCTTGGGATATACTATTGACTGATCCACCAATTCTAAGGATATCTGTATTGGTTTCACTTTCTCTATGCCAAGCTTTTTCACTAAGGATGATGGAATTAAATTTATGCTTGCTCCTAAGTCACACATCCCCTTGTTGATAAATAGACTTCCAATTGTGCAAGGTAGGAAGAAACTTCCAGGGTCTTCCAGCTTGGGAGGAAGTCCTTTTCTGATGAGTGCACTGCACTCTTCAGTGAGGAGCACAGTCTCCTTTTCTTGCCAACTCCTCTTCTTATTGATGAGCTCTTTCAAGAACTTTGCATACAGAGGCATTTGTTCCAATGCTTCAGCCAAAGGGATATTGATCTCCAGCTTCTTGAAGACTTCAAGAAATTTTGGGAAGTGTTGGTCCTTAGTCTCTTTGCTGAATCTTTGAGGATATGGTAGTGGAGGTATGGAGTTCATGTCCTGTCTTTGTTCCTTGGTTGGCTCCCCCATTGCTTCCTTCCCCTTTCTTGATTGTTGTGGCCGGTCTTCTTTTTCTTTGAGCTCCTCTGAGGCTTGCTTGCTTGCTGTCACTTTTTCATCATTGGCCCTCTCTTCCTTGTCTTGTTTCTCGTCACTTTCCTTTGGTTTCTTGACTGCTTCTTCATTTCTCACCAGGGTTTTGCCATTCCTTAGCTGTATTGCCTTGCACTCCTCTTTTGGATTAGGAATAGTGTCACTAGGTAGTGAGCTTGATGGCCTTTCAGTGGTGATCTTTTTGGAGAGTTGACCAATTTGCCTTTCCATATTCTTTAGGGAGGCTTCCTGGTTCCTTGTGGTCATCTCTTGGTTCTTCATCAGTTTTTCCATTAGGAGCTCCAGGTTGGTAATTCTCTGAGAATCTTGTGAAATGAGTTGAGTGTGGGGTGTTGATGGTTGAGGGTAAGTGTTTTGGTTAGAGGTTTGGTTGTGGGATGGGTACTGGTTAGAGTTGGGGTAGGTATTTTGTGGTTTTCTGTATGTGTTTTGGTTAGAGGCCTGGTTGTTGTAGTTTGTGTTTTTCCAATTGTTTTGGGTGGAGTTTCTTTGCCATGGCCGCTGAGGTTGATTGTGGTTATCTCCCCACCTAAGGTTGGGATGATTCTTCCAAGAGGGGTTGTAGGTATCACCATATACTTCATTTGGTCCAAAATTTTGGTTGTGCATGTACTGGACTTGCTCTTGCTGTTGCTCCTCTTGAGTTTCTTCATTTTGCTCCCAAGTGGTTGATGGTTGGCTTGTGTTGACTGCTGCAACTTGGAGATTATCAATCCTCTTGGTCATTTGCTCAAATTGTTGTTGAATTTGATGCTGCATCATTTTGTTTTGAGCTAAGATTGAATCCACTCCGTCCAACTCCATTACTCCTCTTCTTTGTGATGGTTGGCGTTGTCTTTGATGAGCAAAGAAGTATTGGTTGTTAGCCACCATGTCAATGAGATTTTGGGCTTCCTCTGCAGTTTTCATTAGTTGCAACGATCCTCCAGCTGAATGGTCAAGTGATTCTTGAGCCTTTAGAGTGAGTCCTTCATAGAAGTTCTGTAGCTTGTCCCACTCAGTGAACATTTCTGGTGGACATTTCCTCAGCAGAGCCTTGTATCTCTCCCATGCTTCATACAGATTTTCAGCATCCAATTGTGTGAATGTTTGCACCTCAGTTTTCAGCCTGATGACTCTTTGGGGTGGATAGAATTTGGCTAGAAATTTAGTTATCAAGTCATCCCAACTAGTGATGCTTCCTTGGGGAAAAGTTTCAAGCCATTGTGCGGCCTTGTCCCTTAATGAGAACGGGAACAGCAGAAGCTTGTAAGTTTCAGGATTCACACCATTGGACTTGACAGTGTCACAAATCCTTAAGAAGGTAGATAGATGTTGGTTTGGATCCTCCAATGGTCCTCCTCCAAATGAGCAGTTGTTCTGGACCAATGTGATGAGTTGTGGCTTCAGTTCAAAGTTATTTGCATTGACATTAGGGGTGAGAATGCTGCTTCCACAATGTCTAGCATTTGCAAAAGTATAGGAAGCCAATACTCTCCTCTGTTGTGGTGGATTATTAACTCCTTCTCCTGGATTAGATGTATCTCCTTCCATCTCGTGGAATTCTTCGTCTGATTCTTCTTCTCCAACAATACTTTTCCCTCTTTCAGCTCTTCTCAATCTCCTTAGAGTTCTTTGGTCAACTTCAGATAAAACATGAACAACTCTCCCTGTACCTGACATACAAACAACATAACAGGGAACACAACCAGTGATACTTCAATCTATTGCTAGAATGAAGTTTTAGTTAGCTTAAGCAAAAATTCAAACAGTTAGTGTGTTAGTCAAAGACTTAAAGAATAGAAGGGAAAAAGTGCTTGATCTAGATTACCACCTCACTTAATCATTGTCAACCTATTTCAATCCCCGGCAACGGCGCCAAAAACTTGATGAGTATTTTGGTGAAAAATAAATTTCCAACAGAACACACAAATCTAACCGGCAAGTGTACCGGGTCGCATCAAGTAATAATAACTCACATGAGTGAGGTCGATCCCACAGGGATTGAATGATTGAGCAATTTTAGTTTAGTGGTTGATTTAGTCAAGCGAATCAAGAATTGGTTGAGTGTTTGTGATTAACAGAAACTAAATTGCATGAAATGTAATTGGGAAAGGGAAAATTGCAGTAAACTAAAGAGCAGGAAAATAAAGAAACTAAATCTTAAAGAGCATGTAAAATAAAGTGCAGAATCTTAACTTGCAAGGAATATAAATAACTGAAGCTTAAAGTGCAAGAAATGTAAATTGCTTGAATTGTAAAAGGGATTGGGGCGTGGACTTGCAGGAATTAAACAAGAAACAAGTAAATGGCATTAAACATAAAAGAGAAAATTGAAGTGCAGTGAAGTAGATCTTAACAGAAAAGTAAAATGACTTGAGAATTTAAAGAACTAGAAAGCAGTGCTTAAGTTGCAGCAATTTAAAAGGGGTTGAGATCTCAGGAGTGGAAGAGACTAGATAACAAGTCTAGATCTCAAATCCTTCCTTGATCCAACAAGAGCAATTGCAAAAGAAGTAAAGAAAAGTAAATTGCAGAGACAAAGTAAATGAAGAAGCAGTAGACAGAAATTCAAATTCAATTATGCAGAAAGAAAATAAACAAGGGATCTCAAGGTGAGATTGAAACAGAATTTCTTCAATTCTCCACCAAAGATCCAAAGCAAGAAAATTAAAGAGTGTTTAAGCAAGAACCAAGAAGAAGAGAGATCAATTCTCCTCCCAAGTTCTCTGAAATCTAAATTCAAAACTAAAAGCTCAAAATGAAAATGAAAGGAAAATTCAAAAGTAAAATTTAGCTCCCCTAATTACATCAAACTAACTCCTATTTATACACTTTCTATTCTTGGATATTGGAATTTGGATGGGCTTTTGATTTGGTGAAGATTTGAATTAAATTGGACTTTTGGTTGAATTTTCAGCCCATGGGTAATATGCTTCCAGGGGAGTGCTCAGCTCACAAAGTGAGCTGAGCTTCGACACTTAGTGTGGGGAAGCATTGATAGCGTGCTGCTGTCTTGGGGTGCATCAGGGGAGAGCTCAGCTCACTTTGTGAGCTGAGCATTGGTGCCTTAGTGCCAATTTGTTGTGCTGCCCCTTGGACCGTGTCATGCGCTCCACTCCTTTCCTGGCCGTGTCAAGATGTGCCCCCATGCATCAAGAAGTAGCGCTCAGCTCACTTTGTGAGCTGAGCTTTGGTGTATCCAAGGAAGGGTCCTTGGTTCGAAACCCATGGGAAGCATGCGCTACCCCTTTTCTTGGTTGCCTTGCTTCCTTGCTTCCTCAAGGTGTGGGGTTCGAAGCTTGGGGAGTGCATTTGGCCAATTTTTGCTTATTTTCCATGAGAGTAGCGCCTCCACCCTTTCCCCTTGGTCATGGGTTCAAGTCTTGGAGCATGCATTTGGAAATCATTTTTCTTGAATTTCTCCTCTAGCGCTCTCGATAATGCTCACTTTGTGAGCTGAGCTTGGTTCCTCATTTCCTTATTTCTTGGCCTTGTGTTGTGCTCAGCTCACAAAGTGAGCTGAGCTTTGTGCCTTGGTCCCTTGGAAGTGAGTGTAGCGCTCTCTTAGTGCTTGGTGCTCTTGGAATGAGTTCCATGGTTTGTTGCACTACACTTTCTCCTTTGATGGCCACACTTTCTATTCCTTGAACCACGCTCCTTAGGTCACGCTTTTCTTCTTTTCTTCTTTTCTTCACCTACAATTAATCAAAACAACCAATCAAAGTATCACCAAATTCACAAGGTTTACAAATCATCAAACTGCAATTAAATTTGGCCTAAACCTCATGATTTAGCATCAATTATATGGTGGTTGTTTGATTCAAAGAAGTTATGCATTTTCATTCCAAATTGCTTTCTTAGGATGCAAGAAAGTGCATAAAACCAAATGAAAGTAAAGAAAAAGACTATTAAAAAGGGTATATGATGACTTGTCATCAATAATGCTACACCTGGACACTTGACTTTTTTTGGTTGCACTTGTACACAAATTAAGAATAAATTAATTTTAAAATTTTTCAATTATTTTGTTTTTTTGTATATTGTTATAATTTTTTATTTTTTTACTATTAGAAAAAAATTATTTTTTAGTTTAAAAAGTAAAAAAGAAAATAATAAGTTTATAAATTTGTTGTTTACTAGATATTGCTGGACTTTATTTTACTTTTATAATATAAAAAAATAATTTAATCATATAATTTAAAAATTCAAAAATAAAAAATTTAGTTTATAAAAATTTTAAATTTTTTAATAATATTTTTTACTTTTTATTCACCGAAAAATGCTACACCCGGACAGTTGACTTTTTTTGCCACACCTGTTCACAAATTAAGAATAAATTACTTTTAAAAATTTAAAATTTTTCAATTTTTCTTTTTTTTTTTTGTATATTGTTGGAATTTTTTTCTTCTATTATTAGAAAGAACTTACTTTTTTATTTTAAAAATTAAAAAATAAAAATTTACTAGATATTGCTAGACTTTATTTTATTTTTCTAATTTAAATAAAAAAATTTAATCTCATAATATAAAAATTCAAAAATAAAAAATTTAGTTTTTTAAAATTTTTAAATTTTTTAAATTCCTTTTTATTTTTTATTCACCGGATAATGCTACACCTGGACACTTGACTTTTTTTTATTGCACTTGTACACAAATTAATTTTAAAATTTTTCAATTATTTTGTTTTTTGTATATTTTTATAATTTTTTATTTTTTTACTATTATAAAAAATAATTTTTTTTTAAAAAGTAAAAAAGAAAATAATAAGTTTACAAATTTGTTGTTTACTAGATATTGCTGGACTTTATTTTACTTTTATAATATAAAAAAATTATTTAATCATATAATTTAAAAATTCAACAATAAAAAATTTAGTTTATAAAAATTTTAAATTTTTTAATAATATTTTTTACTTTTATTCACCGAAAAATGCTACACCCGGACAGTTGACTTTTTTGCTACAGCTGTTCACAAATTAAGAATAAATTACTTTAAAAAATTTAAAATTATTCAATTATTCAATTTTTGTTTATTGTTGGAATTTTTTTCTTCTATTATTAGAAAAGAACTTATTTTTTTATTTTAAAAATTAAAAAATAATAAATTTCTAGATCTGTTATTTACTAGATATTGCTAGACTTTATTTTATTTTTCTAATTTAAATAAAAAAATTTAATCTCATAATATAAAAATTCAAAAATAAAAAATTTAGTTTTTTAAAATTTTAAAATTTTTTTTATTTTTTATTCATCGGATAATGCTACTCCTGGACACTAAACTTTTTTTGGTTGCACTTCTACACAAATTAAGAATAAATTAATTTTAAAAATTTTCAATTATTTTGTTGTTTTTTATATTGTTAGAATTTTTATTTTTCTACTATTAGAAAAAAATTAATTTTTTTGTTTAAAAAGTGAAAAAGAAAATAATAAATTTACAAATTTGCTGTTTACTAGATATTGCTGGACTTTATTTTACTTTTATAATATAAAAAATAATTTAATCATATAATTTAAAAATTCAAAAACCAAAAATTTAGTTTATAAAAATTTTAAATTTTTTAATAATATTTTTTACTTTTTATTCACCAAAAAATGCTACACCCGGACAGTTGACTTTTTTGCTACACCTGTTCACAAATTAAGAATAAATTACTTTAAAAAATTTAAAATTTTTCAATTTTTCTATTTTTTGTATATTGTTGGAATTTTTTTCTTCTATTATTAGAAAAGAACTTATTTTTTATTTTAAAAATTAAAAAATAATAAATTTACAGATCTGTTATTTACTAGATATTGCTAGACTTTATTTTATTTTTCTAATTTAAATAAAAAAATTTAATCTCATAATATAAAAATTCAAAAATAAAAAATTTAGTTTTTTAAAATTTTTTAATTTTTTAAATTCTTTTTTATTTTTTATTCACCAGATAATGCTATACCTGGACACTTGACTTTTTTTGGTTACACTTGTACACAAATTAAGAATAAATTAGTTTTAAAATTTTTCAATTATTTTCTTTTTTGTATATTGTTAGAATTTTTTATTTTTATACTATTAGAAAAAAATTAATTTTTTTTGTTTAAAAAGTAAAAAAGAAAATAGTAAAATTACAAATTTGTTTTTAACTAGATATTGCTGGACTTTATTTTACTTTTATAATATAAAAAAATAATTTAATCATATAATTTAAAAATTAAAAAATAAAAAATTTAGTTTATAAAAATTTTAAATTTTTTAATAATATTTTTTACTTTTTCTTCACCGAAAAATGCTACACCCGGACAGTTGACTTTTTTTGCTACACCTGTTCACAAATTAAGAATAAGTTACTTTTAAAAATTTAAAATTTTTCAATTTTTCTTTTTTTTTGTATATTGTTGGAATTTTTTTATTATATTATTAGAAAAGAACTTATTTTTTATTTTAAAAATTAAAAAATAAAAAATTTACAGATCTGTTATTTACTAGATATTGCTAGACTTTATTTTATTTTTCTAATTTAAATAAAAATTTAAACTCATAATATAAAAATTCAAAAATAAAAAATTTAGTTTTTTAAAATTTTTAAATTTTTTAAATTCTTTTTTATTTTTTATTCACCAGATAATGCTACACCTGGACACTTGACTTTTTTTGTTGCACTTGTACACAAATTAAGAATAAATTAATTTTAAAATTTTTCAATTTTTTTGTTTTTTTGAATATTGTTATAAATTTTTATTTTTTTACTATTAGAAAAAATAATTTTTTTGTTTAAAAAGTAAAAAAGAAAATAATAAGTTTACAAATTTGTTGTTTACTAGATATTGTTGGACTTTATTTTACTTTTATAATATAAAAAAATAATTTAATCATATAATTTAAAAATTCAAAAATAAAAAATTTAGTTTATAAAAATTTTAAATTTTTTAATAATATTTTTTACTTTTTATTCACCGAAAAATGCTACACCCGGACAGTTGACTTTTTTTGCTACACCTGTTCACAAATTAAGAATAAATTACTTTAAAAAATTTTAAATTTTTAAATTTTTAAATTTTTTGTATATTCTTGGAATTTTTTTCTTCTATTATTAGAAAAGAACTTATTTTTTTACTTTAAAAATTAAAAAAATAATAAATTTACAGATCTGTTATTTACTAGATATTGATAGACTTGTGATGACAAGTCATCTTAGCCTAGTTTTACTAGTCTTTTTCTTTGTTTTTATTAGGTTTTATGCACTTTCTTGTATTATATGTTAGCGGTTTGGAGTGGAATTGCATGGTTTCTTTGAATCAATCAACCACCCCTTAATTGATACAAAATCATGAAGTTTAAACTAAAATTAATTGGTTTTAAATGAATTTTAAGCTTTGTGAATTTTGTGATACTTTGATTGGTTATTTTGATTACTTGTAGGTGAAGAAAAGAAAAAAAAATAAGAAAAGCGTAGCCTAAGGAGCATGATCTAAGCAAAGAAAGAAAGCGTGGCACAAGGAAGAGAAGCGTGGCTCAAAGAAGGAGAAGCATGGATGGATTCAAGAAACAAGGATATAAAGCTCTTTCCAAGAGCTTTAAAGCTCTTGTGGAGAGCTTTCCTTCAAAGAATCAGAAGCCAAGCTCTTGCCAAGAGCTTTATCAAGAGCACATGGAAGAAGGAAGCAAGAGCCAAGCTCTTGCCAAGAGCTTTGAAGATCTTGCCAAAGAGCTTTTTTGGGCATGCTTCAAAGAAAATCAAGGAAGAAAAGCTTGCCAATTCACTCACCAAGGCTTGAACCCATTGATGACAAGTCATCTTAGCCTAGTTTCACTAGCCTTTTTCTTTTGTTTTCGATTGATTTTACGCACTTTCTTAAGCCATAAGCAAGCCAATTGGGTAGATTTCCATGTTTCCTTTGATTCAATCAACCATGTATGAATTCATGCACTTTCATGAGATTTTATGCTATAATTATCATATATTATGAAAGAAACACAATCTCATTATTTGGGGCATAGCTTTGATTGTTTTGATTGATTGATGATAGGTGGAAAGAGTTTTGAAGAAGGTTGAAGGAAGAAGAAATGGCTAGGAGCAAGAGAGAACAAAAAGTTTGAGCCAAAGTTTGCCTCAAACTTTAGCTCAAACTTTTAGAAGAGTTGAAAACATGCCAGAGAAAAAAAAAGTTTGAGCCAAAGTTTGCCTCAAACTTTAGCTCAAACTTTTGGAAGAATTGAAAACACTCCAGAGGAAAAAAGCTTGAGCAAAAGTTTGCCTCAAACTTTAGCTCAAACTTTTGGGAGAAAAGCTTGAGCCAACGTTTGCCTCAAACTTTTTGGCAAACGTTGGCACCACACTTGCACACCCTGGAGGAGAAAAGTTTGCGCCAACGTTTGCCTCAAGCTTTTTGGCAAACGTTGGCACCACACATATGCACAAGGGGGCCAACGTTTGAGCAAAAGTTTGACCTCAAACTTTAGCCCAAACGTTGGTAGCAGCAAGTGAAGCCATCTGGTATAAAAAGTTTGAGTAAAAGTTTGCCTCAAACTTTTACTCAAACTTTTACTCAAACTTTCATGATTTCAACCCGGTTCACAATGGATCTTTCTCCAACTCCAAGAGCAATCAACCAAGGCCTTTATCAACCTAATTCCATCAAGAGCAAAGGCCCAATTCAAGGCTTGAAGACCATTTGAAGAAAGTGTATAAATAGCTTAGGATTTAAGTTTTTCAGGGAGCTTTTTCCTTTTAGTTTTTGCTGAGTAGTTTTTGGAGAGCTTTTCTTTGGAGAGAATTGGGAACACTTACAGAGAGCTCACCTTTACATTTTTGAATTGTTGCTTTAGAATTCTAGAGAATTGGGAAGGAGAATTGATCTCTCTTCTTCCTTGTTCCTGCTCAACACTCTTTACTTTTCTTGTTTTGGATCTTGGGTGGAGAATTGAAGAAATTCTGTTTCAATCTCACTTTGAGATCTTGTTTAAATCTCTGCACAATTGAATTTCCATTTCTGTTAACTGCTTCGGCTTCTACTCTTCTGCAATTTACATTTCTTTATTTCCTTTGCAATTGTTCTTGCTGGATCTAGGAAGGCAGTGAGATCTAGACTTGGCTATCTAGTCTCTTGAGTCCTGAGATCTATAGCTTTCAATTTCAATTTCCTTGTTTCGTTGTCACACCAAGCTTATTCTCATTTCCGTTTTAGATCCGGTTTAATTCAAGTCATCTTCTACTTTTCTGTTTATTGCATTTTACTTTTCCTTGTTTGATTTCTTCAAATCCCATTCCCAATTTCCTTTACAATTCAAGCCATTTACATTTCTTGCACTTTAAGATTCTGCAATTTACATTTCTTGCGTTCTAAGTTTCTGCCATTTAATTTCTTGTTCTTTAAGATTCAGCACTTTATTTTCTGTTCTCTTTAATTTCATACAATTTACCCATTCCCTTTACTTTCCATGCAATTTAAATTCTGTTAATCACAAATCACTCAACCAAATCTTGATTCGCTTGACTAAATCAACCACTAAACTAAAATTGCTCAATCCTTCAATCCCTGTGGAATCGACCTCACTCACGTGAGTTATTATTACTTGATACGACCCGGTGCACTTGCCGGTGAGTTTTGTGTGTTTGGAATTCATTTTTCGTTTTCCGAAAAAACACATCACCCATGACCAAGGGGAGGGGGCCATCGCTACTTCACAAGGAAAAACAAGCCAATTTTGGCTTGTTTTCACTCACCAAGGTTCGAACTAAGTCCCTCAAGGAAGCAAAGCTTTTGGGCGCCACTCTTGTGCCATGAAAAATGGGCAGCTCTTGCACTCCCCAAGGATCGAACTAGGCACCTCAAGGAAGGGAGACATCAGGCGCTACTTGGTTGCAAGAAAATTAGCTCCACAAGTGCTTCACCCAAGGCTTGAACTAAGGACCTCAAGGACAAGTGATGCCAGGGCATCTTGGCTAGTTTTACTAGCCATTTTTTGTATGCTTTAGGTTGGTTTCATGCATTTTCTTAGGCAATAAGCAAGTATTTGGATGAGAATTGTATGCATGCCTTGATTCAATCAAACATTGTTAATTATGTGTATTTTCATGAGATTTATGCAAAAATTGTTTGATGTTATGAATGATGCAAAATCTTGTGATTTAGCAAGGCTTTGATGCATGTGTTTGGTTGATGATAGGTGAAGCAAAGAGCCCTGGAGCAAGGAGGAAGTCACCAAGGGCGTTGCCAACTCTAGAAGGGCGTCGCCAACGCCAATGTGTGAAGCAATGAAGTGAGGAAGCCCTGGATGACAAGAGATAGAGTGCACGTTGCCAACTTGGGGGAAGGAAGGTGTGTTTGCCTCTAACGCCAGCAAGCTTGGCAGCCTTGGAAGGCATAGCACGTTGCCAACTTAGCTTTCTATTGGCGTGTTCATTGGCAACTCAGCAAACTTGGAGCTAAAAGGATAAAGAATGCACGTTGCCAACTTGGGGAAGGTGAGGGCGTGTTTGCTAGCAACGCCCTTGCAAGAATTTGGCTCCCTGGAAGGTAATGCACGTTGCCAACCTGGGAGATGGAAGGCGTGTTTGCCTCCAACGCCAAGCAAGCTTGTCAAGCCTTGGAATGAAGAAGAAAGTTGCCAACTTGGGATTGCATGGGCGTGTTCATCAAAAACGTAGCAAGCTTGGCAACCTGGGAATGAAGAGCACGTTGGCAACTTAGAATCACATTGGCGTGTTCACCAACAACTCCAGCAAATCTGGCATCCTGACCTTGCCCCATTCAATGGAGCATAACTTGAGCTACAAAGCTCCAAATACGATGATTCCAACGGCATTTGAAAGTAGACATCTAGAGCTTTCCAACAATATATAATAGTATGGGTTTGACATTCGTTTAAAGCTTTAAAAGCTGGCTTCATTTAGAGCTTCAGAAATGAGCACGTTGCCAACGTGGGTTCTATAGGCGTGTTCAATGGCAACGTGGGAAGCAATGTTTGGAGCTAGGAAAGAGCATCGAGCACGTTGCCAACTCAAGAAAGCATTGGCGTGTTTGGCAACAACGCCAGGAAGCTTTGGATGGGGAAGAATGAAGGTAGCACGTTGGCAACTTGGAAATACAAGAGAGTGTTTGCCAAAAACGCTGGTGAGCTTGGCAGCCTGACCTTACCTCCTTCAATGGAGTATATCTTGAGCTACAAAGCTCCAAATGAGGTGATTTTAACAGAGTAAGAAAGTAGACATCTAGATCTTTCCAACCATATATCATAGTATGGGTTTGACATTCGTTTAAAGCTTCAAAAGCGGGCTTCATTTGGAGCCTCAGAAAATGAACACGTTGCCAACTTGGAAGAGCAAAGGCGTGTTTGCTAACAACGCCCGCGATTTTGGCAGCCTGACCTTGCTCTCTTCAATGGAGGATAACTTGAGCTACAAAGATCCAATTGAGGTGCTTTCAGTTGTGTTGGAAAGCTGACATTCAGAACTTTTCAACCATGTATAATAGTCTGTAGTGGAGCACAAAATTGAAGCACAAATCATGGTCATATTTAGGCCCCAAAAATAAGAACATGAAGTTGAAATTCAAGGAGGCATGAATGAGCCCAAAGAAAGTCAAGCACTTTTCCAAGGCAAGGAGGAGAAGGTGTGTTCATCAACAACGCCAAGGGGCCAAGAATTTGGGCCAAGGAAGGGCACTAGCACGTTGCCAACTTGGAGTGAACTGGCGTGTTTGATAAAAACGCCCACAACCAAGGCAACTTGACCTTGCCCTCTTCAATGGAGCATAACTTGAGCTAGGAAGATCCAATTGAGATGATCCCAAGTGCATTGGATAGAAGACATTATGAGCTTTCCAATGATGTATAATAGTCGATATTGAAGCAAAGGATTGAAGCTCAAAGTTTAGGCAACATTAAGCATGAAAAGTGAAACCAAGAAGAAGAAGAGCCAAGTGTTTGGCAACAACTTGGGCTAGCAACACCCATTACCAAACCTCAGCCCAGGGGGGACTAACACACATGTTGCCAACTTGCAATAACACTAGCGTGTTTGCCAGTAACGCCCGTTCACTGGGCCAGAATTGATGTGAACAAGCTCTACTTCCTCTGTTTTCCTTAAAGGCCAGCAACTCCACTCATGAGCTAGCTAATCCAACAAGAACAAAGCCCATAAATCTCAACCAATCAAGGCCACAAGAATGATCTAGAATAATTAATTTTCATTTTGATTGTAATTTACTTTTAATTTTATTTCAATTTGTAATTTAGGAAAGCCTATATAAAGGCATTAGCTTCATAGAATAAAGGGTGGGATTGGGGGATACGGAGGAGACCAATTTGGAATTCTGTGAATTGGCACACTCCATTGGGAGTGGGTCTTCAGACCCCTCCCCCTCAAACACTCTTCTTCTTTTCCACTTCTCTTCTTCCTTAGTAGTATTTTAGTTTACTTTGTAATTTTCATTTATGAATTCTTGAATTTTCAATTTCTATTTTGAATTCTCACTCTTTATTTTCATGCACTTTAATTTCATGAAATTTAGTTTTCATTTGAGAGCAATGACCACTTAATTCCCTTTGCATTTGGGAAAGGAGCTCTGTTTCAATTTTAATTGAATTGATGTTTATTTCTCCTTCTCTTCTTCACTCTATCTTCATACTTGGATATCTATTAGAATCCTTGCAAGAGAGTTTTGTTCTTCAAAGATCCTTGGATCTATTAGAATCCTATTGTGAACCTTGAGAGAGAGGGATCATAGGATTCAGTTTGAGCTCTCTTGGCATAATGAAATTGATTCTAGATTTTGTAAGACCCGGTTAATTAACGGCTAATTAACCCATAAATGAGAATTTATTCTAGAAAGCCAAAAATGTTATTTTTATGGCTTAATATGATAGAGGAGATTGAGATGAGAATTTCGGTACCAATTTTATAGAAAACGGACCAAGATTGGACCGAACGGGCCAAACCGGTCCAACCGGACCCAAAGTGGGCCCCTGGCCCAACTAAACTAAACCAAAACCCTAGTTTTCAGCACTCTCTCTCCTCACAACACTCTCATTCACGCTGAAATGGTGGAGAGGAAGGGAAGAACACTCTCTCAAGTTCTATCTCTCACTTGATCTTCAAACCACCATAACTTTTGATCTAGAACTCCGATTGCCGCACCGTTTGCGGCCACGCGTTCACCGCGGAGAGCTCTACAAAACCCATACAATCATTTAGGAGGTAAGCCACGTTTTGCTCTTCGAAATTTCAGCCCTTGTTTTCGAATTTCATGGGTGAAATGTTGAGATTTTGGGTTCTTTGATGTTATAGGACCCAACTCTCTTGAAGGAGAAGGTTAATATTGTCTCCTTGGACCTTGGGTGTGGTAAGATTCTCAACCCTAGTGTAAATTATTGTTCTATGATGTTTGGGTATTGAGATGTTGTGTATGGATATGATGATTGTGGCTTAGGTTGTGTATATGTGAATATTGGAGCTTGATTGGTGATTTTGGAAAGCTTAGAAAAGGATTTTGTGTGATAAAATCTGTTCTTGGAGGTGTTGATACCTTGAGAGCTTATGGACAAGTGGTTTGGAAGTGCTCCGGTTGAGCGTGGAAAATCGGCTAAGGTATGGTTACGGTTTCCCGTATCTAATATATAATGTGGTAGGAAATACTTAGGCTAGAGGCCCTAAGATAGGCATTGGATTGTTGATGTTGTTGAATGGTTGAGATATATGATGTGATCATATATGTGATTATGAATATTGATGCCTTGATTGTGTGATATATGAGAAATGCATGTTGTGATATATGCTTGATGGATGATTGAGGTTGAATTGATGGGTGATACCATGTTGATGGTGAGTATAATGTTGATTATGTATAATGATGGTTGATTGGAAATGGTATTATTGGAAATTGGGGTGAGGGAGGATGTATGACATGATATTGTGTTTGTCCTTTAGCCATTTGATTGAGAAGTGTTAAAAGGGTTGGATGGCGATTTTGGAAATTTGGTAAAATGTCAATGTGTGAGTTGAGGATGGCTTGATGTTGATTTTGGTACATTTTGATTGATATCAAAGAAAAGGGATGAAATTGGCATATTTTGATTGATTTTGAAAAGAGTTGAAAGTGGCTTGTTTTGAAAATGGCACTTTATGATTTTGTATGAAAATATGGTTTTTGGGCATACTTTGACGGGACATAACTTGGACTACGGATCTCTGATTTGTGCCAAATCTATTTAGAAATGAAATTGGATCCGGGATGTCCATGTCGTTCGAAGAACGGGTGAAAAACGATTTAAAATGAGAAAGTTACGTCCGTCGGAAGATTGGGGGTTGAATCTGTGAATTCTACAGCTTTTATCTTAGAAAATTTTTAGCAGAATGACCCCCCGCGCGTAGGCGCACTTGGCGCATACGCGCCGTTCTTCAAGAAAGCACCATCCATGCGTGCGCGTGGTGTGCGCGGACGCGTCGATGCGCTGCACCAAATGCCTAGCCATTTTCCAGAGAGTTATGCCAGAGTTGTGCTAGTTTTGTGCCTGGGACGCAAGAGCACCCATGCGTACGCGTGGTTGACGCTCGCACGTCATTTGGCTAATTTTCAATTCGCACGTTCACGCGTATGATGCTTGCGCGTCGATGAGTTTTAAGGCCATCCACGCGTGGCCCTGTTTTCATCCCAAAGTTGATTTTTGAGTTTTAAAAGCCAAATTTCATACTTCTAAACCTCCGATCTCACCACTTATGTCTTGAATCATTATGATATGCCTAGCATGAGAAAAAGGGCTGGTGAATGTGGTAACTTGCGAGTGAAGCAAGGGGAAAAATGAATGATCATTGAGGATCAAAGATGATTATGTGAGATGCGGAGGATGGCGGTGGAAGTGCTTGTTGTGCCATGGGCCGAAGGGCCGTAATTGTTAATAAATTGGCTGGTTATGGACTTAACCATGAGCCGGATGGCTAGATTATTTCTGTGTTACGGCGGAGCCATGATTATGGCTAAGTATAAATGCATATATGCTGTTGAATGAATTGTGAATGTTTGCACTTCCACCATCGAAGATGAGGGTTTCCCTGGGAGGAAGTAGTGGCTAGCCACCACGTGCTCCAGGTTGAGACTCGAAGCTCTTTTGACCCTATGTCGTAAGTGTGGCCGGGCACTGTGAAAGGCCCGGATGAGCTCGCCCCCGTAAATATTCACCAGTGAGGGTGATGGATATGGATCATGATTATGATCAAGTTTATGATGAGTATAACTCGAGTTGGGGATGCGCGACAGAGGGACAGTCCAATGGTTAGCTACCAAGACTTGTCGGGTTGGCTCTATAACCGACAGATGATATCATCAGCCACTAGGGACAGGCATGCATCATAAGCATACTACATGAATTGTTTGAGATTGCCTATTTGACTGCATATTACTTGCTAATTGTCTAAATGTCTTATTCGTTCCTATTTGTAAATCTCTTGTCTGATATAACTGTGTTTGCTATATTATACTCCTGCTGGTGGTTGGGAGGTCTGAAGGAATTGGAAAGGGAAGTATTAGTTAGACTGAAGGATCTTTAGTCAGTTGCCACTTACGGTTTAGTTTGTTTATAAGCTTTGATATTATCTGGAGGAAGTTCTAGGATTGCCTTCGGCTTTCCTCTATTATTATGTATTATATATGTGGAAGCTGTTACCGTGCTGGGGACCACTGGTTCTCACCCATGCGGATTTTGTGGTTTTCAGATGCAGGACGCGAGGCTTCTCGTTAAGGCATGCTGGAGACTTCTGGATTAGCGAAGATCCTTGTTCTCGGGGCTCTGTTTTAGTTTATATGTTTTACATAGATACTTTTATCTCCATTAAATAATACAAACTGTGATGACTCCTTCTAGAGGGGATTTTGGAGAATAGATTTCTGTATTTGTGTCCCTTTGGGTTTCCTTTGGGGTTTTCCTTATTTTATTATATGTATATATAGCTATGCTCGGACCGGTTATCTTCGCAACCGGATTTTGAGTCTTGATATTCCTATTTTTGACACTTTTGTATATATATGATCTTGCGTTAGCTTATCCTTTGCTCGTTACGTTATCGATCGGAGTGTTGCGTGTTCGAGTTACGGTTTTTGTTTACCCCTTTTTCTACAAAGGCTCCTAGTTATAATCAATTACTCATACTACTATACGTACTAAATTTTTGTTTTAGAGGTCGTAATACCTTGCCATCTCTGAATTATGACTTAAGCATAAGACTCTGTATGGTAGGGTGTTACATTATGGTATTAGAGCAGTTCGTTCCTGTAGAGCCTGAGGGACGGACTGACTATGCTTCTGTGCATTCTCTGTATGTGTGTTATGTGCTGTTAGTATATCTACTTGATATAATTGGCATAAACGTTCATGAGCATACATTTGGGACTTTGAAGCACTAGACTTCCGATATTGAGACTGATCAACTTAATATCGATTGTTTGGTGTGTATAGGAACCAGATGGCGCCTCGTGGACGCGGTAGAGGTCGTGGGAGGAGTCGTAATAATGCTCGTGCGCTGGAGAATAACCCTAATGACCCGGTGAACTTTATGACTGCGTTGGAGAATATGGCTGCTGCTATGCAAGCCACTGCTGAGGCTCTTGGTCAACAGATGAACAACCATGGTAATTACGGAGGTGGAGTTCAGGGCCCGATGACACTGGCGAACTTTTTGAAGGTTAATCCCCCGAAGTTCAAGGGAACTACTAGCCCGACTGAAGCCGATACATGGTTTCAGGCTATGGAACGAGCACTGCAAGCGCAGGTTGTACCTGAAGGGCAGCGTATGGAGTTCGCTACCTATTTGCTCACTGGTGAAGCGTCACATTGGTGGCAGGGTATCTGACGCCTTCTGTAGCAGGGTGATGATTATATCACCTGGGATGTCTTCCAATAGGAGTTCTATAAGAAGTACTTTCCAACTTCTGCTAGGACGGCCAAAGAGCTTGAATTGTTGCAGCTGAAGCAGGGTACTATGTCCGTATCTGAGTATACTGACAAGTTTGAGGAGCTGTTCAGATTCTCTCGTATGTGTCAAAGGACTCTGGTGGAATATGAAGAATGGAAGTGTGTTAAGTACGAAGGAGGACTCCGGAGCGATATTTTCAGTTCGGTGGGGCCAATGGAGATTAGGACTTTCTCCGAGTTGGTGAACAAGTGTAGGGTTGCTAAGAGTGTGTGAAGAGGGCAGCCACTGAGAAAGGGAGTCACAAAGGATCATTTCCACAGAACCGAGGGAAGAGCTTTGCACCTAGAGGTCCGCCTTTCAAAAGGGGAAGTTCTTTTAGGAGGCCCAACAACAACAACTCCCAAGAGAAAAGGTTTGGGAAGCAGCCTCAGAATGATCAAGCTTGTACTAGGTGTGGAAGTCACTATCCGGGAGCACCGTGCAAGGCCGGATGGGGTTTGTGCTACAATTGTGGAAAGGCGGGGCATAAAGCCGCAAGTTGTCCGGAGCGGCAGAAGCAAGGTGCTGGGAAAGCACAACAAACTGGTCGGGTGTTCACCACCTCAGCTGTGGGTGCAGAGGGATCCGAGACACTCATTTGAGGTAACTGTGAAATGGCTGGTCAAACTTTAAATGCTTTATTTGATTCGGTAGCATCGCATTCATTCATTGCATTTGAGAAAGCCCATGAGTTAGGATTGAAGATCGTAACCTTAGGTTATGACCTAAAAGTGTATAACGCTACCCATGAAGCCATGGTGACTAGGCTAGGATGCCCGAAAGTTTCGTTTAGGTTCAAGCAGCGTGATTTTGTCCATAATTTAATCTTCTTACCGGTGATTGGTCTTGCTCTTATCTTGGGATTGGACTGGTTATCTAAGAACCATGTCCTGCTTGATTGTTCTACAAAGTCGGTGTACTTTATGCCGGAGGATACAGAAGGGCCGGTCGTGGTGAATAACTATTACTTGAATTCGATGATGGTGAACTATTTCGGAATCGAATGTCAGGGTATCCTGTTGTTAACCGTGGGTGTTTCGAGTGATGACCAAAAGTTGGATCAGATTCTGGTAGTGTGTGAGTTTCCGGAAGTGTTTCCCGATGATATTGAGGAATTTCCACCTAACCGAGAGGTCGAGTTTGCTATTGAATTGGTGCCTGGGGCGGGACCAATCTCAAGTGCTCCTTATAGAATGTCACCATTAGAAATGGCCGAGCTAAAGTCTCAGTTAGAGGAATTGTTGGGTAAGTACTTTATCCGACCAAGTGTTTCCCCGTGGGGTGCTCCAGTGTTACTGGTAAAGAAGAAAGATGGAAGTATGCGGCTCTGTGTGGATTACAGGCAGCTGAACAAGGTCACCATAAAGAATAAGTACCCATTGCCAAGAATTGATGACCTCATGGATCAATTACAAAGAGCTGGGGTTTTCTCCAAGATCAATTTGCGATCCGGTTATCACCAGATAAGGGTGAGGGGTGAGGATATCCCTAAGACCGCTTTCAGGACTCGTTATGGTCATTACGAGTATACTATAATGTCTTTTGGGTTGACGAATGCTCCTGTAGTGTTTATGGATTACATGAATAGAGTGTTCCGTCCATTTCTGGATAAATTCGTTGTTGTCTTCATTGACGATATACTAATTTACTCCAAGACTGAAGAGGAGCATGCGGAACACTTGCGGACCGTGTTGCAGATTTTGAAGGAGAAGAAACTCTATGCGAAACTGTCTAAGTGTGAGTTCTGGAAGAGTGAGGTGAAGTTTTTGGGTCACGTGGTGAGTAAGAAAGGAATAGCCGTAGATCCAACTAAGGTGGAAGCTGTGATGGATTGGAAGCAACCAACCACAGTAACTGAGATAAGGAGTTTTCTGGGTTTAGCTGCTATTACCGAAGGTTCATCAAAGGCTTTTCGCAATTAGCCTTGCCATTGACAAAGTTAACTCGCAAAGACACTCCGTTTGTTTGGACTCCTGAGTGCGAGGAGAGCTTTCAGACATTGAAGAAAAAGTTGACCACTGCACCTGTGTTAGTGTTACTTGAGCCAAAAGAACCATTTGAGGTGTACTGTGATGCCTCACTAAAGGGTCTAGGATGCGTGCTGATGCAGCATCATAATGTGGTGGCGTATGTCTCACGACAGTTGAGACCTCATGAAGTTAGTTACCCTACGCACGATTTGGAACTCGCTGCGGTCGTGTTTGCCTTGAAGGTGTGGAGGCATTATCTCTATGGGGTTAAGTTCCAAGTCTTCTCCGATCACAAGAGCTTGAAATATCTCTTTGATCAGAAAGAGCTTAATATGAGGCAAAGGAGGTGGATGGAATTATTGAAGGACTACGACTTTGAGTTGAATTACCATCCAGGAAAGGCGAATGTAGTGGCGGATGCGTTAAGTCGGAAGTCATTATATGCGGCTTGGATGATGCTTCAAGAGGAGAAGTTGCTCAAGGAATTCGAGTGTCTGAAAATTGGTGCTTGTGAAGTATCTGGAACCTTGTGTTTGAGCCGATTAGAAATCTCGAGTGATTTTAAATCTGAGCTCCTAAGGGCTCATGAAAATGATGAAGCGTTATGGAAGGTGTTACCGGCTATCGAGCAAGGAAAATAGTGGAGAGTGTCGGAAGAAAAAGATGGGTTATGGAGATTCAAGGGTAGGATCATTGTACCGGATGTTGGCACTTTCAGGCAAGATATCTTAAAGGAGGCACACAAAAGCGGATTCTCCATTCATCCGAGAAGTACTAAGATGTACCATGATTTAAAGGCGATGTTTTGGTGGCCGGGTATGAAGAATAATGTGGCGGAATATGTTTTAAAGTGCTTAACTTGTCAAAAGGTAAAGATTGAACATCAAAGACCTTCCGGAATGTTGCAACCTTTAGAGGTTCCGCAATGGAAGTGGGAAAGTATTGCAATGGACTTTGTGTCAGGATTGCCAAGGACTAGGACTGGTTTTGATGCTATCTGGGTGATTGTGGACCGACTGACGAAATCAGCCCACTTTTTACCCGTTCGGATGACTTACACCCTTGAGGAGCTAGCTCGGTTATACATAAAGGAGATTGTGAGACTCCATGGTGTACCTGCTACTATAATCTCTGATAGAGATCCTCGTTTCACTTCGAGGTTTTGGAGTGCATTTCAGAAAGCTTTTGGAACCCGATTAAGCTTGAGTACAGCTTACCATCCTCAAACAGATGGTCAATCCGAGAGGACGATCCAAACCCTAGAGGATATGTTGAGAGCTTGTGTTTTGGACCAACCAGCGAGTTGGGTGATGAGTTATTTTGGTGAAAAATAAATTAACCACCAAAACACACAAATCTAACCGGCAAGTGTACCGGGTCGCATCAAGTAATAATAACTCACATGAGTGAGGTCGATCCCACAGGGATTGAAGGATTGAGCAATTTTAGTTTAGTGGTTGATTTAGTCAAGCGAATCAAGTATTGGTTGAGTGTTTGTGATTAACAGAAACTAAACTGCTTAGAATGTAAAAGGGAAAGGGAAAATTGCAGTAAACTAAAGAGCAGGAAAATAAAGATACTGAATCTTAAAGAGAATGTAAAATAAGGTGCAGAAACTTAACTTGCAAGAAATGTAAATAACAGAAGCTTAAAGTGCAAGAAATGTAAATTGCTTGAATCATAAAAGGGATTGGGACGTGGACTTGCAGGAATTAAACAAGAAACAAGTAAATGGCATTAAACATAAAAGAGAAAATTGAAGCGCAGTGAAGTAGATCTTAACAGAAAAGTAAAATGACTTGAGAATTTAAAGAACTAGGAAGCAGTGCTTAAGTGCAGCAAATTAAAAGGGGTTGAGATCTCAGGAGTGGAAGAGACTAGATAACAAGTCTAGATCTCAAATCCTTCCTTGATCCAACAAGAGCAATTGCAAAAGAAACAAAGAAAAGTAAATTGCAGAAACAAAGTAGATGAAGAAGCAGTAGACAGAAATTCAAATTCAATTATGCAGAAAGAAAATAAACAAGGGATCTCAAGGTGAGATTGAAACAGAATTTCTTCAATTCTCCACCAAAGATCCAAAGCAAGAAAATTAAAGAGTGTTCAAGCAAGAACCAAGAAGAAGAGAGATCAATTCTCCTCCCAAGTTCTCTGAAATCTAAATTCAAAACTAAAAGCTCAAAATGAAAATGAAAGGAAAATTTAAAAGTAAAATTCAGCTCCCCTAATTACATCAAACTAACTCCTATTTATACACTTTCTATTCTTGGATATTGGAATTTGGATGGGCTTTTGATTTGGTGAAGATTTGAATTAAATTGGACTTTTGGTTGAATTTTCAGCCCATGGGTAATATGCTTCCAGGGGAGTGCTCAGCTCACAAAGTGAGCTGAGCTTCGACACTTAGTGTGGGGAAGCATTGATAGCGTGCTGCTGTCTTGGGGTGCATCAGGGGAGAGCTCAGCTCACTTTGTGAGCTGAGCATTGGTGCCTTAGTGCCAATTTGTTGTGCTGCCCCTTGGACCGTGTCATGCGCTCCACTCCTTTCCTGGCCGTGTCAAGATGTGCCCCCATGCATCAAGAAGTAGCGCTCAGCTCACTTTGTGAGCTGAGCTTTGGTGTATCCAAGGAAGGGTCCTTGGTTCGAAACCCATGGGAAGCATGCGCTACCCCTTTTCTTGGTTGCCTTGCTTCCTTGCTTCCTCAAGGTGTGGGGTTCGAAGCTTGGGGAGTGCATTTGGCCAATTTTGGCTTATTTTCCATGAGAGTAGCGCCTCCACCCTTTCCCTTTGGTCATGGGTTCAAGTCTTGGAGCATGCATTTGGAAATCATTTTTCTTGAATTTCTCCTCTAGCGCTCTCGATAATGCTCACTTTGTGAGCTGAGCTTGGTTCCTCATTTCCTTATTTCTTGGCCTTGTGTTGTGCTCAGCTCACAAAGTGAGCTGAGCTTTGTGCTTTGGTCCCTTGGAAGTGAGTGTAGCGCTCTCTTAGTGCTTGGTGCTCTTGGAATGAGTTCCATGGTTTGTTGCACTACACTTTCTCCTTTGATGGCCACACTTTCTATTCCTTGAACCACGCTTCTTAGGTCACGCTTTTCTTCTTTTCTTCTTTTCTTCACCTACAATTAATCAAAACAACCAATCAAAGTATCACCAAATTCACAAGGTTTACAAATCATAAAACTGCAATTAAATTTGGCCTAAACCTCATGATTTAGCATCAATTATATGGTGGTTGTTTGATTCAAAGAAGTTATGCAATTTCATTCCAAATTACTTACTTAGGATGCAAGAAAGTGCATAAAACCAAATGAAAATAAAGAAAAAGACTATTAAAAAGGGTATATGATGACTTGTCATCATTGGGATCGGTATATGCCGTTAGTGGAGTTTGCATACAATAATAGTTACCATGCGAGCATCGGAATGGCTCCATATGAGGCATTGTATGGGAGGAAATGTCAATCTCCGCTATGTTGGTATGAAGTTGGAGAGAAAGGCTTGTTGGGGCCAGAAATGATAGCTGAGACCACTGAACAAGTTAAAAAAATCCGAGATAGGATGCTTACGGCGCAGAGTTGCCAGAAGAGTTACGCCGATCAGAGGCGGAAGCCCTTGGAATTTGAAGAATGAGATCATGTTTTCCTAAAGGTTACTCTGACCACAGGAGTAGGTAGGGCGATTAAAGCAAAGAAGTTGAATCCTCGATACATTGGTCCATTTCAGATCCTGGAGAAGATTGGACCGGTGGCGTATCGAATGACTCTATCACCTCATCTTTCGAATCTGCACAACGTATTTCACGTGTCGCAGCTTCGGAAGTACACTCCTGATACTAGCCATGTGTTAGAACCTGAACCGGTTCAGTTAAGGGAAGATTTGACACTTCCAGTGGCTCCAGTCAGAATTGATGATACTAGTATCAAACGGTTGCGCGAAAAAGAGGTTTCATTGGTCAAAGTGGCATGGAGTCGAGGCGGTGTTGAGGAACACACTTGGGAACTTGAATCGGAGATGCGAACGGATTATCCGCACTTATTCTCAGGTAATTGGATTTGAATTTTGTGGGCGAAATTCCCAATTAGGTGGGTAGGATGTAAGACTCGATTAATTAACGGCTAATTAACCCATAAATGAGAATTTATTCTAGAAAGCCAAAAATGTTATTTTTATGGCTTAATATGATAGAGGAGATTGGGACGAGAATTTCGGTACCAATTTTATAGAAAACGGACCAAGATTGGACCGAACGGGCCAAACCGGTCCAACCGGATCCAAAGTGGGCCCTTGGCCCAACTAAACTAAACCAAAACCCTAGTTTTCAGCACTCTCTCTCCTCACAGCACTCTCATTCACGCTGAAATGGTGGAGAGGAAGGGAAGAACACTCTCTCATGTTCTATCTCTCACTTGATCTTCAAACCACCATAACTTTTGATCTAGAGCTCCGATTGCCGCACCGTTTGTGGCCACGGGTTCACCGTAGAGAGTTCTACAAAACCCATACAATCAATCTTGAGGTAAGCCACGTTTTGCTCTTCGAAATTTCAGCCCTTGTTTTCGAGTTTCATGGGTGAAATGTTGAGATTTTGGATTCTTTGATGTTATAGGACCCAACTCTCTTGAAGGAGAAGGTTAATCTTGTCTCCTTGGACCTTGGGTGTGGTAAGATTCTCAACCCTAGTGTAAATTGTTGTTCTATGATGTTTGGGTATTGAGATGTTGTGTATGGATATGATGATCGTGGCTTAGGTTGTGTATATGTGAATATTGGAGCTTGATTGGTAATTTTGGAAAGCTTGGAAAATGGTTTTGTGTGATAAAATCTATTTTTGGAGGTGTTGATACCTTGAGAGCTTGTGGACAAGTGGTTTGGAAGTGCTCTAGTTGAGCGTGGGAAATCGGCTAAGGTATGGTTTCGGTTTCCCGTATCTAATATGTAATGTGGTAGAAAATACTTAGGCTAGAGGCCCTAAGATAAGCATTGGATTGTTGATGTTGTTGAATGGTTGAGATATATGATGTGATTGATGACAAGTCATCTTAGCCTAGTTTCACTAGCCTTTTTCTTTGTTTTTATTAGGTTTTATGCACTTTCTTGCATTCTAAGTAAGTGATTTGGAATGAAAATGCATGACTTCTTTAAATCAAACAACCACCATGTAATTAATGCAAAATCATGAGGTTTAAGCTAAATTTAATTGATAATTAATTGATTTATAAACCTTGTGAATTTTGTGATACTTTGATTGGTTGTTTTGATTACTTGTAGGTGAAGAAAGAAGAAAAGAAGAAAAGCGTGGCATAAGAAACGTTCCAAAGGAAGCCACAAGTGTGCTCAAGAGAGAAAAAGCGTGGCAAAAATCAAGGAAGAATGGAAGCTAAGTTGGAAAAATGAACTGAGCTTCACAAGGAATGAAAGGAGAAGGCAAGGTACAAAGCTAAGTTCAAATAGTTAACTGAGCACTAAAGAAAGCAAGGAAATGGTACAAAGCTCAGTTAACTAAGTTAACTTTATCGGGGACCTCTCCAAATTAATTCAAGATGAACTTCCAAGGAGTGAAGCCACCAAGTTTCGAACTCATGAGCTAAAGGAAGCAAGGAACGCTCCTTGCAATGAAAATAAGAAGAAAATAGCCAAAATGCCTCCTCCATGGTTCGAACTTGGAACCACACGCTACTCCTTGCAAGGGAATTCAAGAAGAAATAGTTAGAATGCTTCCTCTAGGATTCGAACTTGGGAATTCTTTAAAACATAAGGAGGAGCACCCACTCATCCAAGAAAATTAGCTTCAAGATTTCCTCCACTTCCTCCACCAGGATTCGAACCTGGGACATTAAGGACAAGAACAAGGCGCTACATGGAAAGCTCAGTTGGTTTTTCCAACTGAGCATCACTACATCCCATCCTCCCCACACCATGACACGGACCAAGACACCAAGGAGGGCTTTGAGCGCGCACTTGACATGGCCAGGATGCCATGGAGCGCACAACTTTGACACACATAGAGCTCAGTTCAAAATTCCAACTGAGATCTAGTGTCACGCATTAACTAAGGGGCTGGGCGCACCAAACTGACACGGGCAAGCAAGGCATTAGAGTGCTCAGTTGGTTTTTCCAACTGAGCTTACCCCTGGGAGGTGCAAACTTGGGCTGAAAATTGGATTAAAAATCCAATTTAATTCATTTCTTCACCAAATCAAAAGCCCATCCAAATTCCAAAATCCAAGAATAGAAAGTGTATAAATAGGAGTTAGTTTGATGTAATTAGGAACTTTTGGGGGATTTTTATCTTCTTTTACCTCTAGACTTTTACTTTGAATTTTCCTTTGGAGCTTTCATTTTTAATTCTGAACTTTTTGCTTTGAGTTTGTAATTTTCTGAGAACTTGGAAGGAGAATTGATCTCTCTTCTTCTTGGTTCTTGCTTGAGCACTCTTTTATTTTCTTGCTTTGGATCTTGGGTGGAGAATTGAAGAACTTCTGTTTCAATCTCATCTTGAGATCTTGTTTAATTTTTCTGCATAATTGAATTCCAATTTCCATTTACTGCTTCATCTTCTACTCTTTCTGCAATTTACTTTTCAATTTCTTTTGCAATTATTTTTGTTGGATCAAGGAAGGATTTGAGATCTAGACTTGTTATCTAGTCTCTTCCACCCTGAGATCTTCAACCTCTTTTACTTTGCTGCAAATTAAGCATTGCTTACTCTCTGTTTTTAAATTCTCAAAGCATTTTACTCTTCTGTTTAAGATCTACTTCACTGCAATTCAATTTTCTCTTTTATTGTTTAATGCAATTTAGTTGTTCTTGTTTAATTTCTGCAATCCCAACTCCCAATCCCTTTTACAATTCAAGCAATTTACGTTTCTTGCACATTAAGCTTCTGCCATTTACGTTACTTACAATCTAAGTTTCTGCAATTTAATTTACTTGCACTTTAAGATTCAGCTCCTTTATTTTCCTGCTCTTTAGTTTACTGCAAATTTGCCCTTCCCCTTTTACTGTCCATGCAATTTAGCTTCTGCAAATCACAAATCACTCAACCAAATCTTGATTCGCTTGACTAAATCAACCACTAAATTAAAATTGTTCAATCCTTCAATCCCTGTGGGATCGACCTCACTCATGTGAGTTATTATTACTTGATGCGACCCGGTACACTTGCCGGTGAGTTTTGTGTTGGATCATTTTCCCCACATCAGTGATCATATATGTGATTATGAATATTGATGCCGATATATGAGAAATGCATGTTGTGATATATGCTTGATGGATGATTGAGGTTGAATTGATGGGTGATACCATGTTGATAGTGAGTATGATGTTGATTATGTATAATGATGGTTGATTGGAAATGGTATTATTGGAAATTGGGGTGAGGGAGGGTGTATGACATGATATTGTGTTTGTCCTTTAGCCATTTGATTGAGAAGTGTTAAAAGGGTTGGATGGCGATTTTGGAAATTTGGTAAAATGTCAATGTGTGAGTTGACGATGGCTTGATGTTGATTTTGCTACATTTTGATTGATTTCAAAGAAAAGGGATGAAATTGGAATGTTTTGATTGATTTTGAAAAGAGTTGAAAGTGGCTTGTTTTGAAAATGGCACTTTATGGTTTTGTATGAAAATATGGTTTTTGGGCATACTTTGACGGGACATAACTTGGACTACAGATCTCTAATTTGTGCCAAATCTATTTAGAAATGAAATTGGATCCGGGATGTCCATGCCGTTCGAAGAACGGGTGAAAAACGATTTAAAATGAGAAAGTTACGTCCGTCGGAAGATTGGGGGTTGAATCTGTGAATTCTACAGCTTTTAACTTAGAAAATTTTTAGCAGAATGAACCCCCACGCGTAGGCGCACTTGGCGCGTACGCGCCGTTCTTCAAGAAAGCACCATCCACACGTGCGCGTGGTGTGCGCGGGCGCGTCGATGCGCTGCACCAAATGCCCAGCCATTTTCCAGAGAGTTGTGCCAGAGTTGTGCTAGTTTTGTGCCTGGGATGCAAGAGCACCCATGCGTACGCGTGGTTGACGCTCACGCGTCGTTTGGCTAATTTTAAATCCGCGCGTTCACGCGTATGACGCTTGCGCGTCGATGAGTTTTAAGGCCATCCACGCGTGCGCGTGGAGTGCGCGTACGCGTGGCCCTGTTTTCATCCCAAAGTTGATTTTTGAGTTTTAAAAGCCAAATTTCATACTTCTAAGCCTCCAATCTCACCACTTATGTCTTGAATCATTATGATATGCCTAGCATGAGAAAAAGGGCTAGTGAATGTGGTAACTTGCGAGTGAAGCAAGGGGAAAAATGAATGATCATTGAGGATCAAAGATGATTATGTGAGATGCAGAGGATGGCGGTGGAAGTGCTTGTTGTGCCATGGGCCGAAGGGCCGTAATTGTTAATGAATTGGCTGGTTATGGACTTAACCATGAGCCGGATGGCTAGATTATTGCCGTGTTACGGCGAAGCCATGATTATGGCTAAGTATAAATGCATATATACTGTTGAATGAATTGTGAATGTTTGCACTTCCACCATCGGAGATGAGGGTTTTCCTGGGAGGAAGCAGTGGCTGGCCACCACGTGCTCCAGGTTGAGACTCGAAGCTCTTTTGACCCTATGTCGTAAGTGTGGCCGGGCACTGTGAAAGGCCCGGATGAGCTTGCCCCTGTAAATATTCACCAGTGAGGGTGATGGATATGGATCATGATTATGATCAAGTTTATGATGAGTATAACTCGAGTTGGGGATGCGCGATAGAGGGACAGTCCAATGGTTAGCTACCAGGACTTATCGGGTTGGCTCTATAACCGACAGATGATATCATCAGCCACTAGGGACAGGCATGCATCGTAAGCATACTACATGAATTGTTTGAGATTGCCTATTTGACTGCATATTACTTGCTAATTGTCTAAATGCCTTATTCGTTCCTATTTGTAAATCTCTTGTCTGATATAACTGTGTTTTCTATATTATACTCCTGCTGGTGGTTGGGAGGTCTGAAGGAATTGGAAAGGGAAGTATTAGTTAGACTGAAGGATCTTTAGTCAGTTGCCACTTACGATTTAGTTTGTTTATAAGCTTTGATATTATCTGGAGGAAGTTCTAGGATTGCCTTCGACTTTCCTCTATTATTATGTATTATATATGTGGAAGCTGTTACCGTGCTGGGGACCTCTGGTTCTCACCCATGCGGATTTTGTGGTTTTCAGATGCAGGAAGCGAGGCTTCTCGTTAAGGCATGCTGGAGACTTCTGGATTAGCGAAGACCCTTGTTCTCGGGACTCTATTTTGGTTTATATGTTTTGCATAGATACTTTTATCTCCATTAAATAATACAAATTGTGATGAATCCTTCTAGAGGGGATTTTGGAGAATAGATTTCTGTATTTGTGTCCCTTTGGGTTTCCTTTGGGGTTTTCCTTATTTTATTATATGTATATATAGCTATGCTCGGACCGGTTATCTTTGCAGCCGGATTTTGAGTCTTGATATTCCCGTTTTTGACACTCTTTGTATATATATGATCTTGCGTTAGCTTATCCTTTGCTCGTTACGTTATCGATCGGAGTGTTGCGCGTTCGAGTTACGGTTTTTGTTTACCACTTTTTCTACAAAGGCTCCTAGTTATAATCAATTACTCATACTACTATACGTACTAAATTTTTGTTTTAGAGGTCGTAATACCTTGCCATCTCTGAATTATGACTTAAGCATAAGACTCTGTATGGTAGGGTGTTACAGATTTAGAGTTGGTACGTGACATATAACCACTATAATATTGGGGTCTTTGGATTTATGTAGTATGATATTAGAAATCATGTTTGTTTTTCTAAGAAAGAGCTTTTGTGCTTCAAAGATTCAATCACCACCGAGAGGGGGATTGAATCTATTAGAATTTCATGTGAGCCTTGAGAGAGGGATCATGGAATTCAGTTTGAGGCTCTTCTCTCATAATCCTCTTGATCAACACATTCTTAGTTGGTATGTGAGATGTAACCACTTTGAATTGAGGTCTTAAGGGTTGTATGGCTTTTGGATTAGAAATTGAACTTCACCTCTTCTCATGAGCAATTAGATCAAGAGATTGGCAATTGATTATGTGAAGAGAAATTAAATCACCAAGAGACTGGGGTTTAATTACCCATAATCCACCATGGATCTATCTTACATGATTGAGAAGGAGTGAGACCCATTGATTCAAGAGGAATCAACATCTCCCATCCCTTATGCTTTCCATCTTCACTTTCCATCATTTACTTTCTTACAATTTTTACTTCCTTGTACTTTACTTTCCAGCATTTTATTTCCTCTGCACTTTACTTTGATGTTCTTTACTTTCTTGCAATTTTACCTTCCAGTACTTTACATTCATGTCATTTATTTTCCTTGCACTTTATTGCTTTCCTTTATCTTCATGTCATTTACATGTCCTATTATTTGCTCATCACTCCAAAATGATTGTCTAACTAGAATAATCAATTTACTATTGATTGCTTAATCCGTTAATCCTCGTGGGATCGACCTCACTCTAAGTGAGTTTTATTACTTGATGCGACCTGGTATACTTGCCGGTAGTAAATATGTGAAATTTCTTAATTTTTTGCGTATCAAGTTTTTGGCGCCGTTGCCGGGGATTAATTGTGATTAACAATCTACCGGTGGTTGATTACCTAGATTAGACACTTTTTCTTTCTCTTTGTTTTAGTCATTTCTTTGCTTTTAATACTTTCTTTTATCGTCCCCAACTGTTTGTGTTAATTCCTCACTAAGAAACTCTTACTCGTGACAATCTTTTCTCTTAGTAATTGTGTCATTAACATGCAACAATTTCTTTTGCTTAGTTTCATTCCAAATAAATTGGCATATGATTGCATTCTAAGTTTGGTGTTGCTATGCAACAAAATTTGTTTCCAATCTTTACTGGATACTTGCATCAATGCCAAGTGAAAGTGTCACACTAAGTTTGGTGTGCCACTTACCTTTCATGCAATGTATCATGCACACCCCACTTGTTTTTGCAATCAATGTCTCTGTTTCTTGTGCCTTCATTGTCATTTTTTTATTTCGCTTGCTTGAACACATGTACTACTAACACTCCATTGTTGAAGACACTCATGACCCATCATAAACCCCATCACCACTGTTTTAATTATTGCTTGAGGACAAGCAATCATTCTAAGTTTGGTGTGGGAGGTGGAAGAGTAGGAGAAAAATGACAACAACAATGAAGATGAACTACAAGGTGGTAAAGTTCCTTTTCCTCTTATTTATTTCCAGCACTTTAAATTGCATGATTGTCTTCTATTTTTTGTATGCATGTGTGATTACTCCTTGTGAATAAGCATAATTTGATATTTGATTTGTAACATGTTGCCATGATATCATGATTATCATCTTGAATTTTACTTGCACCCAATATCTCTAAGAATGCAACAAAGAAACCATTCTTTTGAAAGGAAAATGTTGAAGAATTTTATATATCTTGGGGCAAGAAAAAGATTAAGAGGAGTGGAGGTTCTGATTGTATGATTGTGTATTGAAGTTGCATGTTTGTGAAAACTTGCATCGGAGCTCATAGACAGGAAATGAAGTTTAGAGAAGTATTATGAAATGTCTCAAACATCTATTGATCCAAGAAGCAGTAACAAAAGAAAACAAAAGAAAAAGAAAAACAAAGGACAAGCTCAAGACTTTGAGCATCAATTACTAGGAAGAAAAAGAAAGAAACAAGAACTCCAAGAGTTATTGTCCTAGTTAAATGCTTGTGGTGAATTTGTGTCAAAGAGAGAGACTTGAGCAAGTAAATCCTAAGGGGTGCTTCAACACCTAATACCTTAGACCAACTGGTTTGGGTGTATTGATTGAAAGCTTATCTAAAGAGCCGCTTTGAGACATGACACTTAGAGTCAAGGTCAAAATCCAAAGAGGAAAAAATGCTAGAAAATAAGTGCTGCTTCAAGGTGATTATCTATAAAGAGACTTCCATAATATCATTTGAATGAAAGTCCTAAGATCTAAGACTTCCAAAATGTATGGACTAATGAGCATTGGAATCCTTGCATAAGCATATAAATTGGAGTTCACCCCACTATCACTTAATCACTTCACCCACTAAGGCATCATGAGTAATTCTTCAATGTATTCCAATTAAGTGAATTCTTTGTGCATAGTTCTTTTCTTGCTTGGGGACAAGCAAGATTTAAGTTTGGTGTTGTGATACCAGGACATCTTGGCTAGTTTTACTAGCCATTTTTTGTATGCTTTAGGTTGGTTTCATACATTTTCTTAGGCAATAAGCAAGTATTTGGATGAGAATTGTATGCATGCCTTGATTTAATCAAACATTGTTAATTATGTGAATTTTCATGAGATTTATGCAAGAATTGTTTGATGTTATGAATGATGCAAAATCTTGTGATTTAGCAAGGCTTTGATGCATGTGTTTGGTTGATAATAGGTGAAGCAAAGAGCCCTGGAGCAAAGAGGAAGTCACCAAGGGCGTTGCCAACTCTAGAAGGGCGTCGCCAATGCCAATGTGTGAAGCAATGAAGTGAGGAAGCCCTGGATGACAAGAGATAGAGTGCACGTTACCAACTTGGGGGAAGGAAGGCGTGTTTGCCTCTAACGCCAGCAAGCTTGGCAGCCTTGGAAGGCATAGCACGTTGCCAACTTAGCTTTCTATTGGCGTGTTCATTGGCAACTCAGCAAACTTGGAGCTAAGAGGATGAAGAATGCACGTTGCCAACTTGGGGAAAGTGAGGGCGTGTTTGCTAGCAACGCCCTTGCAAGAATTTGGCTCCCTAGAAGGTAATGCATGTTGCCAACCTGGGAGAAGGAAGGCGTGTTTGCCTCCAACGCCAAGCAAGCTTGTCAAGCCTTGGAATGAAGAAGAAAGTTGCCAACTTGGGATTGCATGGGCGTGTTCATCAACAACGCAGCAAGCTTGGCAACCTGGGAATGAAGAGCACGTTGGCAACTTAGAATCACATTGGCGTGTTCACCAACAACTCCAGCAAATCTGGCAGCCTGACCTTGCCCCATTCAATGGAGCATAACGTGAGCTACAAAGCTCCAAATAAGATGATTCCAACGGCATTTGAAAGTAGACATCCAGAGCTTTCCAACAATATATAATAGTATGGGTTTGACATTCGTTTAAAGCTTCAAAAGCTGGCTTCATTTGGAGCCTCAGAAATGAGCACGTTGCCAACGTGGGTTCTATAGGCGTGTTCAATGGCAACGTGGGAAGCAATGTTTGGAGCTAGGAAAGAGCATCGAGCACGTTGCCAACTCAAGAAAGCATTGGCGTGTTTGGAAACAATGCCAGGAAGCTGTGGATGGTGAAGAATGAAGGTAGCACGTTGGCAACTTGGAAATACAAGGGAGTGTTTGCCAAAAATGCTGGTGAGCTTGGCAGCCTGACCTTACCTCCTTCAATGGGGGTATATCTTGAGCTACAAAGCTCCAAATGAGGTGATTTTAACGGAGTTGGAACGTAGACATCTAGAGCTTTCCAACCATATATCATAGTATGGGTTTGACATTCGTTTAAAGCTTCAAAAGCGGGCTTTATTTGGAGCCTCAGAAAATGAACACGTTGCCAACTTGGAAGAGCAAAGGCGTGTTTGCTAACAACGCCCGCGATTTTGGCAGCCTGACCTTGCTCTCTTCAATGGAGGATAACTTGAGCTACAGAGATCCAATTGAGGTGCTTCCAGTTGCGTTAGAAAGCTGACATTCAGAACTTTTCAACCATGTATAATAGTCTGTAGTGGAGCACAAAATTGAAGCACAAATCATGGTCATCTTTAGGCCCCAAAAACAAAAACATGAAGTTAAAATTCAAGGAGGCATGAATGAGCCCAAAGAAGGTCAAGCACTTTGCCAAGGCAAGGAGGAGAAGGTGTGTTCATCAAAAATGCCAAAGGGCTAAGAATTTGGGCCAAGGAAGGGCACTAGCACGTTGCCAACTTGGAGTGAACTGGCGTGTTTGATAAAAACGCCCACAACCAAGGCAACTTGACCTTGCCCTCTTCAATGGAGCATAACTTGAGCTAGGAAGATCCAATTGAGATGATCCCAAGTGCATTGGAAAGAAGACATTATGAGCTTTCCAATGATGTATAATAGTTGATATTGAAGCAAAGGATTGAAGCTCAAAGTTTAGGCAACATTAAGCATGAAAAGTGAAACTAAGAAGAAGAAGAGCCAAGTGTTTGGCAACAACTTGGGCTAGCAACGCCCATCACCAAACCTCAGCCCAGGGGGGACTAACACACACGTTGCCAACTTGCAATAACACTAGCGTGTTTGCCAGTAACGCCCGTTCACTGGGCCAGAATTGATGTGAACAAGCTCTGCTTCCTTTGTTTTCCTTAAAGGCCAGCAACTCCACTCATGAGCTAGCTAATCCAACAAGAACAAAGCCCATTAATCTCAACCAATCAAGGCCAAAAGAATGATCTAGAATAGTTAATTTTTATTTTGATTGTAATTTACTTTTAATTTCATTTTAATTTGTAATTTAGGAAAGCCTATATAAAGACATTAGCTTCATAGAATAAAGGGTGGGATTGGGGGATACGGAGGAGACCAATTTGGAATTCTATGAATTGGCACATTCCATTAGGAGTGGGTCTTCAGACCCCTCCCCCTCAAACACTCTTCTTCTTTTCCACTTCTCTTCTTCCTTAGTAGTATTTTAGTTTACTTTGTAATTTTCATTTATGAATTCTTGAATTTTCAATTTCTGTTTTGAATTCTCACTCTTTATTTTCATGCACTTTAATTTCATGCAATTTAGTTTTCATTTGAGAGCAATGACCACTTAATTTCCTTTGCATTTGGGAAAGGAGCTCTGTTTCAATTTTAATTGAATTGATGTTTATTTCTCCTTCTCTTCTTCACTCTATCTTCATACTTGGATATCTATTAGAATCCTTGCAAGAGAGTTTTGATCTTCAAAGATCCTTGGATCTATTAGAATCCTATTGTGAACCTTGAGAGAGAGATCATAGGATTCAGTTTGAGCTCTCTTGGCACAATGAAATTGATTCTTGATTTAGAGTTGGTACGTGACATATAACCACTCTAATATTGGGGTCTTTGGATTTATGCAGTATGATATTAGAAATCATGTTTGTTTTTCTAAGAAAGAGCTTTTGTGCTTCAAAGATTCAATCACCACTGAGAGGGGGATTGAATCTATTAGAATTTCATGTGAGCCTTGAGAGAGGGATCATGGAATTCAGTTTGAGGCTCTTCTCTCATAATCCTCTTGATCAACACATTCTTAGTTGGTATGTGAGATGTAACCACTTTGAATTGAGGTCTTGAGGGTTGTGTGGCTTTTGGATTAGAAATTGAACTTCACCTCTTCTCATGGGCAATTAGATCAAGAGATTGGCAATTGATTATGTGAAGAGAAATTAAATCACTAAGAGATTGGGGTTTAATTACCCATAATCCACCATGGATCTATCTTACATGATTGAGAAGGAGTGAGACCCATTGATACAAGAGGAATCAACATCTCCCATCCCTTATGCTTTCCATCTTCACTTTCCGTCATTTACTTTCTTACAATTTTTACTTCCTTGTACTTTACTTTCCAGCATTTTATTTCCTCTGCACTTTACTTTGATGTTCTTTACTTTCTTGCAATTTTACCTTCCAGTACTTTACATTCATGTCATTTATTTTCCTTGCACTTTATTGCTTTCCTTTATCTTCATGTCATTTACACGTCCTGTTATTTGCTCATCACTCCAAAATGATTGTCTAACTAGAATAATTAATTTACTATTGATTGCTTAATCCGTTAATCCTCGTGGGATCGACCTCACTCTAAGTGAGTTTTATCACTCTTGTTTACTGCTTCATCTTCTTCTCTTTCTGCAATTTACTTTTCTTTATTTCTTTTGCAATTGTTCTTGTTGGATCAAGGAAGGATTTGAGATCTAGACTTGTTTTCTAGTCTCTTCCACTCCTGAGATCTTCAACATCTTTTTAATTGCTGCAAATTAAGCATCACTTTCTGTTTTAATTTCTCAAGCATTTCTACTTTTCTATTTAGATCTACTTTACTTCAATTCACCTTCTACTCTTCTGTTTTGTTGCAATTTACTTCTCCTTGTTTAAATTCTGCAATTCCAGCTCCCAATCCCTTTTATAATTCAAGCAATTTACATTTTTTGCACTTTAAGATTCAGTCATTTACATTTCTTGCAATCTAAGTTTCTGCAATTTAATTTACTTGTCTTTAAGATTTAGCACTTTTACTTTCTGTTCTCTTTAGTTTACTGCAATTCTTCCCTCTCCCTTTACAATTCATGTAATTTAGTTTTTGCCAAATACAAACCACTCAACCAATACTTGATTCGCTTGACTAAATCAACCACTAAACTAAAATTGCTCAATCCTTCAATCCCTGTGGGATCGACCTCACTCATGTGAGTTATTATTACTTGATGCGACCCGGTTCACTTGCCGCTGAGTTTTGTGTTGGATCATTTTCCACACATCAAGTTTTTGGCACCGTTGCCGGGGATTGAATTAGATTGACAATGATTAAGTGAAGTGGAGATCTAGATCAAGCACTTTTTCTTTTCTGTTTCTTTAATTTTTGACTAACATACTAACTGTTTGAATTTTTGCTTAAGCCAACTAACATTTCACTTTAGCAATGGATTGAAGTATTATTGCCTTTTTGGTGTTGTGTGATTCTTATGCTTTGGTTGTATGTCAGGTACAAGGAGAATTATACCTACTTTTTGTGAACAAGACGAAAAAACTCTTAGGAGATTAAGGAGAGCTGAAAGAGGGAAAAACATTGTTGGTGAAGAGCTCAGCTATGAAGCCAGACTGCGAAAGGAGAATGATCCTGATGAGATCCTACAGGGGATATGCTTGGAAGGCACAGACTGGGAAAGAGATTCAAAAGGAGTTCCAAGCCACTTGAAGAGAATGAATCTTACCCCTGAAGCCAAGGGGTGGTACGAGGTAGTAAAAAGATCCATACTACCCACTGGGAACACCTCATCTGTGATAATTAAGCATGCACTCTTAGTATAGTGTATCCTACATGAAGGAAAAACCAATCTGGCACAACTTATTGCCGACAGTATCCAAGAGATGGCTGAAAGTATAAGCACTTCAAGTAGGCTTGGCCATCCAAGCACCATCCTAAGGCTCTGCAATAAAGATGGAGTGATCTTTGAAGATGAGGACATGGAGAAAGTAAAGAAGGGGAAAGGAATTACAAAGAGAATCATGGAAGGCATTAATGAAGAGGATGAGTAAGAAGAAGAACCCCAAAGGAGAAGAAGACCTCAAAGGGAAGGAGAGCAAACTCTTAGTGCCATAGACTTAAGTCAATTGCAGAGGGCTCTCGAGGAAATATCACAACAAAATGTAAGAGCACAAGAACAGTACTCAAGGCCACAAGAGAAATATCTAGAGCACCGAGAGCAATATTTGAGAGATAGGGAGCAAAATGAAGCTTAGCAGCACAAAATGGAGGAGAGACAGGAGAGCTGGCAGCAACAAATGATGGCCCAACAACAAGAATTTCAAACAAAGATTCTTGAGGGGCAAAGAGAGCAAACAACAAATCTCAAAGAGTCCTACGACAAAATGTTCTTGACTCAAGCCAAATATGGGGAGTACACTCACAACTTGTATCAATGGAAGAACATACATCATACCATTGGAGAGTGTAGGCATGTGGATAAGATAGAATATGATGAAGATACCCAGGCCAAGCTGGATTACTTAACTCACAGCATGCCAGCAATAAATCCACAGATTAAACCATTTGAGATGTGCACTGAATTAGTGAACCAGCAGAGAGCAAGAACAGATAGATACTCAGCACGTATACAAAACAGATTGGAGGATGTTGGACTCTGGGGCCTGCTAGACTCTATCTGGGACAGAAGATGCCCTTGTGAAGAAGCTCAAGATCATACAAAAAAGAGGAAAAAGAAGAGGGGAGAATCCAGCAGAATGGAAATGCCTGACAAATAGAGGTGGTGAAGTTCTTTTTACTTTTACTTAAATAAGAAAGATGTATGTCTGAAACATGACATGCCTTCAATGCTGTTGTGTTTGCATTTTAATGCCTTTATGTTTTACATTTTAATGCTTTAATATATTGCTTGCATTATAATCTTGTTATCCTTCATTTGCTTAAATTTTGTTTTGTCCCCCCCATGCAGTCTGAATAAAAGAAAGATGTTTGATTTAGAAAAGTAATTGTTCAATATTGCAAAAGTTAGAATGAACGTTAGTGGTGGTATGTGTTTGATTCAATTGATAGCTCACAAAATAAATGTTGCATAATGACATGTTCTTTGAAGCCTAAGCTAGTTTGCTGTTATGATCCTTCAATTAATGAAAGCCCCTTGAAAATAAATCAAAACAGAAAGAAAAAGAAATAGAAAAAGCCAAAAAGTGGCAAAAAAACAAATAATAAGGCTAGACACCAATAGCTTGGACCCTAAGACATATGCCTGTGGTGTTTGTGTACTAGGATATGCTTGGACAAGTAAGTTCTAAGGAGTATTTCAAAACTTGGCCACTTAGATCAACTGATTTGGGATTTCCAACTGAAAGTCCACAATAAAGAGCAACTTAGCTACAAAACACTTAGTTATCCAAAGAGATGCTGGGCATCAATGATCCTAGGAGGAAAAAGGTGAGCCATGTATCTGTGGTGAAGGAATGTTGAGTGCAATAAAGCCAAAGGCTACTGCAACATTTGCCACCAAGCCTTCAACAAGTAATAAGCTCTCTAAGAAAAAGAAAGAAGGAAAAAGCTAGCAAGGGAGTAAGCAAAAAGTAAGGCATTGTTGCAACAACCATAGTGAATCTTTGAAGAAACATATCTTATGTAACAGCAAAGAATAAATGAGATACTATTGATCTGCATGAAATCCCATGAACTTAGTTCAACTATCTGCTTAATAAGGACATGTATGCTACTCTATTTCATTTTATCTTCTCTTGTGTTTAATGCTTGCTTGGGGACAAGCAAGTTTTAAATTTGGTGTTGTGATAACAAGTCATCTTAGCCTAGTTTTACTAGTCTTTTTCTTTGTTTTTATTAGGTTTTATGCGCTTTCTTGTATTATAAGTTAGCAGTTTGGAGTGGAATTACATGGTTTCTTTGAATTAATCAACCACTCTTTAATTGATACAAAATCATGAAGTTTAAACTAAAATTAATTGGTTTTAAATGAATTTTAAGCTTTGTGAATTTTGTGATACTTTGATTGGTTGTTTTGATTACTTATAGGTGAAGAAAAGAAAAAAATAAGAAAAGTGTAGCCTAAGGAGCATGATCTAAGCAAAGAAAGAAAGCGTGGCACAAGGAAGAGAAGCGTGGCTCAAAGAAGGAGAAGCATGGATGCATTCAAGAAACAAGGGTATAAAGCTCTTGACAAGAGCTTTAAAGCTCTTGTGGAGAGCTTTTCTTCAAAGAATCAGAAGCCAAGCTCTTGCCAAGAGCTTTGAAGCTCTTGCCAAGAGCTTTATCAAGAGCACATGGAAGAAGGAAGCAAGAGCCAAGCTCTTGCCAAGAGCTTTGAAGCTCTTGCCAAAGAGCTTTTTCGGGCATGCTTCAAAGAAAATCAAGGAAGAAAAGCTTGCCAATTCACTCACCAAGGCTTGAACCCATGACCAAGGGGAGGGGGCCAGCGCTACTTCACAAGGAAAAATAAGCCGAAATTGGCTTGTTTTCACTCACCAAGGTTCGAACTAAGTCCCTCAAGGAAGCAAAGCTTTTGGGCGCCACTCTTGTGCCATGAAAAATGGGCAGCTCTTGCATTCCCCAAGGATCAAACTAGGCACCTCAAGGAAGGGAGACATCAGGCGCTACTTGGTTGCAAGAAAATTAGCTCCACAAGTGCTTCACCCAAGGCTTGAACCAAGGACCTCAAGGACAAGTAAAGCTCTTGCCAAGAGCTTTCAAACTCTTGCAAAGAGCTTTGTTCTCTTGTCACAAGGAACCGTGCGTAACACTTTGGAAGGAAAGGGAACCAAAGCTCTTGGCAAGCCTTGGCCAAAGCTCTTGCCAATAGCCAAAAATTCATCAAAAATTCAAATTAATTCATTTCTTCACCAAATTTTAGAGCCCACCCAAATTCTTAGATCCAATTTAGGAAGTGTATAAATAGGTGTTAGTTTGATTTAGGAAGGGGACCTTTTTTACTTACTTTGAAATTTTCTTTTGCTTCTTTGAATTTCCATTTTTGTAATTTTGAGAGCTCTTTACTTTGAACTTGGATTTTGGAGAATTAGGGAGGAGAATTGATCTCTCTTCTTCCTTGTTCTTGCTTGAGCACCCTTTACTTTTCATCTTGGATCTTGGGTGGAGAATTGAAGAACTTCTGTTTCAATCTCACGTTGAGATCTCTTGTTTACTTTTACTGCATAATTTAATTTCTGTTTACTGCTTCATCTTCTTCTCTTTCTGAAATTTACTTTTCTTTATTTCTTTTGCAATTGTTCTTGTTGGATCAAGGAAGGATTTGAGATCTAGACTTGTTTTCTAGTCTCTTCCACTCCTGAGATCTTCAACATCCTTTTAATTGCTGCAAATTAAGCATCACTTTCTGTTTTAATTTCTCAAGCATTTCTACTTTTCTGTTTAGATCTACTTTACTTCAATTCACCTTCTACTCTTCGGTTTTGTTGCAATTTACTTCTCCTTGTTTAAATTCTGCAATCCCAGCTCCCAATCCCTTTTATAATTCAAGCAATTTACATTTCTTGCACTTTAAGATTCAGTCATTTACATTTCTTGCAATCTAAGTTTCTGCAATTTAATTTACTTGTCTTTAAGATTTAGCACTTTTACTTTCTGTTCTCTTTAGTTTACTGCAATTCTTCCCTCTCCCTTTACAATTCATGTAATTTAGTTTTTTCCAAATACAAACCACTCAACCAATACTTGATTCGCTTGACTAAATCAACCACTAAACTAAAATTGCTCAATCCTTCAATCCCTGTGGGATCGACCTCACTCATGTGAGTTATTATTACTTGATGCGACCCGGTCCACTTGCCGGTGAGTTTTGTGTTGGATCGTTTTCCACACATCAAGTTTATTTTATTTTTCTAATTTAAATAAAAAAATTTAGTCTTATAATATAAAAATTCAAAAATAAAAAATTTAGTTATTAAAATTTTTAATTTTTCAAAATAATTTTTATTCACCGGATAATGGTACACCCAGACACTTGACTTTTTTTTACTACACTTGTTCACCCATTAAGAATAAATTAATTTTAAAATTTTTCAATTTTTTATTTTTTGGATATTTTTAGAATTTTTTCTTTTTGTACTATTAGAAAAAAATTATTTTTTTAGTTTAAAATTAAAAAAAATAATAAATTTATAGATCTGATGTTTACAAGATATTGTTGGACATTATTTTATTTTTATAATTTAGATAAAAAAATTTAATCTTATAATTTAAAAATTAAAAAATAAAAAATTTAGATTTTTAAAATTTTAAAATTTTTAATTTTTTTTATTTTTTATTCACCGGATAATGCTACATCTGGACACTTGAGTTTTTTTGGTTGCACTTATTTACAAATTAAGAATAAATTAATTTTAAAATTTATCAAATTTTTTGTTTTTTCGTATATTGTTAGAATTTTTTATTTTTCTACTATTAGAAAAAATTATTTTTTTTTTGTTTAAAAAGTAAAAAAGAAAATAATAAATTTACAAATTTGTTGTTTACTAGATATTGCTGGACTCTATTTTACTTTTATAATGTAAAAAATAATTTAATCATATAATTTAAAAATTCAAAAATAAAAAATTTAGTTTATAAAAATTTTAAATTATTTAATAATATTTTTACTTTTTATTCACCGAAAAATGCTACACCCGAACAATTGACTTTTTTTGGTACACCTATTCACAAATTAAGAATAAATTACTTTAAAAAATTTAAAATTTTTCAATTTTTCTATTTTTTGTATATTGTTGGAATTTTTTTCTTCTATTATTAGAAAAGAACTTATTTTTTATTTTAAAAATTAAAAAATAATAAATTTACAGATATGTTATTTACTAGATATTGCTAGACTTTATTTTATTTTTCTAATTTAAATAAAAAAATTTAATCTCATAATATAAAAATTCAAAAATAAAAAATTTAGTTTTTTAAAATTTTAAATTTTTTAAATTCTTTTTATTTTTTATTCACCAGATAATGCTACACCTGGACACTTGACTTTTTTTTGTTACACTTGTACACAATTAAGAATAAATTAATTTTAAAATTTTTCAATTATTTTGTTTTTTTTTTGTATATTGTTATAATTTTTTATTTTTCTACTATTAGAAAAAAATTAATTTTTTTGTTTAAAATTAAAAAAGAAAATAATAAATTTACAAATTTGTTGTTTACTAGATATTGCTGGACTTTATTTTACTTTTATAATATAAAAAAATAATTTAATCATATAATTTAAAAATTAAAAAATAAATAAGGGAACGATGGTATCCGTAGATCCATCTGCTGCCAGGTAGTGCAATAACTCTGAGAACAGCGTCCTAGTCAGATTGGTACGTCTGGCGCTTGAGTGAGGCTTCTTGAAATGCGTCCAGTCCTTCTGGAGTAGGGGGAAGATCTAAAGCTCACTGAATGGCCTCCTCTATAATGGGGACTTATTTCTGTTGGACATAGACAGACTGCAGGGTTGGCAGGTGGAAATTAGAGTAGAACTCGACTACCCAGGAAAGATTAACCTGCCATGGCTGTCTCTGTAGGAAACTCCATTGTCTTCGTTCAATTTGCGGCTCAACAAATTCAGCAATATAGGTCGGGAGGATAAGAAAGTATTCGTTGTTGTAATTCCTTTCTGCCAGTATGGGGAACATCTGCTCACAGTAGCGATTGGTAAATCGCACAGTGTCCTTTGCTGGGAAGGCTTTCTCTTTTTCATCAACCTTTATAATCCTCTTAATTCTTTTTGTTGAGGGCTTAACTGCAGTCGAAGATGGCTCAGCCACTAATGCTCTTTTTGTTCCTCTTCTTGCGGGTGGTTTGGGAGTAGCTTTCTCCTTGCCTTTATTGATGGCCATCCTAAAAGAAAGAAAAGAGAAAGTATGTTAAAATGTCAAGGTTTGGAGCAAGGAAGAGAACGGGAAAGGTGGTAATTAATGCACATTAAAATATGAATGATGTTAACGCATGGTCATGACTACATGTGAAAATTCATCAACGGAAATAGAGCAAGTGCATATGATGACAATTAAATGCAAGGTGTTTATTGGCATACAGGCAAAGGCATGAGTAGCATAGATCAAGCATTCAATGTCCAAGTTAGATTACCAAGCCTTTCAAACTAATAACCTGTTTGTAATAACAATTATATTTAAATAATAAAATAAAAGAAGGGTTTTTGTGAAAAGCAAGTAAATAGAGTAGCAGATTAAAAGAAATCTCAAAATAGTGCACAATGCCATATGGGCGTTTTCACAAACACATAGCATGCATGGTGAATAAGCTATTGAAAGTGTTGAATTGAACATGCAAGCAACCCTTAAAAATTAATATATAATTGCCAAACAAGTCCTTAACAATCCACAAGCAAATCATAAGGAATAATAATGACTCTAATAAATTTCCAACACCAATTAAAAGAAAAAGAAAGAAAAAGAAAACATGGATAATGCAAGTGAAAAGAAAAAGAAAAGAAGAAGAAAATATAAAAATAAAAAGAAGAATAGAAAAGTAAGAAGGGAAGAAAAACCTTGATAATAGCGGTGAGAGAGAGAGAGAGAAAGTAGAAAGTGAGAAAGAAGGAAGAAGGAAGAAGGAAGAAGTAAGGAGGGAAAAGAAAAAGTAGGATTTGGGGAAGAGAAAGATAAGATATTTTGGCAGGTTAGGATGAGCTGTGCGGCGCAAGCGACGCGGACGCGTGGGGTACGCGTTCGCACGAATTGCACTCATATGAATCGACGCGGTCGTGTCGATCACGTGGACGCGTGACTCGTTTTGTGCTACTGGCGCGAGGGCAGCCTAGCGCTCGCACAACTCTCTGTTCGAAACTTAGTTTTGCCAAATTCAAGGGTGACACGTTCGCGTGGTGGACGCGATCGCGTGGGTGGCCAATATTGGAAGATGACGCGAACGCGTGGGGCACGCGTTCGCCTGGTAAGGCTTGTGCGTCTAGCGCCAGTCCAGCCTCACTCCAGCACAACTTTTGGCCATGCACCCTTTCTTACGTCGATTTTCAGGTCACACGTCTGCGTGAGTGACGCGGACGCGTGGGAGGCATTGTTCCCATATGACGCGGACGCGTCAGCGATGCGGTCGCGTAGGTCAATTTGTGCCAAAGGCACACCTCCAGCCACGCTCCCGCGTGACTTTTTGTTTGATTTATTTTCTTTCTTACTCACCTGCGACGCGGACGCGTCGGCGACGCTGTCGCGTCGCGTGCTCCCCCCCTTTTTTTATATGCAAATGAATATGCAAACTGAATGTGCTAATAATGAGAAGAGTTATTGAAAAAGAAAACTAAGAAGAAAGGAAAGAACGAACATACCATGGTGGGCTGTCTCCCACCCAGCACTTTGCTTTAACGTCCTTAAGTTGGACGCTCCACTAGCTCAGTCTTCTGCTGTGGGTGGATCCTCCAAGAGGAAGATCTCTAGCTCCTTGGTTTTTGTCGCCTTCGCACCATGATATAGCTTTAAGCGATGTCCATTAACTTTGATGAATTTAGAGCTTGAAGGATGACTCAGGTGGAAAACTCCGTATGGCTCAGCCTTCTCTACTCTATATGGACCTTCCCATCTTAATCTTAGCTTGCCTAGCATGAGCCTCAGTCTAGAGTTGTAAAGGAGAACAAAGTCCCCAGGTTGGAACTCTCTCCTCTTGATGTGCTTATCATGCACAGCCTTCATTTTTTCCTTGTACAGCCTTGAGTTCTCATAAGCTTCTAGGTGTAGGCTCTCTAATTCTTGCAGTTGCAACTTCCTCTCAGTTCCGGCCTTCTCAAATTCCATATTGCACTCCTTTATTGCCCAAAAGGCTTTGTGCTCTACCTCAACTAGGAGGTGACACGCTTTTCCATAAACTAAGAGGAAGGGACTCATCCCAATGGGTGTCTTGTATGTAGTTCTGTATGCCCAGAGTGCATCTTGTAGCCTGGTGCTCCAGTCTCTTCTATTGGGTTTGACTATCTTCTGCAATATACTCTTTATTTCTCTGTTAAACACCTCAGCTTGCCCATTAGTCTGGGGATGGTAGGCTGTTGCCACTTTATGAACTATCCCATGCTTCTTCAGTAATCTTGTTAGTCTCCTGTTGCAGAAATAGGTTCCTTGATCGCTCACGATTGCTCGTGGTGATCCAAAGCGACAAATAATGTGGTTTCTAACAAAGGAAACAACAATGTTAGCATCATCAATGCGGGTAGAAATTTCTTCCACCCATTTAGAAACGTAATCTACAGCTAACAATATATAAAAATAACCATTAGAATTTGGAAATGTACCCATGAAGTCAATACCCCAAACATCAAAAATTTCACAGAAAAGCATAGTCTGTTGAGGCATCTTATCCCTCTTGAATATATTACCAAACCTTTGGCATGGGGAACAAGATTTACAAAATTCAGCAGCGTCTATAAAAAGAGTAGGCCACCAGAATCCACAGTCTAAAATTTTTCTAGCTGTTCTTTGAGGGCCAAAATGTCCTGCACTCTCAGATGAGTGGCAGGCCTCTAAAATGGACTGGAATTCTGATTGAGGCACACACCGTCTAATTACCTGGTCAGCGCCACATCTCCATAAATATGGGTTATCCCATATATAATATTTGGACTCGCTTTTCAGCTTGTCTCTTTGATGCTTAGTAAAGTTTGGAGGAAAAGTGTGGCTAACTAGATAATTAGCTACAGGCGCATACCAAGGGACTACTTCAGATACTGCTTGCAGGTTATCAAATGGGAAATTATCATTTATAGGAGTGGAGGTATCCATAATGTGCTCAAGGCAACTCAAGTGGTCTGCCACTAGATTCTGGTTACCACTCCTATCCTTAATTTCTAAATCAAATTCTTGTAGTAGCAGTATCCAACGTATAAGCCTTGGTTTGGACTCCTTTTTAGCTAATAAATATTTTAGAGCTGCGTGGTCTGAGTACACTACTACTTTAGTACCAAGTAAATAGACTCAGAATTTATCCAGAGCAAAAATAATATCAAGAAGCTCTTTCTCAGTAGTAGTATAATTAGACTGAGCTGTGTCTAAAGTCTTAGACGCATAAGCAATTACAAAAGGATCCTTACCTTCACGCTAAGCCAGCGCTGCTCCTACTGCATGATTGGAAGCATCACACATGATTTCAAATGGCTGGCTCCAATCTGGTCCTCTCACAATTGGAGCTTGAGTCAGTACGGTCTTCAGCTTATCAAACGCTTGTTTGCAATCCTCACTGAACTCGAACTCAATATCTTTCTACAGTAGTCTGGATAAGGGTAGTGCTACCTTACTAAAGTCCTTAATGAATCTCCGGTAAAAACCTGCATGGCCAAGGAACGAACGGACTTCCCTCACAAAGAGGGGTAAGGTAAACTAGAAATAACATCCACCTTTGCTGGATCTACAGAAATGCCCGTATTAGACACAACATGTCCTAGTACAATCCCTTGTTTTACCATAAAGTGACATTTTTCAAAATTGAATACAAGGTTTGTACTGACACACCTATCTAATATTCTAGATAAACTATCCAAGAAAAGGCTAAATAAATCACCATAAATGCTAAAATCATCCATAAAAACCTCCATACAGTCCTCAATAAGGTCAGAGAGAAGACTCATCATGCACCTTTGGAAAGTAGCTGGTGCATTGCACAAGCCAAAGGGCATTCTCTTATAAGCATAAGTGCCAAAAGGGCATGTAAAAGTAGTCTTTTCCTGATCTTCAGGAGCTATATGGATTTGAAAATAGCCTGTATAACCATCTAAAAAACAATAATGGGATTTACCTGACAGGCGATCAAGCATCTGATCAATGAATGGCAAGGTGTAATGATCCTTGCGGGTGGCTTGGTTGAGAAGCCTATAGTCAATGCAAACTCTCCATGAATTCTGCACTCTAGTTGTCAGAAGCTCTCCCTACTCATTTCTTACTGTTGTGATTCCAGACTTCTTGGGCACCACTTGTACTGGACTGACCCATTCACTATCTGAGATGGGGTAAATGATATCTGCTTCAAGTAGCCTGGTCACTTCTTTCTTGACAACTTCTAAGATGGTGGGATTCAGTCTTCTCTGAGGTTGACAGATGGGATTTTCTCCCTCTTCTAGGAATATTCTGTGCTCACAAACTTGAGGGCTGATACCTACTATATCCGCCAGGCTCCATCCGATTGCTTTCTTGTGTTTCCTCAGCACACTAAGTAGCTGTTCTTCTTGTTGGGAAGTGAGTTCCCTTGCAATGATAACTGAAAACTTCTGCTTGTCCTCAAGGTAAGCATACTTGAGGTGTGGAGGGAGGGGCTTTAATTCCAATTTCTGCTCATGGTTAGGCTCTGGATTATCTGGGGCTGGTGATAATGGCAAAGTGCCCTCATTGTCCTCTGAGAGTGTCCCCACACTTGGACCTTGTCCTGTGTACTTCTCTTCTAATTCCTCCTGGTGAACTTCAGCCACGGTTTCATCTATGATGTCACACTGGGAGATAGAATGATCATCCGGAGGGTGCTTCATCACTTCATTTAAACTGAATTTCACCACTCTGCCATCTATTTTAAAAGAATAAGTTCCAGAAAATGCATCCAGCTTGAACTTTGAAGTCTTCAGGAATGGTCTTCCAAGAAGGATTGATGATGGCCTTCCTGAGTCATTAAGGGGCATTTCCAGGATATAAAAGTCAATGGGGAATGTGAGCCCCTTAATGCTCACTAATACATCTTCAGCAATTCCAACCACTATAATAATGCTTTTATCTGCTAACACAAAACGAGCTGCCGACCTTTTTAAGGGAGGGAGCCTCAAAGTATCATATATAGACAAAGGCATTATACTAACACATGCTCCTAAATCACACATGCAGTCAGAAAATATCACACCTCCAATAATACAATTAACCATGCATGGACCTGGATCACTACACTTTTCAGGTATACCTCCCATTAAAGCAGATATAGAACTACCTAAAGGAATAGTTTCTAATTCATTAATTTTGTCTTTATGTATATATAAATCTTTTAGAAACTTTGCATATTTAGGTACCTGCTGAATAACATAAAAAAGGGGAACAGTTACCTCAACATTTTTGAATATTTCTACCATTTTGGGATCAAGTTCCATCTGCTTCCTGGGCTTCCTTGCAATTTGTGGAAATGGAATAGGGAGGGCATTTTCTGCAACGTCTGCATCCATTGGTGCTTCTTTCTGTGGTTGAGCTTCTTCTTCTTCACCCATGTCTTGTGCGTCCTCTTCCTCTTCAGCATCCTCTACTTCCACCACCTCTTCAGCTGAGGCGTGTTCTGATGGGATTGGCTCTTTCTGATTCCTCTCTTGTAGTGTGGTTCCAGACCTTAGGGTGATGAAATTGATGCCACCCTTTGGATTGGGTAAGGGTTGAGAAGGAATCCCACTGGAGCTTGCATATTGAGTGTTTAAAGTATTTGAAGTATTGGGTGATGCCAGCTGAGATATGAGAGCTTGTATAGCGGATGCTAGGCCATTAACTAAACTTTCCTAGTTCTTTTGTCCTTGCGCAATGGATTGAAGAGCCTCGTCACTCGGAGAGGAATTAGATTGAGTGATCTGTGGAACTTGTTGTTGGTTGTGCTGTGGTCCTTGGGACTGCCTCAGGTGAGGTGCTCTGTAAGGCTGGTTCTGGTTCTACTGTCTGTTGTTGTTATTATTCCACCTCTGATATCCTTGATTGTCTCTGCCTCCTCTGTTATTGTTGTCCCTCCAACTCTGGTTAGAATTATCTCTCCAACCTTGGTTGGAATTATCCTGCCACCCATGGTTGTAACTGCCACCTTGATTGTATCCTTGATTGGGGCGGTCATAAAAGTTATGAGTGGCTGCCACAGTGTTGTCTTCCTGTTGGAGCTGCGGAAATTCATCATTATAATGGCTATAATCAGTACAGATCCCGCACACTCTCTGTGGGACTAACTGTTGGCTTTGCTGTGCTTGTTGTTGACTCAACTGCATCTGCTTCAGTAAGTTGGTCATTTCACATATACTCTGAGTTAGAGCAGTAGTTTCCTTGCTAGAAGATACCTCTGCAACAGCTTTTGATCGGCCTTATTTCTGCCTGTGATTCCTAGTAGATTCGGCTAAGTTGCTGATCAATTGTCATGCCTCATCAGAGGTCTTGTACTTTTTCATAGACCCATTGCTAGCACTTTCCAATATGGTCTTATCTTGAGCCCTTAATCATATGGTGGGGGCATGCTTCCAGAAGGTTGTTAAAGTGCTCCCAGTATTCGTAAAGAGTCTCGGATTCGTCCTGAACAATCATGGAAATGTCTTTCCTCAGTTTATCAGTAACTTCAGCCGGAAAATTTTTTTCCAAAAATTCTCTTCTAAGTGTATCCCAATCAGAAACAGTTGCTGCGGGTTGAGTGTAGTACCACTCTCTCGCCTTTCCCTCAAGAGAAAATGGGAAGGCTTTTAACAGAATAGAAGTTTCATCTGCACCATCACACCTGACAGTAGAACAGGCTGCTTGGAAATCCCTAAGGTGCTTGATAGGCTTTTAAGCAGGTAAGCCATGAAACTTAGGCATCAAGTTGAGCAGTGCAGTTTTGATTTCAAAATCTGTAGCCACTGCTGGGTGATGCGCTTGAAACGGTTGCATCGTAAAGTCAGGGGCTCCAGCCTCCTGGATAGTAACTCTTCTAGGTGCTGCCATGTCACCTGCACGTAAATCAACCAAATCAGTAGAAAGAGAGCTTGTTTCTTCCTTACGTGATGTTTCAGATTCACCCTCGGGGAGGACTAACCGACACCAAGCTTGCTTTATACGTGAAATAGTTCTTTCGATCTCAGGATCAAATACTGGCAAGCTTGGATCAGGAAGTGAACGCGTCATTTAACGAAAGAAACATGCAGCTCATAGTAGCAAAATAAAATAAAATGCAAATAAATAAATTCCAATCAATAACTTAGCACTCTATTACAACTCCCCAGCAACGGCGCCAAAAATTGACATAGCGGAAATTGGCGAGTTAAGAAATTATTATAAGAGATGCGTTGCAAGTATAGTTCTTAACCAACCAAAAATCTGCTTATCAATTTAGAAGGGGTTGTCACAAAATTAGAATTAAAATACTGGGAGTATGAATCCCAGGTCGTCTCCCAACGAGTTGCAGAATGATGTGCTATTTTATTAATCAGAAGTTTTCCAAAAGGGTTTGAGTTTGATAGACAGAAAATTAAATCAGAGAATTTATGTAATTTAAATAAAAACCTTGACCGGGAGTAGATTAGTTGGAAGCCCTATCCTTGATGGAATTCTCCCAAGGTAAAAGTGATAATTAAAGGTTGCCTGCTCAGTTATCCTTTACCAGATAAAGGAAAGTTAAGCAAGTTGGAAGTCAGTTTCTATTCACAAGTTCTAATCCTCTCCCTTAGGAAGGACTAGTGTTAGTGACTAGAGGGCGACCCAACGCTAAACCCAACTATAATTTTACTCTTGAGCATCCAACTCAAGGTCCTCCTTTCAATCAACTCCCAATCAAGTTATGGAAATACTCGCTCATTATGATTGTAAAATCCACGAAATAAGAAAGGGAAATAGAGAAAGACATGATAAATAATAATCAAAAGGATCAATTAAAATAAAAATAGTTCTTGTATTAATAAATTCTAAAAATAATCCAAAAGTAACTCTGAAGAAATTAAGGATATGGAAGAGTAAGTGACAAGTAAGGAAACAAACTAGAATGACGAAGTCTTGACGGAGGTAATAACTCTTCTCAATATCCCAGTCCAAAAAGCAATAAAATCAAATCCTAAGAACTATGAATGTGTAGAGAGAAAACCTAGAGGAGGAGTAAAATCAGATCTAAAACTAAAATTATGCGGAATGAATGTTGTTCTTGGTCTCTGCATGTTCCCTGGCTCTAATATGCTTTTTTGGGCCGAAAACTGGGTCAAAATAGGGCCCAAAATTGCCCCCAGCGAATTCTGCAGATTCTGCAGATCGCGCACGTCACGCGATCGCGTCATCCATGCGTTCGCGTCATCCAGTGTTTTGCCTTGCCACGCGTGTGTGTCGTCCACGCATTCGCGTCACTCTTGCAGCCTCCAATTCACGCGTTCGCGTCAGGCATGCGAACGCGTCACTGTAATTTCCTCTATTTCGCGCGGTCGCGTGAGCCATGCGTCCGCGTCACTTCTCGCTGGTCATCTCCTTAATTTCTTGTGTTCCTTCCATTTTCGCAAGCTTCCTTTCCAATCTCTAAGTCATTCATCCCCTATAAAGCCTGAAAAACTTAACACACAGATCACGACATCAAATGGAATAAAGGAAAATTAAAATACATAATTAAAAGTCTCCAGGAAGCAAGTTTTCAACCATGGAGTAATTTGGGAAGGAAATGTAAATACATGCTAATTTAATGAATAAGTGGGTAAAGATTTGATAAAACCACACAATTAAACACAATATAAACCGTAAAATAATGGTTTATCACCCTCCTTACCACCTTCAATTTCACACATCTTACACACTTCTCCCCCCTTGACCGAACCCAACACACTCCTCCATCTCCTCCATTTCTTCTTCTTCTCCTCTTTTCTTTTCTCTTTTGCTCGAGGACGAGAAAACATTTTATGTTTGGTGTGGAAAAAGCATTGCTTTTTTTTTTCATAACCATTAATGGCACCTAAGGCCGGAGAAACCTCTAGAAAGAGGAAAAGGAAGGCAATTGCTTCTACCTTCGAGTCATGGGAGATGGAGAGATTCATCTCAAAAGTCCATCAAGACCACTTCTCTGAAGTTGTGGCCAAGAAGAAGGTGATCCCCGAAGTCCCCTTTATGCTCAAAAAGAGTGAATATCCGGAGATCCGACATGAGATTTAAAGAAGAGGTTGGAAAACTCTCACCAACCCCATTCAACAAGTCGAAATCTTAATGGTTCAAGAGTTCTATGCTAATGCATGGATCACTAAGAACCATGACCAAGGTGTGAACCCGAACCCAAAGAATTGGCTCACAATTGTTCGGGAGAATTACTTGGATTTCAGTCCAGAAAATGTGAGGTTGGTATTCAACTTGCCAATGATACAAGGAGATCCTCACTCTTTCACTAGAAGGGTCAACTTTGATCAAAGGTTGGACTAAGTCCTTAGGGACATTTGTATGGAAGGAGCTCAATGGAAGAGAGACTCAAGAGGCAAGCCGGTTCAACTAAGAAGGCTTGACCTCAAACCCGTGGCTAGAGGATGGTTAGAGTTCATCCAACGCTCTATCATTCCTACTAGCAACCGGTCTGAAGTTACTGTGGACCGAGCTATCATGATCCATAGTATCATGATTGGAGAGGAAGTAGAAGTTCATGAGATCATATCCTTAGAACTCTACAAGGTGGCGGACAAGCCCTCTACTTTGGCAAGGTTAGCCTTCTCTCATCTCATCTATCACCTATGCAATTCAGCTGGAATTGTCATAGAGGAAGACATCCTCATTGATGAGGACAAGCCCATCACTAAGAAGAGGATGGAACAAACAAGAGAGCCCACTCATGGACCTTAATAAGAGCATGAAGAAATTCCTCATCATGAAATCCCTGAGATGCCACAAGGGATGCATTTTCCTCCACACAACTATTGGGAGCAAATCAACACCTCTTTAGGAGAATTGAGTTCTAACATGGAGCAACTAAGAGTGGAGCACCAAGAGCACTCCATCATCCTCCATGAAATTAGAGAGGACCAAAAGGCCATGAGAGAGGAGCAACAAAGGCAAGGAAGAGATATAGAGGAGCTCAAGCACTCCATAAGATCTTCAAGAGGAAGAACTAGCCGCCATCACTAAGGTGGACTCGTTCTTTAATTTTCTTGTTCTTATTTTCTTGTTTTTCGTTTCCTATTCTTTATGTTTTATCTATGTTTGTGTCTTTATTACATGATCATTAGTGTCAAGTGTCTATGCCTTAAAGCTATGAATGTCCTATGAATCCTTCACCTTTCTTAAATGAAAAATGTTTTTAATTGCAAAAGAAAAAGAAATACATGAATTTTCAATTATATCTTGAAAATAATATAATTATTTTGATGTGGTGGCAATACTTTTTGTTTTCTGAATGAATGCTTGAACAGTGCATATTTTTGATATTGTTGTTCATGAATGTTAAAATTGTTGGCTCTTGAAAGAATAATGAAAAAAGAGAAATGTTATTGATAATCTGAAAAATCATAAAATTGATTCTTGAAGAAAGAAAAAGCAGTGAAAAACAAAGCTTGCGAAAAAAAAAAGAAAAAAAATGGCGGAAAAAAATAACAATAAAGAAAAAAAAGAAAAAGAAAAAGCAAGCAGAAAAAGCCAATAGCCCTTTAAACCAAAAGGCAAGGGTAAAAAGGATCCAAGGCTTTGAGCATTAATGGATAGGAGGGTCCAAAGGAATAAAATCCTGGCCTAAGCGGCTAAACCAAGCTGTCCCTAACCATGTGCTTGTGGCGTGAAGGTGTCAAGTGAAAAACTTGAGACTGAGCGGTTAAAGTTGTGGTCCAAAGCAAAGAGAGTGTGCTTAAGAGCTCTGGGCACCTCTAACTGGGGACTCTAGCAAAGCTGAGTCACAATCTGAAAAGGTTTACCCAGTTATGTGTTTGTGGCATTTATGTATCCAGTGGTAATACTGGAAAACAAAATGCTTAGGGTCACGGCCAAGACTCATAAAATAGCTGTGTTCAAGAATCAACATACTGAACTAGGAGAATCAATAACACTATCTGAATTCTGAGTTCCTATAGATACCAATCATTCTGAACTTCAAAGATAAAATGAGATGTCAAAACTGTTCAGAAGCAAAAAAACCACTAGCCCCGCTCATCAAATTGGAATTGAGCTTCATTGATATTTGGAATTTATTATATTTTCTCTTCTTTTTTTATCCTATTTTGTTTTTAGTTGCTTGGGGATAAGCAACAATTTAAGTTTGGTGTTGTGATGAGCGGATAATTTATACCCTTTTTGTCATTGTTTTTACATAGTTTTTAGCATGTTTTAGTTAATTTTTATTATATTTTTATTAGTTTTTATTCAAAAATCACATTTCTGGACTTTACTATGAGTTTGTGTGTTTTTCTGTGATTTCAGGTATTTTCTGGCTGAAATTGAGGGACCTGAGCAAAAATCCGATTCAGAGGCTGAAAAAGGACTGCAGATGCTGTTGGATTCTGACCTGCCTGCACTCGAAGTGGATTTTCTGGAGCTACAGAAGCCCAATTGACGCACTCTTAATTGTGTTGGAAAGTAGACATCCTAGGCTTTCCAGCAATATGTAATAGTTTATACATTTCCCGAGATTTGATAGCCCAAACTGGCGTTCAAAGTCAGCCTAAAACATTCTGGCGTAAAACGCCCAAACTGGTACCAGAATTGGAGTTAAACACCCAAACTAGCACCAAAGCTGGCGTTTAACTCCAGGAATAGCCTATGCACGAAAAAGCTTCAATGCTCAGCCCAAGCACACACCAAGTGGGCTCCGGAAGTGGATTTCTGTATTATATGCACTTAGTTACTCATTTTCTGTAAACCCTAGTTACTAGACTAGTATAAAAACTACTTTTAGAGATTTATTTTATATCTTATCTGGAGATCAGACTTTTGATTAGTATTGATTGTACACGTTTGGAGGCTGGCCACATGGCCATGCCTAGACCTCTTTCACTTATGTATTTTCTACAGTAGAGTTTCTACACCCCATAAATTAAGGTGTGGAGCTCTGCTGTTCTTCATGAATTAATGCAAGTACTACTATTTTTACTTCAATTCACGCCTACTTCTTCTCCAAGATATACTCTTGTTCTTAATTCAGTTAAGTCAGAAATGAAGAGATGACCCGTGACAATCACCCACTATCTTTGTTACTCGCTTAGCCAAGATCCGCGTGCCTGACAACCACAAGCGGTCTACATGATGTTCAACACAGTCATTGGATGACAGCCGGAGTATATTCTCTTGGATATCTAATACACGGACCGAGTCTGTGACATTAGTATCTTCGTGGTATAGGCTAGAATATTGGCAGCATTTATGGGATCCAGAAAGTCTAAACCTTGTCTGTGGTATTCCGAGTAGGATCTGGGAAGGGATGACTGTAAAGGGCTTCAAACCTGTGAATGTTGGGCGCAAGTGACAGTGTGCAAAAGGATCAATGGATCCTATTCTGACGCTAGTGGGAACCGACAGATGATTAGCCATGCGGTAGCTATACTTGGTATTTTTTATCCGAGATGAGAAATCCGACAGTTGATTAGCCGTGCAGAAACTGTAGAGGACCATTTTCACTGAGAGGATCTTACAACTTGCGTTAGAAGGAGGTAACGCATGGTTGGAAGAAAGCAATAGGAAAGCAGAGGTTCAGAAGCAACAAAGTATCTCTATACGCTTATCTGAAATTCCCACCAGTGAATTACATAAGTAACTTTATTTTAGTTTATGTTTTATTTATATTTCAATTATTAAAACCTCATAACCACTTGAATCCGCCTGACTGAGACTTACAAGGATGACCATAGCTTGCTTCAAGCCGACAATCTCCGTGGGATCGACCCTTACTCACTTAAGGTATTACTTGGATGACCCAGTGCACTTGCTGGTTAGTTGCATCAGAGTTGTGAAAAGTGTGAATCACAATTTCATGCACCAGCAAGAGAGGAGAGTTTTAGGCTCTTACATCAACCCAAATCCAGGAAACTGTGGCAGTAGCATTCTAAAGCCAACAATGCATGCTAACAACTTTGAGTTGAAGCCTCAACTCATCACACTTGTCCAGAATAATTGCTCATTTGGAGGGAGTGCCTAAGAGGACTCCAACCAACATCTGACTACATTCTTAAGGATTTGTGACACTGTAAAGTCAAATGATGTACACTCTGACACCTATAAACTACTTTTGTTCCCTTTTTCTCTCAGAGATAAGGCAGCAAAGTGGTTGGAAGCATTTCCCAAGGAGAGCTTGACAACCTGGGATGATGTTGTGAACAAGTTTCTAGCAAGATTCTACCCTCCACATAGAGTCAATAGATTGAGAGCTGAAGTGCAAACCTTCAGACAGTAAGATGGTGAAACCCTTTATGAGGCCTGTGAGAGATTTAAAGACTTGACAAGGAAATGCCCTCCGGATATGTTCAACGAGTGGGTGCAATTGCACATCTTCTATGAGGGGCTGTTATATGAGTCAAAACAGGCAGTAGATCATTCTTCAGGGGGTTCACTTAACAAGAAGAAGACTATTGAAGAAGCCATAGATGTCATAGAAACTGTGGCAAAAAATGAGTACTTCTATGCCTCAGATAGAACTCAAAAGAGGGAAGTGATGGAGCTTAATTCTATGGATGCTTTGTTAGCCTAAAATAAAGTGATCACTGCACAACTAGTAACCTTAACGAAGAAGATGGAGAAGAACCAAGTCTCAGCTGTCCAAGCCCTAGCCCCTCCACAAGAAGGAGATACACTAGAAGTTGAATGTGAATGGGAGCAAGCTAACTATATGAACAATCCCTCTAGACCATCATATGATCCCAATGCCAAGACATACAACCCAGGTGATGGGATATTTTCGTGAAAAAACGAATTTCTCCAAAACACCCAAACTTAACCGGCAAGTGCACCGGGTCGCATCAAGTAATAATAACTCACGGGAGTGAGGTCGATCCCACAGGGATTGAAGGATTGAGAAATTTTAGTTTAGTGGTTGACTTAGTCAAGCGAATCAAGATTTGGTTGAGAGATTTGTGATTTGCAGAATTTAAATTGCATAGAAAGTAAAGGGAATGGGTAATTGGCATGAAATTAAAGAGAACAGGAATTAAAGTGCTGAATCTTAAAGAACAAGAAATTAAATGGCAGAAACTTAGAACGCAAGAAATGTAAATTGCAAAATTTTAAAGTGCAAGAAATGTAAATGGCTTGAATTGTAAAGGGAATGGGGAGTTGGATTTGCAGAAATTAAACAAGAAAATGTAAAATTGCAACAAGCAGAGAAATAGAAGAAGACTTGGATTGAATCAGATCTAAAACAGAAAAGTAAATGAGCATGAAAAGCAGTAAACAGAGGATGTAAAATTGGAATTCAGATCTCAGGACCCAAGAGACTAGAAAACCAAGTCTAGATCTCAATGCCTTCCTAGATCCAACAAGCACAATTGCAAAGGAAATTGTAAATTGCAAAGAAAGTAGATGAAGAAGCAAGTAACCGAAACTGAAATTCAATTAAGCAGAAAATTAAACAAGATCCCAAGGTGAGATTGAAACAGAATTTCTTCAATTCTCCACCCAAAATCCAAGACAAGAAAAGTAAAGAGTGCTGGGCAAGAACAAGAAAGAAGAGAGATCAATTCTCCTCCCAAATTCTTTTGAATTAAAACAACAATGCTAAGAAAAATAAAAGTGAGCTCTAAGCAAACCGAAAAGAAAGCTATTCTCAAAAACTAAAAGGGAAGCTCTCTTAAAAACTTAAATCCTATGCTATTTATACACTTTCTTCAAATGGTCTTCAAGCCTTCAATTGGGCCGTTGCTCTTGATGGAATTGGGTTGATAGAGGCCTTGGTTGATTGCTCTTGGAGTTTGGAGAAGAACCGAATTGAACCGGGTTGGAATCATGAAAGCTTGAGTAAAAGTTGGAGTAAAAGTTAGGGTCTAACTTTTGCTCCAACTTTTCACATCAGCACCCTTCCTTGCTGATACCAACGTTGGGGCAAAAGTTAGGGGTCTAACTTTTGCTCCAACGTTGGCCTCCTCTTGCTTATTCATGGTGCCAACGTTAGCCAAAAAGTTAGGGGCTAACGTTGGCGCAAACTTTTGCTAGCCCAGGGAGTGTTTTTCATGTGCCAACGTTAGCCAAAAAGTTAGGGGCTAACGTTGGCGCAAACTTTTGCTCATCCAGGGAGTGTTTTTCATGTCAAAAGTGAGCCAAAAAGTTAGGGGCTAACTTTTGCTCCAGCTTTTGCCCAAAAGTTAGCCAAAAAGTTTGAGGCTAACTTTTGGTCCAGCTTTTTGCTTCCTGGTTCATTTTCAATTAATCCAAAAGTTTGAGCTAAAGTTTGAGGCAAACTTTTGCTCAAACTTTTTGTTCTCTCTTCCTCCTAGCCATTCCTTCTTGCATCAACCTTTCTCCAAGCTTTCTTCACCTATCATTAATCAACCAAACACATCAAAGCTATGCTCAAAATCATGAGATATTCATTCTTTCATAATATGTGACAATTATAGCATAAAACCTCATGAAATAGCACGAATTCATACATGGTTGATTAAATCAAAGGAAACATGAAAATCTACCCAATTGGCTTGCTTATGGCTCAAGAAAGTGCATAATTCAGTTAAAAACAAAAGAAAGAGGCTAGTGAAACTAGGCTAAGATGACTTGTCATCACAACACCAAACTTAAAGCTTGCTTGTCCCCAAGCAAGAAATGATTTATTGAGAAGAAAGAATGAAATGGAAGAGGATGTTCATGCTAGTAGAGTGTTATTGGTAGTTCATGGGGTTTTATGTGGATATGTACACACTCACCTCTTATTGACTCTTAAGCCTAGAAAGCCTCCTTCAAGCTTCAAGTAACATACTGCTATGACCTCTCATTATTCCTTTATCCTTGGCTATTATCTTGTTCATAAGCTTTATTTGAGTGTCATGTGTAGCAAGTTCATTTCCTTTTCTTTATACTTGACACATTATTCACTATAGACACTTGGCTCACATTCCTTCTTAGAACATTGATGCCCAGCACCTCTTTGGGCTACTAAATGCCTTGTAGTTAGGTTGCTCTTGATAGTGGACTTTCAGCTGATGATCCCGGGTTAGTTAACCCAAGTCATCAAGTGTTGATGCACTCCAAAGAGCTTAATAATCCAAGCAGATCCTAATACAAAGACACCACAGGCATATATTCTAAGGTTCAAGCTATTGGTGTCCAGCTTTGTTTCTTTTTGTTTTTCTTTTGTTCTGCCACTTTTTGGCTATTTCTTTTTCTCCCCTTTTTTCTTTCTTTTTGTTTTTCCTTCTAACCAAGGATTTTTATTCGATTGGGATTCATAGACAGTAGCTACTTTCTACTTAAGAGGAGACATCCTAGTGTTCTTATTCATTAAAGGTGAGCTATTATACAATCACACACATACCACCACTTACTTTTATTTTACTTCTATCTAACAGAGAACTATCTCACTTCACATTCAAACATTTCTTTTATTGAATTGAAAATGCAGGGGACAAAGCATGCTTTTTGTTAAGTGAAAGTAAATACACAAGCACATACATAGACTAGCTTACTTATTCTAAGAGAAACAAACAAGATGCAAAGACTATTAATTATGATAACTACTTAAAGATGCAAGGACCACTTAAAACAGACACAATACATGCTTTCTTAGTGCTGAACAAGGAGCAAGTCCACCTTTTATTTGTCATGCTTTTTCTTTCTTCTTTCATACACCTGGTTGCTGGTGTTCCCTGTGTCCATGTCTGTTGTCTGTTGATCCCGCCAGAAACCAGCTCTATTCATTGCTTCCTCTACTCTATCTTCAAGCTTCATTGCATTGCTTACTTCTATCTCACTTCTCCTTTTGAAGAATTCATCAAAAGTTGGAAAAGCTGGATCCATGTTGTGCAGATGCTCTCCAATATAGTTCAGCTTGATTTGACTATTTATGTTGTAGTCGGCTTGGACTTCATATCTTGCATCTTGGAGTGTTGTGAACTCTTTGAGAGCCCTCAAATTTTCAGCTTGCATTTGTTCCAACTTTCCAAATGATTCATGAGATTGAAAAGCATGTTCTTCTTGCATCACAAGGAATCTTGACTCGAATTCACTTTGTTTGTTCATCATTCTTAGCTCTCGTTCTTCTTGTGCTTGTTGGTTTTTCATGTATAGTGAATGGTATTCCTCTTTCCTTTCTTGAATTCTCATGTACTGTTGTGATAATCTTCCAATTGCTTCCTGCATTTGAGTCATGTCCAGATTGTTATGTAGAGGAATGTGCTGTTGTTCCTCCTCCTCTTGTGGCTCTTCTTCCTCTTGTAATTCTTCTCCCTCCAACTAGTGAAATTGAAATCCCAATGTCATTCTTGATCAAATGTTTATAAGAAATGTTTTCATCATAATTTTCCTTTTTCTCTCTCTCTTTTTTTTTTCATGAAGGATCAATTGTGTCCCTAAATCCGTGCATCAAAGTTTGGTGAACACCAAACTTGTATCTTGCTTAAGGGGTAAATGTGAGATGCTAGTGGTAAGTCACAATTGATGCCTTCATCACAGACTATGATTTCTTTTTAATTGATAAGTCTCAATAAGAGATAATGTATGATCATTGATGCATGATTTTTTTTTTCATGAGAAGAGAAACACCAAACTTAGTGTTTGGTCATATGCTAGGCATATAACGTGAAAATATTTGTAACACTGGTTTGGTGTGCTTGAAGGCACACCAAACTTTAGAAGTCTTAGCATATGAAAAAAAAAATTTGCATTCATTGAGTTAGTCCATGAAAACAAATTTCATGCTCAGATGATCATAGCTTATTGAATTTAAAATGACATAAATCTTAAATCATGGGTTGCCTCCCATGGAGCGCTCTTTTATTGTCACTAGCTTGACATTGGGGTTTTCTTTTATGGTGGTTGAGGATTGTAGTGCCTCAGCTTGTCTCCCCTGACTGTGATCCTCCTCTTTATTCTCTGGTGTTCAATTTCAGCGTGCTCTAATGAGAGTATGTTGCTGACAGTGTAATAGTCATCAGTCTGTTGGCTTGCTCCCAGCTGTTGATATGTCAGTTGCACTTTGTCACCTTTGGAAAGCCCCTCTGTTGGAATCTTCCTGTTCTTCCAACCCCTTTTTGTTTTGTTTCTGCGTTTCATCCTTTCTTTCGTTGACCTTTCTTTTCTGGCCGTAGGCTTACCTTGGGGATCTTTCATCCTTTCAGTGGCTAATACTCCAATATTCTCTTGGACTTCTTCATCAGTTTGCACAATCTTTTGCCTTGGGGTGTTGTTGTGAATCGCCTTGTTGCTTTCTTCCTTTAACTGTGATTCTTCCTTGTCAAGTTCCATATAGTTTTTCTTCTCATTACGAAACTGTGCTTCTGGTAACACCTTCAGAGTGACACTCTTATCATGCATTCTAAGAGTTAATTCTCCTTCCTCTATGTCTATGATAGCTCTAGCAGTGGCCAAGAATGGCCTTCCCAGAATAATAGAGTCACCATCATCCCCTTCTGAATCTAGAACCACAAAATCTTCAGGGTATATGAAATTGTCCACCTTGACCAGAAGGTTTTCAATCATACCCCTGGGGTATACTGTTGACTTATCTACTAGCTCTAGAGATATCTGTACTGGTTTAACTTCCTCTATATGCAGCTTTTTTACCAAGGAGGATGGTATTAAGTTGATACTTGCTCCTAGATCGCACATTGCTTTAGTGATGGTTAATTCCCCAATGGTGCAAGGTAGCAAAAAGCTCCCTGGATCTTCAAGCTTAGGGGGAAACCCTTTTTGAATCAAAGCCCTGCATTCCTCAGTGAGCAGTATGGTTTCCTTCTCATCCCAACTTCTTTTCTTGTTGATAAGCTCCTTCAAAAATTTGGCATACAGAGGCATTTGCTCAAGTGCTTCAGCAAAAGGAATATTGATTTCCAGCTTTTTGAAAGTTTCAAGGAACTTGTGAAAATGCTGGTCCCTGGTTTCTTTGTTGAACCTCTGGGGATATGGCAGTGGAGGTGTGATGTTCTTTCCTATTTGTTGCTGTCCCTAAGTCACTTCTGTTGAACCGTGTGGCTGGTTGTCTTTCTCTTTGAGTTTCTCAATTCTCTTGCTTGGCATCACAACTTGATCCTTGGCTTCATCTGCCTTTGTTTGCTCTTCATCTTCTATTGCACTTTTGCTGCTCTCTGCTTGCTTCTTTATAGTGTCATTATTGCTCATCAATGTTCTCCCACTCCTTAATTGTATCGCCTTGCATTCTTCCTTCGGATTTGGAATCATGTCACTCGGCAAAGAGCTTGAGGGTCTCTCAAGAGAAATCTGCTTGGAGATTTGCCCCATCTGTCTCTCTAGGCTCTTCAGGGATGCTTCATGATTCTTGGTTGTCATTTCCTGGTGTTTCAACATTTTGTCTATCACGGCCTCCAAGTTAGTGATTCTTTGGGCTTCAGGTGATACTTGAGGTGGGTTATGAGATGTGGGTGGTGGATGGTAGGCATTTTGGTTGGTGGGTTAGTTATTAGATTGGTACTGGTTGGAGTTGGGGTAGTTGTTTTGAGGTTTTCTGTAGGGATTTTGGTTAGTCTGCTGCTGGTTGTGGTTTTGGTTGCTTCTTGGGTTGTTTTGGTTTGAGTTCCTCTGCCATGGTTGTTGGTTTTGGGTATGATTATCTCCCCATCTGAGGTTTGGGTGGTTCTTCCAGGATGGATTGTATGTATCACCATACACTTCATTTGGTCCTTGGTTGTGCATATACTATACTTGCTCTTGTTGTTGTTCTTCTTGAGTTTCTTCATTTTGTCCCCATGTAGTTGATGGTTGGCTAGTGTTAACTGCTGCAACTTGGAGACTATCAATCCTCTTGGCCATTTGTTCAAATTGTTGTTGAATTTGCTGCTGCATCATCTTGTTTTGAGCCAAGATTGAGTCCACTCCTTCTAGCTCCATTACTCCTCTTCTTTGTGATGGTTGGTGGTTTCTTTGATGAGCAAAAAAATATTGGTTGTTAGCCACCATATCAATGAGATTTTGAGCTTCCTCTGCAGTTTTCATGAGTTGCAAGGAACCTCCAGCTGAATGATCCAAAGCTTCTTGAGATTTCAATGTTAAGCCCTCATAAAAATTCTGCAGCTTATCCCACTCAGTGAACATTTCAGGAGGACATTTCCTGATTAGAGCCTTGTATCTCTCCCATGCCTCATGGATGGGTTCAGCCTCCATTTGTGTAAATGTTTGTACCTCAGTCTTCAACCTTATGATCCTTTGAGGTGGGTAAAATTTGGCAAGGAACTTGGTTACCAGATCATCCCAATTGTTGATGTTGTCTCTTGGAAAGGATTCCAACCATTGAGTGGCCTTGTCTCTGAGAGAAAATGGGAATAGCAATACCTTGTAGCTGTCAGGAGGCACACCATTAGTTTTAACAGTGTTACAAATCCTCAAGAAGGTGGATAAGTGTTGGTTCGGATCTTCAAGTGGTCCTCCACCAAAAGAGCAATTGTTTTGAACCAAAGTGATGAGTTGTGGCTTTAGTTCAAAATTGTTTGCATTGACATTTGGAGTTAAGATGCTACTTCCACAATGTCTAGGATTTGCAAAAGTATAGGAAGCTAAAACTCTCCTCTGGGGTGGATTGTTATTGTTGTTGTCTGCTCCACCTGGTGGATTGGTTGAATGTTCCTCCATATCTTGGAATTCTTCTTCTGATTCCTCTTCTCCAACAATATTTTTCCCTCTTTCCGCTCTTCTTAACCGTCTAAGAGTTCTTTCGTCTTGTTCATGAAAGATGGGTGTATTTCTTCTTGTACCTGACATACAAGCAGAACATAAGAAACACACAAACCAGTGACACTTCAATCTATTGCTAGAATGAAGTTTTAGTTAGCTTAAGAAAATATTCAAACAGTTAGTGGGTTAATTGAAAATTAAAGGACAGAAAAGAAAAAGTGCTTGATTTAGATTACCACCTCACTTAATCATTGTCAATCTAATCAATCCCCGGCAACGGCGCCAAAAACTTGATGGGATATTTTCATGGAAAAACGAATTTCTCCAAAACACCCAAACTTAACCGGCAAGTGCACCGGGTCGCATCAAGTAATAATAACTCACGGGAGTGAGGTTGATCCCACAGGGATTGAAGGATTGAGCAATTTTAGTTTAGTGGTTGACCTAGTCAAGCGAATCAAGATTTGGTTGAGAGATTTGTGATTTGCAGAATTTAAATTGCATAGAAAGTAAAGGGAATGGGTAATTGGCATGAAATTAAAGAGAACAGGAATTAAAGTGCTGAATCTTAAAGAACAAGAAATTAAATGGCAGAAACTTAGAACGCAAGAAATGTAAATTGCAAAATCTTAAAGTGCAATAAATGTAAATGGCTTGAATTGTAAAGGGAATGGGGAGTTGGATTTGCAGAAATTAAACAAGAAAATGTAAAATTGCAACAAGCAGAGAAATAGAAGAAGACTTGGATTGAATCGGATCTAAAACAGAAAAGTAAATGAGCATGAAAAGCAGTAAACAGAGGATGTAAAATTGGAATTCAGATCTCAGGACCCAAGAGACTAGAAAACCAAGTCTAGATCTCAATGCCTTCCTAGATCCAACAAGCACAATTGCAAAGGAAATTGTAAATTGCAAAGAAAGTAGATGAAGAAGCAAGTAACCGAAACTGAAATTCAATTAAGCAGAAAATTAAACAAGATCCCAAGGTGAGATTGAAACAGAATTTCTTCAATTCTCCACCCAAAATCCAAGACAAGAAAAGTAAAGAGTGCTGGGCAAGAACAAGGAAGAAGAGAGATCAATTCTCCTCCCAAATTCTCTTGAATTAAAACAACAATGCTAGGAAAAATAAAAGTGAGCTCTAAGCAAACCGAAAAGAAAGCTATTCTCAAAAACTAAAAGGGAAGCTCTCTTAAAAACTTAAATCCTATGCTATTTATACACTTTCTTCAAATGGTCTTCAAGCCTTCAATTGGGCCTTTGCTCTTGATGGAATTGGGTTGATAGAGGCCTTGGTTGATTGCTCTTGGAGTTTGGAGAAGAATCGAATTGAACCGGGTTGGAATCATGAAAGCTTGAGTAAAAGTTGGAGTAAAAGTTAGGGTCTAACTTTTGCTCCAACTTTTCACATCAGCACCCTTCCTTGCTGATACCAACGTTGGGGCAAAAGTTAGGGGGTCTAACTTTTGCTCCAACGTTGGCCTCCTCTTGCTTATTCATGGCGCCAACATTAGCCAAAAAGTTAGGGGCTAACGTTGGCGCAAACTTTTGCTAGCCTAGGGAGTGTTTTTCATGTGCCAACGTTAGCCAAAAAGTTAGGGGCTAACGTTGGTGCAAACTTTTGCTCATCCAGGGAGTGTTTTTCATGTCAAAAGTTAGCCAAAAAGTTAGGGGCTAACTTTTGCTCCAGCTTTTGCCCAAAAGTTAGCCAAAAAGTTAGGGGCTAACTTTTGCTCCAGCTTTTGCCCAAAAGTTAGCCAAAAAGTTTGAGGCTAACTTTTGGTCCAGCTTTTTGCTTCCTGGTTCATTTTCAATTAATCCAAAAGTTTGAGCTAAAGTTTGAGGCAAACTTTTGCTCAAACTTTTTGTTCTCTCTTCCTCCTAGCCATTCCTTCTTGCATCAACCTTTCTCCAAGCTTTCTTCACCTATCATTAATCAACCAAACACATCAAAGCTATGCTCAAAATCATGAGATATTCATTCTTTCATAATATGTGACAATTATAGCATAAAACCTCATGAAATAGCATGAATTCATACATGGTTGATTAAATCAAAGGAAACATGAAAATCTACCCAATTGGCTTGCTTATGGCTCAAGAAAGTGCATAATTCAGTTAAAAACAAAAGAAAGAGGCTAGTGAAACTAGGCTAAGATGACTTGTCATCACCAGGTTGGAAGAACCACCCAAATTTTGGGTGGAAAAACCAACAAAACCACAGCCAAGATCACAAACCATACCAATCTAACCAATACAACAACCCCAACCCCAACCATCAATCAGGCAACAACAAACCCTATCACAACTCACAAAATACACCCTACCACAACTCACAAAATGCATCATACCACTCCACCCAACAAACACACAACAACCACCATTAAGATACATCATTCTCAACCATGCAACCATGTGAAATCAGTAGTAATTTTGCAAAATTAGAGGCTGCCATAGCACAACTATCAGCACAACTGATAGGGACCATTTCCACTATTTTGGAGAAATAAATGCAGGCTGAAAGGAAGATAGATGTAAACCAAGAGGAGTTCAGATCCAACATAAGGAACCAGGGGGCAGCTATTTCAAAACTGGAAGCACAAGTAGGGAGTTTGTTTAAACAAATACCAATGTCTACACATACATTCTCCAGTGATAACATGACCAACCCAAGAGGAGAATGCAAGACCATCACACTAAAGAGTGGAAAAGTTGTAGAGGAATCACTCCCAAGTCAAAGCAACCAAGGAGAAGAAGCTGCAAATGACCCTGAAACTAAGAATGAAGAAGAGACCCATGTACTATCCCACCAAAGCAAGTTCTAAAACCTTATGTTCCAAAGGAACCCTATCCACAAAGGCTGAGGAAGGATATGAAGGATAGCCAGTTTTCTAGATTCCTGAAAATCTTTAAGAAGCTCCAAATCAATATACCCTTTGCTGAAGCATTAGAGCAAATGCCACTCTATGCCAAGTTCTTGAAGGAGCCCATGACAAGGAAAAAAAACTGGGGAGAGAAGGAAACCATAGTGCTAACAGAGGAATATAGTACCACTATACAAAAGAAGCTTCCCCAAAAGATGAAAGATCCTGGGAGCTTTCAAATCCCCTGCATCATAGGGGATATCAACATTGAGAAAGCATTGTGTGATCTGGGAGCCAGCTTCAACCTTATGTCGTTAGCCATGATGAAAAGAATGAGGATTGAAGAGGCCAAACCAACAAGAATAGCAATTGGCTGATAGAACATTCAAGTTTTCTCATGGGGTAGTGGAAGATTTGTTGGTGAAAGTAGGAGAGTTCATCTTTCCAGCTGATTTTGTTGTGCTGGATATGGAGGAAGAGGCTAACACATCTATCATCCTAGGAAGGCCATTCCTAGCTACTGTCGGAGCTATAATTGATGTTCAAAAAGGGGAATTAGTCTTGAGATTGTATGAAGAGAAGATGATTTTCAATGTCTTCAAAGCCATGAGTTACCCCAAGAAGTCCATAGGTGAATGCATGATGGTGGACACAATGGAAAAGATAGTTCAAGGAGTTTTGGAAGAAGAACAATGTGAGAAAGCCATGGAGCTAGAACAGCAAGCATCAGATGGAGCAATACCACAATAAACCATAGAAGATTCAATCATGTTGAACCACACAGGCAACAAGAAAGTGGAGGCCTCAAAACTAGAGTTGAAAACCTTACCTCTAAGCTTGAAGTATGCTTACTTGGGTGATAACAACACATACCCAATAATCATCAATTCAAGCTTGAGTGAGGGACAAGAAAAGGAACTTATCCATTTGCTGAAGCAACACAAGGATGCTATAGGATGGACACTTGCGGATTTAAAGGGAATCAGTCCTTCAATGTGCATGCACAAAATCCTCCTCGAGGAAGATGCCAAGCCCTCAATGCAGCAACAAAGAAGGCTGAACCCAATAATGAATGAAGTAGTCCAGAAAGAGGTGTTGAAGTTGTGGCAAGCAGGGGTGATTTACCCAATCTCAGACAGCCCTTAGGTAAGCCCAGTGCAAGTAGTCCCCAAGAAAGGAGGGATCACTATTGTGCCAAATGAGAAGAATGAATTGATACCAACAAGAACAGTGATTGGCTGGTGCATGTGCATAGATTATAGGAAGCTTAATGAAGCTACCAGGAAAGATCACTCCCCCTGCCTTTCATGGACCAGATGCTAGAAAGACTTGCGGGACATGAATATTATTGCTTCTTGGACGGTTATTCTGGCTACAACCAAATAGTTTTAGACCCCAAGGACCAGGAAAAGACCTCATTTACTTGTCCCTATGGTGTCTTTGCTTATAGGAAAATGACCTTTGGATTGTGCAATACACCTGCAACATTCCAAAGGTGTATACTCTCCATATTTTTAGACATGATTGAAAGATTTATTGAAATTTTTATGGATGACTTCTCTGTATTTGGTGATTCATATTCTAAATGCTTACACGACTTAGCCTTGGTGCTAAAGAGATGCCAAGAAACTAACCTGGTTTTGAATTGGGAGAAATGCCACTTTATGGTTACAGAGGGGGTGGTTCTTGGCCATAAGATCTCAAAAAGAGGCATAGAGGTGGACAAGGCCAAGGTGGAGGTGATTGAAAAATTACCCCCACCTTGCAATGTCAAAGCAATTAGAAGTTTTCTAGGACATGCTGGTTTTTATAGAAGGTTCATTAGAGATTTTTCAAAGATTGCCAAACCTCTAAGTAACTTGCTTGTCTCTAATGTACCTTTTATCTTTGATAAGAATGCATGCTAGCCTTTGATGAGCTTAAAAACAGACTTTTCTCTGCACCTATCATAGCACCACCTTGCTGGGATTTACCTTTTGAGTTGATGTGAGCATCAGACTTTGCTGTTGGTGTTGTTTTAGGACAAAGGAGAGATAAGCTGGTGCATGTTATTTATTATGCTAGCAAAGTCCTTAATGAGAATCAAAGGAATTACACTACTACAGAGAATGAACTTCTTGCCATAGTCTTTGCATTTGATAAGTGTAGACCATATCTTATTGGTTCTAAAGTCATTGTGTTTACTGACCATGCAGCTCTTAAATACTTGCTTACCAAACAAGAGTCCAAGCCTAGATTGATAAGGTGGATCTTGCTGCTTCAAGAATTCAACATTGAAATCAAAGATAGAAGTGGAGCAGAGAACACGGTGGCTGACCACCTATCAAGAATTCCACAAGAAGAATCTGAAGCACACCAACTTGTAGTGAATGAGAGCTTCCCTGATGAGCAGTTGATGATGGTCCAAGAAGCTCTTTGGTTTGTAGATATAGCTAACTTCAAGGCTATTGGGGAATTACCAACCAACATCAACAAACACATGAGGAGAAAGCTACTCAAAGATGCTAAACACTACCTTTGGGATGAGCCCTATCTATTCAAAAAGGGTGCTGATGGGATCTTGAGAAGGTGCATTTCCTATGAGGAATGACAAGAAGTCCTCTGGCAATATCATGAATTTGCATATGGAGGCCATTTTAGTGGAGAAAGACTGCATCCAAGGTGCTGCAGTGTGGGTTCTTTTGGCCAACAATATTCAAGGATGCAAAGGACTTGGTAACAAGATGCAACGAGTGTCAAAGAGCTGGAAACCTACCCAAGAAGAATGAGATGCCACAGAGGTTCATCATGGAGTTAGAGTTATTTGATGTATGGGGGATTGATTTCATGGGACCATTCCCATCCTCACACTCAAATAATTATATACTGGTAGCTGTGGATTATGTATCAAAGTGGGTGGAGGTAATAGCTACATCAACCAATGATAACATGGTGGTCATTAACTTCTCGAGGAAGAATATATTCAGCAAATATGGAGTTCCAAGAGCTCTTATAAGTGATGAAGGGACTCACTATTGCAATAAGCAACTTGAGACAATCCTCCTTAAATATGGTGTGAAGCACAAAGTGGCAAACCTATACCATCCACAAACCAATGGTAAAGCTGAAATCTCAAACAGAGAGCTCAAGAGAATCTTTAAGAAGACTGTTGGAAACTCAAGAAAAGATTGGTCCAAGAAGCTGGATGATGCATTTTGGGCCTATAGGACAGCTTTCAAGACACCCATTGGCATGTCTCCATACCAATTGGTGTTTGGAAAAGCATGTCACCTACTAGTGGAACTTGAACATAGAGCATTTTGGGCTCTAAAGATGTTGAACTTTGATAGTCAAGCTGCTGGGGAAAGAAGGCTACTACAACTCAATGAGATGGAAGAATTCAGAAATCAAGCTTATGAGAATGCTAAGATTTACAAGAAAAACACAAAGAAATGGCATGATCAAAAGCTAGCAAGAAGAGAGTTTGTAGAAGGCCAAAGAGTGCTACTATACAACTCAAGGCTCAAGTTCTTCCCAGGAAAGCTTAAGTCAAGATGGTCTGGCCCCTTTACAATCCTCAAGGTGTCTCCCTATGGTCATGTAGAGCTTATGGAGGACAAGACACAGAGGACCTTCACTGTCAATAGCCACAAGCTCAAGCACTACTTGGGAGACTTATTGGATAAGCAGAGAGTGAGCTATAACCTCAACTGAGGAGGAAGGAACATCAAGCTAGTAACGTTAAAGAAGCGCTAGTTGGAAGACACCCCAACACTCATATCCTTTCATGCTTTTCTGTTTTCTAAGAGTAGTTATGATTATGAAGTTAGGTAGGTTTCATTTCAGTCTATTAGTTGATAGTTCTTTAGTTTATCTTCTTTTGTTTACTGGAAGTGCAAGGTTGCATAATTACTTAATTGAGGTTGGATGAATGGGCTGAGAAACTAGCTAAACAGCTAAGTTTGGTGTGGCCACTAACCCACTTAATTTAGGCTTACAACTTATTAATTGAATTAACTTTGGAAGTAAGCCCAAAAATTAAGTTTGGTGTAGCCAACACCATAAGAAATTCACACAGCAAGCCCAAACATTGTTTATGTTGAAATCATTTAGTGAATTGGTGGGGGCATAAACAATTACCTTATTACATACGTAAGAATTGGAAGTGAAAAGGTGTGAACAAAATTATTCCAATCATAATGTATATAATAAAGTCCAATGATGAAACCAATTCACCATATGCAATGCATTTAAGTTTGGTGTCCCATGGGACACTCATCAATTGTGTTTTAATTGTATTTAAATTGAGGGAATGTGAAGTGATGAGCAGATAATTTATACGCTTTTTGGCATTATTTTTAGTATGTTTTTAGTAGAATCTAGTTACTTTTAGGGATGTTTTCATTAGTTTTTATGTTAAATTCACATTTCTAGACTTTACTATGAGTTTGCGTATTTTTCTGTGATTTCAGGTATTTTCTGGCTGAAATTGAGGGACTTGAGCAAAAATCAGATTCAGAGGTTAAAGAAGGACTGCTGATGCTGTTGGATTCTGACCTCCCTGCACTCAAAGTGGATTTTCTGGAGCTACAGAACTCAAAATGGCGTGCTTCTAATTGCATTGGAAAGTAGAAATCCAGGGCTTTCCAGCAATATATAATAGTCCATACTTTGCCCAAGTTTAGATGACGCAAACTGGTGTTTAGCGCCAGCTCTCTGCCCAATTCTGGCGTCCAGCGCCAGAAACAAGTTGCAAAGTGGAGTTCAACGCCTAAAATGGCACAAAAGCTGGCGTTCAACTCCAAGAATGACCTCTCCACGTGTAGACTTCAAGCTCAGCCCAAGTACACACCAAGTGGGCCCCAGAAGTGTTTTTATGCATCATTTACTTACTTCTGTAAACCCTAGTAGCCAGTTTATTATAAATAGGACTTTTTACTATTGTATTAGACATCTTTGGATCATCCTGGATTGTATTATTGATCCTGTGATCATGTTTTGGGGGCTGGCCATTCAGCCATGCCTGGACCTTTCACTTATGTATTTTTAACGGTAGAGTTTTTACACTCCATAGATTAAGGTGTGGAGCTCTGCTATTCCTCAAAGATTAATGCAAAGTACTACAGTTTTTCTATTCAATTCATCTTATTTCGCTTCTAAGATATTCATTCGCACTTCAACCTGAATGTGATGAACGTGACAATCATCATCATTCCCCATGAACGCGTGCCTGACAACCACTTCCGTTCTACATTGGATTGAATGAGTATCTCTTAGATCTCTTAATCAGAATTTTCGTGGTATAAGCTAGATTGATGGCGGCATTCATGAGAGTCCGGAAAGTCTAAACCTTGTCTGTGGTATTCCGAGTAGGATTCAATAATTGAATGACTGTGACGAGCTTCAAACCCGCGAGTGCTGGGCGTAGTGACAGACGCAAAAGGAGGGTGAATCCTATTCCAGCATGATCGGGAACCTCAGATGATTAGCCGTGCCGTGACAGGGCATCTTGGACCATTTTCACAAGAGGAGGGGATGTAGCCACTGACAACGGTGATGCCCTTGCATAAAGCCAGCCATGGAAAGGAGTAAGACTGATTGGATGAAGACAGCGGGAAAGCAGAGATTCAGAGGAATGAAAGCATCTCTACACGCTTATCTGAAATTCTCACCAATGAATTGCATAAGTGTTTCTATCCTTAGTTTATTATTTATTTTCGAAAACTCCATAACTATTTTATATCTGCCTGACTGAGATTTACAAGGTGACCATAGCTTGCTTCATACCAACAATCTCCGTGGGATCGACCCTTACTCACGTAAGGTTTATTACTTGGACGACTCAGTGCACTTGCTGGTTAGTTGTATCGAAGTTGTGACAAATTATGAATTGAGATTAGAGCACCAAGTTTTTGGAGCCATTACCAGAGATCACAATTTCGTGCACCAAGTTTTTGGCGCCGTTGCCGGGGATTGTTCGAGTTTGGACAACTGACGGTTCATCTTGTTGCTCAGATTGGGTAACTTTCTTTTCGTTTTCTTTTCAAAAGTTTTCAAAAATTTTTCAAAAAAAAAACTTTCAAAAATTTCTCATCAGTTTTTGAAAAAAAAAAAAAATAAATAAAAATGTTTTCAAAAATATATTTTTCCTCAGAATTTTTAAGAATGAATTTTAGTGTTTCATAAAGCATGTTGAAGCCTGGTTAGCTGTAAAGCCACGACTGTAGGGCATGTTAGGCATGTCATGTCTGAGTTACATACTAAAGCTTGGCTGGCTATTAAGCCATGCCTGACCCTTTGATTGGAGCTTTAGAAGAGTATAAGATTCCTGGAATTCATATTAAAAATTTTGGAATCCTTATTTTTCTTTTTCAAAATGATTTTCAAAAAAAAAAATATAAAAAAATTTAGAAAATCATAAAAATAAAAAATATTTTGTGTTTCTTGTTTGAATCTTGAGTCATGTTATAAGTTTGGTGTCAATTGCATGTGCATCTTGCATTTTTTCGAAAATTCATGCATTCATAGTGTTCTTCATGATCTTCAAGTTGTTCTTGGTAAGTCTTCTTGTTTGATCTTTGCATTTGCATGTTTTGTGTCTTTTCTTGTTTTTCATAAGCATTCCTAAATTCTTTATGTCTAAGCATTAAAGAATTCTAAGTTTGGTGTCTTGCATGTTTTCTTTGCATTAAAAATTTTTCAAAAATGTGTTCTTGATGTTCATCATGATCTTCATAGTGTTCTTGGTGTTCATCTTGACATTCATAGCATTCTTGCATGCATTCATTGTTTTGATCCATAACTTTCATGCATTGCATCATTTTTCTTGTTTTTCTCTCTCATCATAAAAATTCAAAAATAAAAAAAATATCTTTCCCTTTTTCTCTCTTAAAATTTCGAAAATTAGATTTGACTTTTTCAAAAATTTTTAAAAATCTAGTTGTTTTTATGAGTCAAATCAAATTTTCAATTTAAAAAAAAAATCTTATCTTTTTCAAAATCCTTTTCAATAATCAAATCTTTTTTCAATTTCTTTAGTTATTTTCGAAAATTTCAAAAATATTTTTCAAAAATCTTTTTCTTAATTTTATATCATAATTTTCGAAAATAACATCATCAATTAATGTTTTGATTCAAAAATTTCAAGTTTGTTACTTACTTGTTAAGAAAGATTCAAACTTTGAGTTCTAGAATCATATCTTGTAATTTCTTGTGAATCAAGTCATTAATTGTGATTTTAAAATCAAATCCTTTTCAAAACTAATTTCAAATCATATCTTTTCAAAAATATCTTCCTATCTTATTTTTTTCAAAAATTTGATTTCAAAATATCTTCTCTAACTTCTTATCTCCTTATCTTTTCAAAATTGATTTTCAAAATTTGTTTCAACTAACTAACTAACTTTTTGTTTGTTTCTTATCTTTTTCAAAACTACCTAACTAACCTTCTCTCTCTAATTTTCGAAAATATCTTCCCTCTTTTTCAAAAATTCTTTTTAATTAACTAATTATTTTAATTATTGATTTTAATTTTCGAAAATTACTAACCTTTTTCAAAAACTATTTTCGAAAATCACTAACCCTTTTTCAAAATAATTTTCGAAAATTCTTCTCCCTCATCTCCTTCTATTTATTTATTCATCTACTAACATCCCTCATCTCACATCTCTGCTCTCCTCACCCTTGTGTTTCTTTCCTTACATTACATTCTTTGTCCCCCTCATTTCTTCCACTAACTTAAGGACCTCTATACTGTGGTATAAAGGATCCCTATTATTATTATTATTATTATTTCTGTGTCCTCTTCTTTGTCATATGAGCAGGAGCAAGGATAAGAATATTCTTGTTGAAGCAGATCCAGAACCTGAAAGGACTCTGAAGAGGAAACTAAGAGAAGCTAAATTACAACAATCCAGAGATAACCTTTCAGAAATTTTCGAGCAGGAAGAGGAGATGGCAGCCGAAAATAATAATAATGCAAGGAGGATGCTTGGTGACTTTACTGCACCTAATTCCAATTTACATGGAAGAAGCATCTCCATTCCTGCCATTGGAGCAAACAACTTTGAGCTGAAACCTCAGCTAGTTTCTCTGATGCAGCAGAACTGCAAGTTTTATGGACTTCCATCTGAAGATCCTTTTCAGTTCTTAACTGAATTCTTGCAGATATGTGATACTGTTAAGACTAATAGAGTAGATCCTGAAGTCTACAGGCTCATGCTTTTCCCTTTTGCTGTAAGAAACAGAGCTAGAGTGTGGTTGGATTCTCAACCCAGAGATAGCCTGAATTCTTGGGATAAGCTAGTCACGGCTTTCTTAGACAAGTTCTTTCCTCCTCAAAAGCTGAGCAAGCTTAGAGTGGATGTTCAGACCTTCAGACAGAAAGAAGGTGAATCCCTCTATGAAGCTTGGGAAAGATACAAGCAGTTAACCAAAAAGTATCCTTCTGACATGCTTTCAGAATGGACCATCCTGGATATATTCTATGATGGTTTATCTGAGCTATCAAAGATGTCATTGGATACTTCTGCAGGTGGATCCATTCACCTAAAGAAAACGCCTGCAGAAGCTCAGGAACTCATTGACATGGTTGCTAATAACCAGTTCATGTACACTTCTGAGAGGAATCATGTGAGTAATGGGACGCCTATGAAGAAGGGAGTTCTTGAAATTGATACTCTGAATGCCATACTGGCTCAGAATAAAATATTGACTCAGCAAGTCAATATGATTTCTCAAAGTCTGAATAGAATGCAAGCTGCATCCAACAGTACTCAAGAGGCATCTTCTGAAGAAGAACCTTATGATCCTGAGAACCCTGCAATAGCAGAGGTGAATTACTTAGGTGAACCTTATGGAAACACTTATAATCCATCATGGAGAAATCATCCAAATCTCTCATGGAAGGATCAACAAAAGCCTCAACAAGGCTTTAATAATGGTGGAAGAAATAGGTTTATCAATAGCAAGCCTTTTCCATCATCCACTCAGCAACAGACAGAGAATTCTGAGCAGAATCCATCTAGCTTAGCAAATTTAGTCTTTGATCTATCTAAGGCCACTGTGAGTTTCATGAATGAAACAAGGTCTTCCATTAGAAATTTGGAAGCACAAGTGGGCCAGCTGAGTAAAAGGATCACTGAAATCCCTCCTAGTACTCTCCCAAGCAATACAGAAGAGAATCCAAAAGGAGAGTGCAAGGCCATTGAATTAATTACCATGGCCGAACCCACAAGAGAGGAGAAGGACGTGAATCCCAAGGAAGAAGACCTCCTGGGACGTCCAGTGATCAATAAGGAGCTTCCCTCTGAGGAACCAAAGGACTCTGAGGCTCATCTAGAGACCATAGAGATTCCATTGAACCTCCTTATGCCATTCATGAGCTCTGATGAGTATTCCTCTTCTGAAGAGAATGAGGATGTTACTAAAGAGCAAGCTGCCAAGTTCCTTGGTGAAATCATGAAGCTAAATGCCAAATTATTTGGTATTGAAACTTGGGAAGATGAACCTCCCTTGTTCACCAATGAACTAAGTGATCTGGATCAACTGACATTGCCTCAGAAGAGACAGGATGCTGGAAAGTTCATAATACCTTGTACCATAGGCACCATGATCTTTAAGGCTCTGTGTGACCTTGGTTCAGGAATAAACCTCATGCCCCTCTCTGTAATAGAGAAACTGTGAATTTATGGGGTGCAAGCTGCTAAAATCTCATTAGAGATGGCAGACAATTCAAGAAAACAGGCTTATAGACAAGTAGAGGACGTGTTAGTGAAGGTTGAAGGCCTTTACATCCCTATTGATTTCATAGTCCTGGATACTGGAAAGGAAGAGGATGAATCCATCATCCTAGGAAGACCTTTCCTAACCACAGCAAGAGCTATGATTGATGTGGACAGAGGAGAATTGATCCTTCAAATAAATGAGGACAACCTTGTGTTTACAACTCAAGGATCTCTCTCTACATCCATGGAGAGGAAGCATAAAAAGCTTCTCTCAAAGCAGAGTCAACCAAAGCCCCCACAGTCAAACTCTAAGTTTGGTGTTGGGAAGCCACAACCAAACTCTAAGTTTGGTGTCAAATCCCCATATCTAAACTCTAAGTTTGGTGTTGGGAGGTTTCAACAAAGCTCTGCACATCTGTGAGGCTCCATGAGAGCCCACTGTCAAGCTATTGACATTAAAGAAGCGCTTGTTGGGAGGCAACCCAATGCTTATTTATCTAATTTTCATTGTTTTTCATGTTTTATTAGGTTCATGATCATGTGGAGTCACAAAATAAACAAAAAAAATTGAAAACGGAATCAAAAACAGCAGAAGAAAAATCACACCCTGGAGGAAGACCTTACTGGCATTTAAACGCCAGTAAGAAGCATGTTTTGGGCGTTCAACGCCAGAACAGAGCATGGTTCTGGCGCTGAACGCCAGAAATGGGCAGCATCTGGGCGTTTGAACGCCAGAAATGTACCCTGGAGAAGAGCTGGCGCTGAACGCCCAGAACAAGCATGGTTCTGGCGTTCAACGCCAGAAATGGGCTACAAATGGGCGTTCAACGCCCAGAACAAGCACCAATCTGGCGCTGAACGCCCAGAGTTGTGTGCAAGGGCATTTTGTATGCCCAATTTGGTGCAAAGTTGTAAATCCTTGAACACTTCAGGATCTGTGGACCCCACAGGATCACCTCAGGATCTGTGGACCCCACAGGATCCCCACCTACCTCCATTCACTTCTTCTCACCCCTCTTTCACACAATCCCATAAACACTCTTCCCCAAAACCCTTCACCAATCACCTCAATCTCTCTTCCCCATCACCTCTTCACCACTCACATCCATCCACTCTTTCCCATAAACCTACCTCATAAACTCCACCTACCTTCAAAATTCAAAATCAATTTCCCACCCAAACCCACCCTATATGGCCGAAACTTACCCCCCCTCCCTTCCCTATATAAAGCCTTCCATTCTTCCTCATTTTCACACAACACAACCCTCTCTTTCTCTTCTTGGCCGAAACACACCCCCCTCTCTCCATATTTTCTTCTTCTTCTTCCTCTATTCTTTCTTCTCTTGCTCGAGGGCGAGCAAAATTCTAAGTTTGGTGTGGTAAAAGCATAAGCTTTTTGTTTTTTCCATTACCATTGATGGCACCTAAGACCGGAGAATCCTCTAGAAAAGGGAAAGGGAAGACAAAAACTTCCACCTCCGAGTCATGGGAGATGGAAAGATTCATCTCCAAAGCTCATCAAGACCACTTCTATGATGTTATGGCCAAGAAGAAGGTGATCCCTGAGGTCCCTTTCAAACTCAAAAGAAATGAGTATCCGGAGATCCGACATGAAATTCAAAGAAGAGGTTGGGAAGTTCTAACAAACCCCATCCAACAAGTCGGTATCTTAATGGTTCAAGAGTTCTATGCCAATGCATGGATCACTAAGAACCATGATCAAAGTAAGAACCTGAATCCAAAGAATTATATTACAATGGTTCGGGGGAAATACTTAGATTTTAGTCCAGAAAATGTGAGGTTGGCGTTTAACTTGCCCATGATGCAAGGAGATGAACGCCCCTACACTAGAAGGGTCAACTTTAATCAAAGATTGGACCAAGTCCTTATGGACATATGTGTGGAAGGAGCTCAATGGAAGATTGACTCTAAAGGCAAGCTGGTTCAACTAAGAAGACTGGACCTCAAGCCTGTGGCTAGAGGATGGTTGGATTTCATTCAATGCTCAATCATTCCCACTAGCAACCGGTTTGAAGTTACTATAGACCGGGCCATCATGATCCATAGCATCATGATTGGAGAAGAGGTGGAAGTTCATGAGATTATACCTCAAGAACTCTACAAGGTGGCTGACAAGTCCTCCACTATGGCAAGGTTAGCCTTTCCTCACCTCATTTGCCACCTATGCAATTCGGCTGGGATTGACATAGAGGGAGATATCCTCATTGAAGAGGACAAGCCCATCACTAAGAAAAAGATGGAGCAATCAAGAGAGCATAGAGAAGCTCATCATCAAGAAATCCCTGAGATTCCTCAAGGGATGCACTTCCTTCCACAGAACTATTGGGAGCAAATCAACACTTCCCTAGGAGAATTAAGTTCCAACATGGGACAATTAAGGGTGGAACATCAAGAGCACTCCATCATCCTTCATGAAATAAGAGAAGATTAAAAAGCAATAAGGGAGGAGCAACAAAGACAAGGAAGAGACATAGAAGAGCTCAAGGACATCATTGGTTCCTCAAGAAGGAAACGCCACCATCACTAAGGTGGACTCATTCCTTGTTCTTACTTTCTCTGTTTTTCGTTTTCTATGTTAAGTGCTTATTCATGTTTGTGTCTTCATTACATGATCATTAGTAGTTAGTAACTATGTCTTAAAGATATGAATGTCCTATGAATCCATCACCTCTCTTAAATGAAAAAAATGTTTTAATTCAAAAGAACAAGAAGTACATGAGTTTTGAATTTATCCTTGAACTTAGTTTAATTATATTGATGTGGTGACAATGCTTCTTGTTTTCTGAATGTATGCTTGAACAATGCATATATCTTTTGAAGTTGTTGTTTAAGAATGTTAAATATGTTGGCTCTTGAAAGAATGATGACTAGGAGACATGTTATTTGATAATCTGAAAAATCATAAAAATGATTCTTGAAGCAAGAAAAAGCAGCAAAGAACAAAGCTTGCAGAAAAAAAAAGAAGAAAAAAATAGGCGAAAAAAATAGAAAGAAAAAGAAAAAGCAAGCAAAAAAAGCCAAAAGCTCTTAAAACCAAGAGGCAAGAGAAAGACCAAGAGCCTTTCAAACCTCTTTTCTCACCCCAGTGGCACCACCAAGAGCCTCCTTATCAAAGAAGAGAAAGACTAAAGAAGCTACCTCTGGATCCTCAAGGTTCAATGAATACAAGTTCCTTTAATCATTCAACCAAAACCAAGTCTATGGTTGGGTGAGTGAGAGGCAAATTATTTCGGAAGTAGGCTTCCAACTGGGAAGGAATGAGCACCTAGAGATCAACAGAGAGATCAATAACAGAGGGTGAACACTATTGTGCAACCCACCAAGGAAGGTGGTAGAGAGCTTGGTTAGGGAGTTTTACGCCAATGCCGTCCCACAACCGGGGCAACCCTTTGACTATCTAAGCTATGTGAGGGGGAAACCAATTGATTATAGCCCCACTAGCATAGATAGAATGCTAATGGTGAAGCACACTAGTTCTACCCGGAGCTATGAGAGAGGATAAAGCAACAAGATCCTAGCTTTGAAGAGATCCTGAATGAGATTTGTGTACTGAATGTGCAGTAGATCAATGACAAAGATGGAAGACCCAACCAACTGAGGAGAAGGGATTTGAGCCCCCAAGCTAGAGGATGGCTAGATTTTGTAAGAAGGTCTCTCAACCCCACATCCAACACTTCAAAGGTGACTTTGGAAAGGGTTGTGCTCATATATAGCATAATGAGGGGAGAAAATGTTAATGTTAGGGATATGATAGCCAACAACATACATAGGGTGCTAAAAGCACCAAGGATAGCACAAAATTGGCATTCCTCATCATCATTCAAAGGCCGTGTGATGAGACTGGGGTGGAAAAGATCATTGATGAAGTCCTGGTGGATCAAGACAAGCCCATAACTGCCAAGAAGATTGCCAAAGTGGTGGTTGTCAACCCACTTCAGAGAGCAAGGAAGCATAGAGCTCATGTTCATGAGCCACAAGGTCCACCATACCAAGAAGAAGAAGCTGAAGATCAACCACACTACCTACCACTTCCACCACCACCATATCCACAATTCCTTGAAGGTTTCAATTGGAAGCAAATGCAAGGAGACATTCACCAAATGAGGGGAGATATACACCACTTGAGAGAAGATATCAACCAACTCAAGGAGCAACAACAACAATAGAATCAAGTGCATGAGAGCATACAAAAACTCCAAGGAAGCATAGAGTACATGAAGGAGCAACAAGGCCAATTCAACTGGGGAGAGATGCAAGGCAGCCTTAACAAAATTGTGGAGCAAAACAAATGACAACAAAGGAACCTTGCTGAACTTAGGCATCTTTATGATGCTAGAACCATAGCAAGAAGGCAGTATGACTGTTATGCACAAGCAAAACTGAACCACTTGTGTAATGCAGTAGCCAGTATAACCCCCAAATACCCCACATTCATGTAAGGAAGGGAGGAGCTAAGTGCTAGGCAAGAGGAGATATTGGCCAAGCACAAAGAAGATGAGAGGACCTACATGAGAAGGCTGGGATTTTGGAAGCCTAAGGACACCAAGGCACAAGAAGGATCCTCAAAGAAAAATGGTGATGACTCCCCTTCCAAGAAAAAAGATGATGCCAGGGCATCTTAGGCTAGTTTCACTATCCTTTTTTTCTTTGTTTTTGATAGGTTTTATGCACTTTCTTGAGCTATAAGTAAGTAATTGGGTTAGAAATTCATGTATGCCTATATTCATTCAACCATGAGTAATTTGATGCAATTTCATAATGATTTATGCTATGATTACTTGTATGCTAAGAATGATAAGAATTCTCATGACTTTAGCAAGGCTTTGATGCATTCATTGGTTGATGATAGGTGAAGAAAAGCATGGAGGAAGGTTGAAGAAGGAGCATGGAAAGGATGAAGAGGAAGCAACGTTGGTTGCCAAGTTGGACCACAAACGTTGCCTCAAACATTGGAAGAGAAACATAGCACTTCTCTGTAAACAATGCTGATGCTCACGTTTGAGGTAGCGTTGGACATCCAACGTTACCCCCAACGTGGTGATAAAAACTTCAATTCTGGAGCTGAATGAATTTTGAGTGGCGCGTACGCGTCTATGACGCGTATGCATAAAAAAGCAAATTTTGATATCCGCGTAGAAGCGTGCATCACGCGTACGCCTAAATGAGTGGTTTTGACCCTTTTGTGCGAAAGCGCACGGTACGCGTACGAGCCAAAACCAAACGTTGGAGGTCCAACGTTGCCTCAAACGCTGCCTCCAACGTCCACGATACCAAGTCCATAAATTGGAGTTGAGAAATTTGAATCGACGTGTACGCGTCAGTGATGCATACGCGCGGATGAAAAAATACCAATGTACGCGTAAGCGTACAGTACGCTTACGCGTGAAAACGCCAACGTTGGAGGGAACGTTGGAGGTCCAACGCTGAGGCCGACGTCCCATGCTTTATTTTTAAACTGCAAAATAAAAATCTTGCATCAATGCGAAAGCGCACGGCACGCGTACGCGTGGATGAGTTTTTTTACCCTTTTTGCGCGGAAGCGCACGGTACGCGTACGCGTGGGTTAGCTGACGTTGGCCCGCCAACGTTGAGTCAAACGCCAATGACAGCAAGCTTTCTGATTTTTTATGGTTTTGTTCTAAATGGCGTTTGAGTCAACGTTGGCCCTCAAACGTTGACTCAAATGTGAAGCATCAAGATTCAAAATTTACACAGATATATTCTCAACATCAACGGAAACCAATTGGAGCCATTTTCAAGCCAATTCCATCAAGGCCAAAAGCCCAATTCAAGGCTTGAAGATCAATGGAAGAAAGTGTATAAATAGCTTAGAATTTAAGTTAGACGGACCTTTTTTCCCAATTTTGGAAATTTTACACTTACTGCACTTTTAATTTCAGAATGTATTTTACAATTCCAATTTCCATTTTGAGAGCTATGAACAACTAAACCCCTTTCATTGGGTTAGGGAGGTCTATTGTAATTCAATGGATCAGTAGTAGTTTTCATCTTCTTCTTCTTTCTTTTCTCTTGATTTTTGTTAGAAAGCTTTCGGTCTTAATTCAATTGGATAGTTATCTTGAGAGAGAAGCTATCCATAATTGGAATTCTTCGGAGCCTTGAGAGAGGAATGAAGAATTCATGCTAGAATTGCTTTCTCACATTAGATTAGATTGGGGTTTGGATGGATATAGTGACATGTAATCCTACCAACACTTTGATCTATGAATTTGTATGGTATAGTCAGTGACCGGACTTCAACTCTTCCCATGAGCAATTAAATCAAGAAATTGGGCAATTGTTCATGCTTAGAGAGATTGGTTAGCCAAGACATTGGGATCTAATCATCTAAGATTCCCAAGCAATGTCAATGAATGCATTGATTGAGGAAGAGGTGAAAATGATTTGATCCGGAGAATTCAATATCTCCTAAAACCCAATGAATTCCCCATCTTTGATCTACCCATTCAATTTTACTTTCTGCATCTTTAATTTCATGCTAAATTCCCCGATCCCATTTAATTTTCAGTAATTTAAGATTCTTTCATTTAATTTCTAGCCATTTAATTTCTGTTCATTTACTTTCTTGCAATTTAAGTTTCCCGCCAACTTTAATTTCTGCAATCCCAATTAAATTCGGATTTTGCTCAACTAGTAAAATTCTTCAATTATAATTGCTTGATATACCAATCTCTGTGGGATTCAACCTCACTCTACAGTGAGTTTTTACTTGACGACAATCCGGTGCTCTTGCCGGGAGCAAATTTGTTGAGAGGCAAATTCCCGCGCATCAAGTTTATGGCGCCGTTGCCGGGGATTGGTTTTTTATTGACAATTACTAAATTGAAGGATAACTAGATTGAGCACTTTTATTTCCGTTTGATTTATTGAATTTTAATTTTAGCTATTCCTTTTCATTTGCTGCAATTTTTGGTTATTTCTTTTTAATTTCTTTTACTTCTTTACTGTCCAGCAAGCTAACCCACTAACCATTTGATAAATTTCTCTAACCAAGCTAACTATACTCTGTTTTAGTAGACTTTGCACTTGCTGTTTCTTGTACTTGTCCATTGTATGACAGGTAAGAGAAAGAAAATTTCAACCTCATTTGATAGTGAATCGGAAAGAACCTTCCTGAGATTAAGAAGGGAAGCAAGAGGAAAAAGGGTTGTTGGTGCAGAAGAAAAGGAGGAATACTTTGATATAACCATGGAGGAGGATATGGAAAACCACCATAAAGAAGAAGTGAACAATCATGCCAGAAGAGATGGAGCTAACCCTGCTGGGCAAGAGAGGAGAGTGCTCGGATTATACATCAATCCAAATCCAGGAAATTGAGGTAGCAGCATTCAAAGGCCAACTGTCCATGCTAACAATTTCGAATTAAATCCTCATCTCATAACTCTTGTGCAAAACAACTGTTCTTCTGGAGGAAGTACCCAAGAGGATCCTAATGAGCATCTCACTAAATTCCAAAGGATTTGTGACACAGTTAAATCTAATGGTGTTCATCCTAACACCTATAGATTGTTACTGTTTCCATTTTCTTTGAGGGACAAAGCATCAAAATGGTTAGAATCATTCCCAAAGGAAAGCTTGACAACCTGGGAAGATGTAATTAACAGATTCTTGACAAGGTTCTACCCTCCACAAAAAGTAAATAGGCTGAGAACTGAAGTGAAAACATTCAGACAGCTGGATGGTGAGACCATTTATGAAGCCTGGGAGAGATTCAAGGATTTGACAAGGAAATGCCCCCTGACATGTTTAATGAGTGGGTACAAATTCATATCTTCTATGAAGGGTTGAATCATGAATCAAAGAAGGCTGTAGACCACTCATCTCGAGGTTCACTTAACAAGAAGAAGACCATTGAGGAAGCCATTGATGTTATAGAGACAGTGGCTGACAATGAGTACTTTTATGCCTCAGATAGAAGCAACAACAAGGGAGTCTTAGAATTGAACCATATGGATGCAATCCTGGCCCAGAACAAGATGATCACCAAGCAACTTGCTGAATTGACCAAACAAATGGAGAAGAATCAGGCTGCAGCTATTCACACTCAATCATCACCCCAAGAAGAGTTGGAGACAAAAGAAGGAGCTAACTAGGAGGAAGCTAATTACCTTGGGAACTCATCTAGGCCAGTTAATGATTCATACTCTAAAACCTATAATTCTGGTTGGAGAAACCACCCAAACTTTGGATGGGGGAACCAACAAAACCAAGGCCAAGATCACAGATCCCATAACCCAAACCAGTACCACAATTCCACTCACCAAAACTCCAACCAAAAACCATATCAGACCACACAAAATACTTATTCACACCCACCACATCAAAACCATAACAACCACTCTCAATACCCCAATTCAAACCAATTGTCACCACATGAGGATGATAGAATGGCCAGGATGGAAGCCATGCTTGCAAACCTTAAAAAAGAGTGTGAAGATATAAAGAAATTTCGAGAAGAAGAGAGAGGTAATATGAAAATCCGAGGGGAGGTTCTTAAGAATCTTGAATCTCAGGTAGGATATCTTTCACAGCAATTTCCAAGGCCCACCGACAGCTTCCCAAGTGATACTAAAAAGAACCCAAGAGGAGAGAATAAGAAGGTAAGGTGGGAAGAATGCAAGTCAATTAATCTAAGTAGTGAAGATGGTCTGAAGGAAGAATGCTCCAGACACTCAGAGCCTGATGAAGGGGAGTCAAGGAAAAAAGTTAGGGAGATAGAAGAAATGGCTAACCCGAAACAGAGGAAGAAAACTTCGAAACCTTATATGTGCCAAAAGCACCATTTCCTCAGAGACTAAAGGGAAGTGAGGAAGAAAAGTCATATTCAAGATTCCTAGATATGTTTGCATCTCTCAGTGTCAAATCCCCTTCATTAAAATTCTCCAACAGATGCCCACATACATAAAATGCATGAAAGAGCTAATAGCCAGGAAGGGCAACCTGAAGGGTGGCCAAACAGTGGTGATGAACAAGGAATGCAGTGCTCTTATTCAGAAGGATGTACTCCTGAGGAAAAAAGATCCAGGGAGCTTTCATATTCCATGTGCCACAGGAGAAACAAAAATTTCCAGAGAATTTTGTGACTTAGGAGTGAGCATAAATGTGATGCCTCTATCTCTTATGAAGAAGTTGCAAATCAATGAGTTGAGATCCACGGATATAATCATCCAATTGGCAGACAAAACTTAGAAGTAAGCCAAAGGAGTAGTCGAAAATGTGCTGGTGAAAGTGGAAAACTACTTCCTCCCCACTGACTTTATCATTCTAGACATGGAGTAAAGTTATCTTCACCCCAATATTCTGGGGAGACCTTTTCTAGCCACTGCTAGAGCCTTGATAGATGTGGAACAAGGAGAGTTAATCCTGAGAATACATGATGAACGTCTCACTTTTCATGCGTTCAAACCTACATCCGAATCGGAGCCAGAACCTAAGGAGCCAAAGGATGATCACAGCAACATGTGCACAAGGGGAAGCAATAGTAAATCAACAGCTGAACCACTGAAACAGTCTTTGGTGAACAAGCAAGACGTTCAAGAGATAAAGAAACCAAGAGAACTCAAGACGAAACTGAAGCCATGAGAGTTGGAATGAGCAGTTAATGAGGAAACCCCTGGCACAAGAGTCAAAGAAGCACTAATGACAGAAGAGAAAAGAGTTATGAAGAAACTGCCAAGGGGATGGAGAAACAAGAAGGTTCGTACAGAAGGTTTTTCCCCTGGAGACAAGGTGATATCAATCCATCATCCACAAATCCCACCCCATCTCCCAACCATTCCAACTCAGTTACCTCAAGTGTTTACAATCAGAAAGATCCTTTCCATGGAGCATCTAGAAGTCATCAAGGAATCAAGCGGAGAAAGCTTTATAGTGAGAAGAGAGGACCTCAAGCATTACAATCCACCCTAGCAGTAAACCAACCGTCAAGCTAGTGACGCTAAAGAAGCGCTCCATGGGAGGCAGCCCATGATTTAGTTTCTTTGTTTTAATATTTCAGTATGAATAATAATTGTTACTCTAACATGAATTCAAGTTCTCATAGACAATTTTGCTACTATTCATGACATTGTGAAGCATATGATCTAATTCTAAGTTTGGTGTGCCTACAGGCACACTAAGACACCTTTCAAAAATGATGATCATATTGCCGTATTGACATGTGTTTATTGGAATATATAGCCAAACATTAAGTTGGGTGTTCTATATATTGCAAGAACAAGTCATGAGAGTCAAGGGTCTTTTGAGCTTTGAAACTCATGAAAGTACAACCATGTTTATAATTTTTAGTTAAAAAAAAGGGTTTCTCATGATGGTTTACACCAGAAGTGACAATAATCACATTGAGATCTAAATGATAAAAATTAGAGGAAGAAACACTTTGAACCATAGAGCCAAACACTAAGTTTGGTGTCCTCCACAACTATGTAAAGCACAAAAGGAGTCACGGTGGATGAACCATCATGAAGAACACTAGCAATAATTTTAGTTTTAAATTTGAGCTTTTCTTGCCATGAATTTACCGCCACTTATTCATATTAGTTTCTTTGTTTTGACATAATGGATAGGTATGCAGGAGAATAGCATGATGAAAAGGACACGGCAATTGATGGTGAAGATAGCGTGAGGACAAAGAGTAAGCCACATGGTTTGGAAGGATTCTTCTTGGAAATGAAAATCTACACAACCTTGAAAGAAGCCCTTAGTAGACCGACCCCACATGCCCTATGAAGAGGCAACTTTTGTCCTCATTCATGACCACATGCAAACCCTTCATTCATAAACTTGCCCAAGGAATCCTAGCCATCCAGTCTTCATTAAAGCTTACTATAAATAGCCTCACTTGGACCGTGCACATGGACTCAAGATTCACACTTCTTGTACTTAAGAAATTCACTTCTTCTATTCTCTAAAATCAAGGCCCACAATCGTGTACTTTGTAGAACTAATCATCTTTGTTCACTTGCTTCCATAACACTACCTTGCCTTCAAACCACCCTTCCTCCGAGAGTGCATCACACCAACCAATCTTCTTCATAAACCTTCAACCTCAACTCGGTCAACCATCAAGGAAAGCATGGATTCTTCTTCACGTTCTAAAAGAAGGAGAGGAAAGGAACCTGTCACTGAGGAAGCTGAAAATGACTATGATCGATGGAAATTTAGATCATGGTTCCACCAAATATAACTTGGGTGGATGAATGATAAAAAGATATATCCAGAAATTCCTTTCCTGTTGCCTGAGGAGGGATACTCAGAAATAAAAGCCAAGATCAGAAAGAGAAAGTGGGAAGAACTGACCTCACTAATCACCAGGATTAATGCAAACATCATAAGGGAGTTCTATGCTAATGCCACAAGGCTAGATATGACTGAAGCACCAACATACAAGAGTTTTGTATGGGGTGTAGAAGTAGACTTTAGCCCGAAGGCCATTATGAAGGTCTTAGGACTAAGACAAGCACATTTTGATGAGCCAGGGTACCAACAAAGAGTGAACGGGAACCCTGATTATGATGAAATTTGCAGTGATATCTATGTGATAAATACTGACTGGGAGAGAGACAATGAAGGAAGGCACAAGTACCTGAGAAGAGGGGATCTCACTCCTGAGGCAAAATGTTAGTATGAACTGATAAAGAGATCAATTCTGGGCACAATGAACACATCCGAAGTTAACAAACGAAGGGCTGTCATGCTACACTGTATAATAGTGGGAGGAGAGGTAAAGGTTCATGAGATCATTGCAAATGATATTCATACGATCTCAGAGAAAAATGCTGCTGAAGCCTGGCTATATTACCCAAGCACCATTATGAGGTTATGCATGAAGGCCAGAGTGCCACTGGAGGATGCAAACCCAACATGGCTGCATCCAGGCATGCCTATGACCTTTGAAAGAATGATAAATGTCTCGGAGGCACAACAAGCACAAAGCCCGCAGAGGAGGAGAAGGAGAGAAGAACCGCGGGAGGAAGAAGAACAACAAGCAGAACAAGGAGAGGAGCAACAATTCCAACCACATAACAACATGGACATGGGGCTGATGAAAGAAGCAATTGAAAGGCTATCCGAACAGTACATGAGAATTTAAGATAAACAAAAAGAATTTCATTCCCAGTACATGAGAACCCAACAGAGACAAGAGGAGCTTCAGTTGAGAATGATGAGCCAACAGAGAGATTATGAGTCAAGATCTTTAGTTATGCAAAGGGAACAAGCTTCACAGTTTCAAGAATCTTTCAACCAGCTGGCCCAACTTCAAGTTGATAACATGAGAGCTTTCAAGGAGTTCACAACCCTTCAGGATGCAAGATATGGAGTCCAAGCTGATTACAATATAAATGGCCAAATCAAGCTCAACTACATTGGGAAACATCTGTATAGCATGGACCCAGCATTTCCAATTTACGATGAATACTTCAAGGAAAGGAGCGCAAGAGAAATAGACAAAGTAATACGCCTTGAAAATAGAGTAGAGAGACAATGAAGAAATCTGGATTCTGGCAAAAGCTAAAAGGAAAAGGCAAGGGAAAAACTAGTAAGTGATGAGCAGATAATTTATACCCTTTTTGGCATTATTTTTACATAGTTTTTAGTATGTTTTAGTTAATTTTTATTATATTTTTATTAGTTTTTATGCAAAAATCACATTTCTAGACTTTACTATGAGCTTGTGTGTTTTTCTGTGATTTCAGGTATTTTCTGGCTGAAATTGAGGAACCTGAGCAAAAATCTGATTCAGAGGCTGAAAAAGGACTGCAGATGCTGTTGGATTCTGACCTCCCTATACTCGAAGTGGATTTTTTCGAGCTATAGAAGCCCAATTGGCGCGCTCTAATTGCGTTGGAAAGTAGACATCCTGGGCTTTTCAGAAATGTATAATAGTCCATCATTTTTCTAAGATTTGATGGCCCAAATTGGCGTTCAAAGTCTGCCTAAAAATTCTGTCGTAAAACGCCCAAACTGGCACCAGAATTGGAGTTAAACGCCTAAACTGGCACCAAAGCTGGCGTTTAACTCCAGGAACAGCCTAAGCACGAAAAAGCTTCAATGCTCAGCCCAAGCACATGGTCCCGAAAGTGGATTTCTACACTATCTACACTTAGTTACTCATTTTCTGTAACCCTAGGCTACTAGTTCAGTATAAAAACTACTTTTAGGGATTTATCTTTGGTCTTTTGTTAATTTTAAGATATCATAGACCATTGTACATGTTTGGAGGCTGGCCTCATGGCCATGCCTAGACCTTTCACTTATGTATTTTCTACCGTGGAGTTTCTACACCCCATAGATTAAGGTGTGGAGCTCTGCTGTTCTTCATGAATTAATACAAGTACTATTGTTTTTCTATTCAATTCACGCCTACTTCTTCTCTAAGATATTCACTCGCACTTCAACCTGATGAATGTGATGACCCGTGACACTCATCATCATTCTCACTTATGAACGCGTGCCTGACAACCACTTCCGTTCTATCTGCAATAGCTTGAGTGTGTATCTCTTGGCCTCCTGGTTCACGACTCATGGTTGCCTCTCCTGACAACAGAGCCTTCCATTCCGTGAGATCAGAGTCTTCGTGGTATAGCTAGAACCATTGGCAGCATTCCTGAGATCCGAAAAGTCTAAACCTTGTCTGTGGTATTCTGAGTAGGATCTGGGAAGGGATGACTGTGATGAGCTTCAAACCTGCGAATGTGGGGCACAAGTGACAGTGTGCAAAAAGACAATGGTCTTATTCTGACGCTAGCGGGAACCGACAGATGATTAGCCGTGCTGTGACAGTGCATATGGATTTGTTTTCATCCGAGAGGATCATACAACTTGCCATGGAAGGAGGTAATGCATGGTTGGAAGAAGACAGTAGGAAAGCAGAAGTTCAGAAGCAACAAAGAATCTCCAGACGCTTATTTGAAATTTCCACCAATGAATTACATAAGTATTTTTATCTTATTTTATATTCTATTTATATTTTAATTATCAAAACCTCATAACCAATTTAATCCTCCCGACTGAGATTTACAAGGATGACCATAGCTTGCTTCAAACCGACAATATCCGTGGGATCGACCCTTACTCACGTAAGGTATTACTTGGACGACCCAGTGTACTTGCTGGTTAGTTGTGTGGAGTTGTGAAAAAGAGTTGAGATTATGATTGTGCGTACCAAGTTTGTGGCGTCATTGAGATCACAATTTCGTGCACCAGTAAGCAAGCAAGCGAAAAGAAGAAAAAAGACAGACAAGAGAAAAAATGAAAGGTGGACTCGCTCCTTGGTTATTACCTTCAATAGAGAAAGAACATGTCTATTTTAGTAGCTTCTAGTTATAGTTGTTTTGCATCCTGTTATGTTTAATCTTTGCAATAAGTATGCTAGCCTAAGAGCGTGTGCTTTTACTTTCACTTGTTAAATGCTTGTCTTGTCCCTTAAGTCTTTTCAATTTCAATAAAAGAAATGTTTGAACAAGAAATAGAATAGTTCCTTTTTAGCAAGTATTAAAATAACAGTAAGTGGTGGTGTATGTTAGATTGTGTAGTAGCTCACTTATAATGAATAAAATGATAGATTGTTATCTTTCTAAGTGAAAACTAGCATGCTGCCTATGAATCTTAGTAAATAAAAGTCTTGGGAGAAGAGAAAAACAAATAGAAAGAAAGAAAAGAAAATCCAAAAGTGGCAACAAAAACAGAAGAGAGCAAAGAATAAGGCTAGACACCAATAGCATGGACCTTAGGTCATATGCCTGTGGTGTCTGTGTACTAGGATTTGCTTAGATGACTAGGTTCTATGGAGTGTTTTAACACTTGGTAACTTGGGTTAACTAACTCGGGATTATCAAATGAAAGTTCATTATCAAGAGCAACCTAGTTACAAGATATTTAGTAACCCAAAGAGGTGCTGGGCATCAATGTTCTAAGAAGAATTGTGTGCCAAGTGTCTGTAGTGAATAATGTGTTAAGTACAAATGAGCTAAGAAACTGCTATAACACATGACACTGAGCTAAAGTTTACAGAAAAAGAAAATGAAGAAAAGCAACTATTAAGGATGAAAAAAATAATAAGAGGTCATAGCAGTATGATAATTGATGCTTGAAGGAGACATTCTATGCCTAAAGATCAATAAGAAGTGAGATGTTGCATTTTTTGCATAAAACACCATTGACTAATAGTAATGCTTTGTTGATATGAATATTCCCTTCTGTTTCAATCTTTTTTCTTAATAATTCAGTACTTGCTTAGGGACAAGCAAGATTTAAGTATGGTGTTGTGATGCTAGGGCATCCTAGGCTAGTTTCACTATCCTTTTTATCTTTGTTTTTGATAGGTTTTATGCACTTTCTTGAGCTATAAGTAAGCAATTGGGTTAGGAATTCATGTATGCGTATATTCATTCAACCATGAGTAATTTGATGCAATTTCATGATGATTTATGCTATGATTACTTGTATGCTAAGAATGATAAGAATTGTCATGACTTTAGCAAGGCTTTGATGCATTCAATTGGTTGATGATAGGTGAAGAAAAGCATGGAGGAAGGTTAAAGAAGGAGCATGGAAAGGATGAAGAGGAAGCAACATTGGTGGCCAAGTTGGACCACCAACGTTGCCTCAAACGTTGGAAGAGAAACAGAGCACTTCTCTATAAACAATGCTGATGCTCACGTTTGAGGTAGCGTTGGACATCTAACGTTACCCCCAATGTGGTGATAGAAACTTCAATTCTAGAGCTGAATGAATTTTGAGTGGCGCGTACGCGTCTATGACGCATACGCGTAAAAAAGCAAATTTTGATATCTGCGCGGAAGCGTGCATCACGCGTACGCGTAAATGAGTGGTGTTAACCCTTTTGCGCGGAAGCGCACGGTACGCGTACGCGTGAAAATGCCAACGTTGGAGGGAACATTGGAGGTCAAACACTGAGGCCAACGTCCCATGCTTTATTTTTAAGCCCAGAAATTGGAGTAGAGAATTTTGAATCGACGCGTACGCGTCAGTGACGCGTACGCGCTGATGAAAAAATACCAATGTACACGTAAGCGTACAGTACGCATACGCGTGAAAACACCAATGATGGAGGGAACGTTGGAGATCCAACGCTGAGGCCAACGTCCCATGCTTTATTTTTAAACTGCAAAATGAAAATCTTGCATCCATGCGGAAGCGCACGGTACGCGTACGCGTGGATGAGTTTTTTTACCCCTTTTTTCGCGGAAGCGCACGGTACGCGTACGCGTGGGTTAGCTGACATTGGCCTTCCAACGTTGAGTCAAACTCCAATGACAGCATACTTTCTGGTTTTTTCTAGTTTTGTTCTAAATGTCGTTTGAGTCAACGTTGGCCCTCAAACGTTGACTCAAACGTGAAGCATCAAGATTAAAAATTTACACAGATCTCTTCTCAACATCAACGGAAACCAATTTGAGCCATTTTCAACCCAATTCCATCAAGGCCAAAAGCCCAATTCAAGGCTTGAAGATCAATGGAAGAAAGTTTATAAATAGCTTAGAATTTAAGTTAGACCGACCTTTTTTCCCTATTTTGGAAATTTTACACTTACTGCACTTTTAATTTCAGAATGTATTTTACAATTCCAATTTCCATTTTGAGAGCTATGAACAAATAAACCCCTTTGATTGGGTTAGGGAGCTCTATTGTAATTCAATGGATCAATAGTATTTTTCATCTTCTTCTTCTTTCTTTTCTCTTGATTTTTGTTAGAAAGCTTTCGGTCTTAATTCAATTGGATAGTTGTCTTGAGAGAGAAGCTATCCATAATTGTAATTCTTCGGAGCCTTGAGAGAGGAATGAAGAATTCATGCTAGAATTTCTTTCTCACATTAGATTAGATTGGGATTTGGATGGATATAGTGACATGTAATCCTACCAACACTTTGATCTATAAATTTGTGTGGTATAGTCAGTGAACGGACTTCAACTCTTCCTATGAGTAATTAAATCAAGACATTGGGCAATTGTTCATGCTTAGAGAAATTGGTTAGCCAAGACATTGGGATCCAATCATCTAAGATTGCCAAGCAATGTCAATGATTGCATTGATTGAGGAAGAGGTGAAAATGATTTGATCTGGAGAATTCAATATCTCCTAAAACCCAATGAATTCCCCATCTCTGATCTATCCATTCAATTTTACTTTCTGCATCTTTAATTTCATGCTTAATTCTCCGATCCCATTTAATTTTCAGCAATTTAAGATTCTGTCATTTAATTTCTAGCCATTTGATTTCTGTTCATTTACTTTCTTGCAATTTAAGTTTCTCGCCAACTTTAATTTCTGCAATCCCAATTAAATTCCGATTTTGCTCAACTAGTAAAATTCTCCAATTATAATTGCTTGATTTACCAATCCCTGTGGGATTCGACCTCACTCTACAGTGAGTTTTTACTTGACGACAATCCGGTGCACTTGTCGAAAGGAAATTTGTTGAGAGGAAAATTCCTGCGCATCAAAAGACAAGGGAAAAGGGCCAATGAATTGAAGCGGCTCTAAGAATCAAAGGTTGTTGAGTCCCATGGTTGATAATTTTTAGCTTTAAAGTTTGAATTTCTGTTAGTAGTTGATAATAGTTGCAATGTTAGGATAGTTGTCTTTAATTTCCTTATGCTTTAAGTTTTTATGAGTCCTTTATGCTTTCAATTGAAAAAAGAAAATGCAATGTTGTTTAAGTCTCATGATCATCAAATAAAAGAATAGTTTGTTTTCATAAGAGTCTATGGTGAGTTGTGCAAAAACAAGAGTAAAAGAGACTAAGACCATGTGAGACTATTCAAAACTAAGAGAGAAAGACGTAAGTATGGGACCTTGAATGAATTTGAAAGAAAATAGTCCATGATGAGCAATTAGACTTAAAGGGTATGACAAGTAAAGGCCAAAGATGTCCCTTGAATATTCATAGAACCAAGAAGTAGTAAGCAAAAAGACCCAAGGCACTGAGCATCAACTACTAGGACGGAAGGAAACACCAAAAAACTCAAAAGAGTTAGAGATCCTAGTAAATGCTTGTGGTGAAGATGTGTCAAGAAGAGAGACCTGAGCAAGTAAATTTTTGGGGGTGTTTAACACCTAGTACCCTAAAACCAACTGGTTTGGGAGTGCTAATTGAAAGCCTAACTAAAGGGTCGTCTTGAGACAAAACATTTAGAGTCGTCGTCAATGGAAAAAGAGAAGTAAAAAGGAAAGAAAAATCAAAGAAAAAGAAACAATTCTTGCTATTTCAAGGTGACAATCAATAGAAAGGGGTCATAAGGCAAATACTTGGAAGAATCCTCAAGAGTCTAGGAGTTCGTTATGATATTAAATCAATAAGATTCATGCATGAGTTAACACTTAGCCCTATCCTTGGTAATGAATGCATCTCTCTAAGGTCAAGTCTCAATCTAATTAAGAATGACTCACATTGATTTACTTGGGACAAGCAAAGCTTAAGTTTAGTGTTGTGATGACTTGCATCATCTACCCCTTTTTCCAATCTAAAAGGACCATAAAAAGAACACAATTTCATTAAATCAATGCAATTTCATGAATCAAATGATAAATATTATGGTGCATTGCTTTGAAATGGGTTGTGTTGAATTTCAGGTGAAAAGAGCAACAAAAAGGGAAGGAAACAACAAATAGAGCTGGGCATGTGAAGCTGGGCATGCCACTTGGAACAAACGCCATGAATTTGTATGGGCGTGGCATGCCAGCACCAGGATGTGGCACGCCAAGTATACCTTCTAGGGAGCATGATTGGAGCTTTAACAAGGGCGTGGCACGCCAGAGTTCAGGCATGGCACGCCAGTAATAATTTCCAGAGAAGAATGATTGAAGCTTTAACAAGGGCGTGGCACACCTGAGTTCAGGCGTGGCATGCCAGTAATAATTTCCAGAGAAGAATGTTTGGAGTTTTAACAAGGGCGTGGCACACCAGTATCATTTTTCAGAGAGCAATGTTGAAGGCCACAAAAGGGGTATGGCACGCCAGGTTGAGCGTGGCATGCCAAATCCATCACACACCATGGGCGTGCCACTTGAACTTGTGGGCATGGCACGCCAGTTCATCCAGGAGAACACACACACTGGGCGTGCCACTTGATATCGAAGGCGTGGCACGCCATCTCTAAAACTTCACTTGGGCGTGCCACTTGAACTTGTGGGCGTGACACGCCAGCCAATTCATCCTGAAGAAGACACACACTGGGCGTGCCACTTGATATCGAAGGTGTCGCATGCCAGCTCTAAACCTTCACTTGGGCGTGCCACTTGAACTTGTGGGTATGGCACGCAAGCCAATTAGTGTAGAAGAAGACACACACTGGGTGTGCCACTTGATATCGAAGGCGTGGCACACCAGATCTAAACCTTCACTTGGGCGTGCCACTTGAGGACCCAGGCGTAGCACGCCAGGCTTGGAAGAGTCACACCAACATGGGCGTGCCACTTGAACACCAAGGCGTGGCATGCCAGTACAAGTTTCCAGAGGAAGATATGAAGGACCAAACACCTGGGCGTGCCACTTGAGGTCGAAGGCATGGCACGCCAACTCTCACCATTCATTTGGGCGTGCCACTTGAGGTCGAAGGCGTGGCATGCCATCTACTGGAACAAGGAACAATGCATGGGCGTGGCACGCCAGTATTCAAGCGTGGCACGCCAGTTATGATTTCTAGAAACATTGAGAAGGCTTCATGTGGGCGTGGCACACCAGTAATGTTGTCCAGAAGAGGGAAATGGAGCAGACCCTGGGTGTGCCACGACAGTTCATTTTTTCAGAGAGGAAGAGCAAGAAGAAAGGCCTAGGCGTGCCACTTGGGCTCGAAAACATGGCACGCCAGTGTAACCAAGGTTTAAAAAGACCCTGGGCATGCCACTTGGGCTCGAAGGCGTGGCATGCCAGGGGAGTTGGTTCAAGGGGTGTGCCACTTGAGGAGCTGGGCGTGGCGCGCCAAGCCAAATCTAGTGGCTAGGCGTGGCATGCCACTCAAGCGCCAGCCACACGCCAAGCTTGGAGAAGTCACGTTTATGGAGTTTTTCTTTCCCTCCAGCTGTAATTTTCTTTTCTCTTTTGTATTTTCTTAATTTTAGTGCTAGGATTAGTATAAATAACCCCTGAAAGTACTGAGAAGGGGTTGTTGAGTAGTAGGTCCATTAGCAAGTAGTGAAGTTAGTTTACTTTACATTTTCATCTCTTCCATCTCTTGTACTTTTCTCTTAGCTATGAGTAGCTAAACTCCCTCTCATTGGGAGAGGGAGCTCTGTTGTACTCGATGGATTAATGATAATGAATTTCTTCTTCTCTTCATCTTCTCTTTGATTTGCTAAAAGGAATTTCATTTTAATGCTAGTGTTCAATCATCTTGGGAAAGAGGTTGAATTCAAAAGGTTTCATGGAAACCTTGGAAAAGGAAACATGAAATCATGCTTGAAATCCCTTCTCACAATTGAGTAGATCTAGGTTTTGGTGATTGGATATGGTGACATATAATCCACCCACTATTTGGATCTATGAGGATGTGTGGTATAATCAGGGACCAAGAATATCTCTCTTCATGAGCAATTAGACCAAGGAATTGGCTGATTATCAAGATTTGAAAGATTGAATCACCAAGGGATTGGGGTTCAATCAATCATGATTGCCAAGAGGTCAATGAGTTGCATGATTGAAAATGAGATGAGCTGGATTTAATCTAAAGAGAACAATATCTCCTGACCCCAATGAATTTCCCCTGTTCTTATCTTCCATATTCTTTAGAGCTTTCTTTACATTCAGCCATTCCCTATTCCCATTTACAATTCAGTCATTTATGTTTCTGTACTTTACATTATTGCCATTTAGTTTTCTGCACTTCACTGCTTCTATTTACTTTTGAGTCATTTATAATTCTGCTCATTTAAAATTCTGCAATCACAACTTATATTGCTTAGCTTGACTAATTCACCCATTGATTAAAATTGCTCAAATCTACCAATCTCTGTGGATTCGACCCCACTCTTAGTGGGTTATTACTTGATGATAATTTGATGCGCTTGCCAAAGAACGGATTCATTTTATATGGGAAGTGAATTCCGGTCATCAATATGCATATAAACAGATAACGGAGTTCACACTTGACTCAGAAGACTACCTAGAGCGGAATTCTCTTTGCGGAACGATCATCAACGAACTATGGAAGGGTACTCTTGCTTCCATCTGAAGGGGGAAGGGAGAGAGAAGGGGTAAGAACTGGGGAGTTCTTAGTAGGGCCGGGGTTATTAGTTATGTTCATTAATTCGATGTTATTTAGCAGATAAATAGCAGAATACAGAGAAGCAGTAAACAGAAGAAACAGATAAATAGAGAAAATAGAGAAAACAGAAAGTAAAACACAAACAAAACAATACAAAAAAATAAAACACAAATACAGAGAATAGAATACAAACAAAGAAAGCATACATTCATACACCAATCATAACAGAGAGAATGCACAACCAAGTATGATGCATGTCTAGCCCTAGTGCAAGTAATGAGCTCATTTGTCGATTACATACCCGCTCCCGACATTACCAAGCAACCTCTGTCTGGATAAGGCTTTCCTATAGGCAATACCCACTGCAAGCAACCTTTGTCTTGCAGGGTATCCACTGCAAGCAACCTTTGTCTTGCAAGGCGGCACTTATTTGCCGATATACGCCCAACACACTCACTGTAAGCAACCTTTGTCTTACAGGAGTACTCTTTAACTATGTGTATCTCGATACCTCTGTAAGTAACCTTTGTCTTACAGAATAGCATTATAGCTAAGTATCCCAGGAAAGCATTCTCAGTTGTCGTACCACCATCTATCTGACTGCCTCAATGCAGCAGATGAACATACAAATATCTCTGGAGTTGCTTTAATGCAACAAACGACCTTTCAACAGGCTCTCTGCTTGTTCTCTAATCTCTTTATCATATTACTCTTTTCACTTTGTCTTTTTACTCTGCTCTGGTTACTCTTTTCTCTGTGTCTCTTTACTCTGCTCTGATTACTCTTTTCTCTGTATCTATATTACTCTTTTCTCTGTATTTATATTACTCTTTTCTCTTTATCTCTTTACTCTGCTTTGGTTACTCTTTTCTCTTCTTTATCTCTTTAGTCTGCTCTGATTTCTCTGTTTAATGTATGTATTTAAGGCTTATGTAAATTTTGGTATGAATAGTTAGCTGTCCCAAGTATAGGTTCATTAAGTCTATACTGAAACAGTTTAACTTTTCATATTATACTTAACCCTAGGCGCAACTTAAGAACTAGCTATGTTGCTCCTAGTTCATTCGCTAATCTCTGTTTGATTCTGTCATTAAAACTTCACAGACTTTTCCTTCGATTTTCATCTCTTCTTTAACTTTTTATCTTTCCTTTATCATTGCCTCACTAAGATGTTATTACCACTCCCTAAGTATTTTATGAAGGTAATTATGAGATTCTACACTTAAAGTTGTCTTTGTAAAGCTTTTACGAAAAACTGTCTTTTCTGTATTATTTTATTATTTTTATTAAAATATTATTTTTAATTAAATATTATTCTTTAATATTTTATTATTATTTATTATTTTATTAATATATTCTTGAAAATTACCCCTTTTTACTTTTGACCTTTAAAATTTACTTTTTACCACCCGTAACTTTTAATATTTCTACTTTAACCACCCTAACTTTTAAAAATTACAAAATAACCCCCAAACACCAAAATATTTAATTTCTTGCCCTTTTACTGATCAAAAAGGTGTTCTTCATTGTTCTTCACCGTACTCAAAGTGTTCTTCATAAATTCTTTAGATTCTTTCTCTGTTTTCACCCGTTTTTCAATCTTTTCAGTAACCGATTTTTACCAAAATTCATAATAAATTAGCAGCCACTAAAGCCCCATCTTTTCCACTTAATTTCAACACAAAATCAACCCCAACTTGAGTCCTAGGGTTCATTTTTCCAACTGCACTTAAGAACATGTTTCATAGCTTGAATATCATCAAGTTTCATCAAAACTTCAACAAATTTTCACCAAGAATAACTCATATAAGCAATCAATTTCAAGCACCCAAACCATATCACAATCACACAACTCAAACACAATTAATCAAGATTAATTTCAATAAACCCTACCTTGATTTGTTGTCTCAAATCCGGTTATGCTTTTAGGTGTTCTTTTTGCATTTTTTCCTCCTAAAACACATGAAGAACAACTTTGAATCCATAAAACTTCAACTGACCAAACCTTAATCAACATGTTAGGAAGGGATTTATCACCTTAAACGTGCTGGAAATTGAAGATTCTTGGCTCACAAGTCAAGCTAAGCAAGAGATCTAAGGAAGAACATGAAGAAAACACATGTTTGGCATGGTTTTCCTTGAAAACCGAATTGAAGAGGGAGGGAGACAGCCATCTCACCTAATTTCCAGCCATGAAAAGTTACATGGTTATGTAGAGGAAGAAGAGAGGATTAGTTTGGTGTAATCGGAGTTTTGATTTGAGTTTTAGTTCAGAAGAAATCAAGCTTTGAAGATTAAGAACCAAGAACTTTTCTCTCTTTTCTTTCTCTCTTATTCGGCCATTCAAGGTTAAAATGAGCAGCTTGGAGTGTCTTGGGGGTGAGGAAAAAACGTGCTTGATGATGATTGGCTAGTTTGGGAGGTGGTTGAAAAATATCTCAGGTGTATAATTACTAAAACTAGATGTATTAGAACATACACTTAACAACACTTCTAGAGATTAATATGTGAGCTAGTAGTATAAATGACACAATTAACATGATTAATATGAGAATAGAAGATATATGATAAGGCATTAGCATTGCTAAAGTCATCAGAGAGTGTTGGTATTAACTTGCACCAGTAGACTGTGAACCCGGTTAAACCGATCTCCTATTTTTAACTAAAACAGATCAAGTAATATTATAATATTATTCAAGCATCTCTAATATTAATATCATAATAATATCATATTAATTTTTCTCTTCTCTCATGAATCGAGTCTGGTTCGTCAAACTAAGACTAATTACGGAAACTAGAATCAAAAGCTCCTAACCGATACGGTTCAAAAACTAAGTTCTCTGCGACTGTGTCATCAAACTTATTTTAAAAGAGGTTCTTGCTTATTGATGACATAACGATGATATAGATTGAGGTGCTTGATGATATGTCAGAGATGTTCCCTTCACTGATCTTCCGGAAAACTCCGTATCTTCAGAAAAGATCTTGTGTACCCAAAAACTGGGTTGTTACAATTATGCCTATTTGATTTGATTTAAATTTCAAATCTCTAAAAATACTACTAAGCAAATCAAAAGTAAATCAAATTTTCCAACAAACTCTAACAGTGAAATAAATCAAAATAAATGCCTAAAATTTTTGAAAATTAATAAATTATGCCTCTTATTGAATTTGAAATGCATTATTGGGCTTCTTGTTGTCCTGCCTTAGCCTAATGAGCCTTATGAGCTATCGCTATTTCAGAACCACTATTTTTGAGACGGACTCTTGGTCTTCTTGATGTCCAAGACCGACATGGTACAATTTTTCTAGTATTCAAATATTTGAACGTGACGGGATTACCAGTCTGCCCCTTAGCTCCAAAATTACAAAAATGTCCTCCTGACCATGTATCACCACTGCTGCTGCAACAACCTATCCTCCTTCCTTCTACTCTATTTCTGATATTGCTCTGTGATGAATCAATATTTGACGATAAATTTTGGATTGATTTGAGTGGATTTCATCATATAATATTCATGTAAATAGCATGATTTTGTGATTTCTCTCTAAATTGTGCCTAATTGTGAAAATATGCTAATTTGTGCTAATTTTAATCAATTTTATTCCATTTTCATTCCATTTAATGCCTTGATATTTTTGATAAGTGATTTTAGGTGTAATTGGTAAGAATGGCTTGATAAGTTTGGAAGAGAAGCATGAAATTGGGAGAAAACATGAAGAAAACAAAGGAGAAGCACATAGCCATGTGTGCGTACGCACAGGAGGAAATTCAGCATGTGTGCGTACGCACAGGTACCAGCACATGACTTCATTAAAAAGTCACGTGGATCGCAATTTGAGGGGCTTTTTGGCCCATTTTTGGAAGGCTGAAGCTGGAATCAAAGTGCTATATGAAGGGGTAACAACACATGTCAAAGGGAGCTCACTTTTGGTGCACGAAATTGTGATTCACACTTTTCACAACTCCGCACAACTAACCAGCAAGTGCACTGGATTGTCCAAGTAATACTTTACGTGAGTAAGGGTCGATTCCACGGAGATTGTCGGCTTGAAACAAGCTATGGTCATCTTGTAAATCTCAGTCAGGTGGATTCAAATGGTTATGAAGTTTTGATAATTAAAAGATAAATAAAACATAAAATAAGATAAAGTTACTTATGTAATTCATTGGTGGGAATTTTAGATAAGCGTTTGGAGATGCTTTGTTGCTTTTGAACCTCTGCTTTCCTACTGCCTTCTTCCAATCATACGTGCTCCCTTCCATGGCAAGCTGTATGATCCTCTCGGATGAAAAATACCAGGTACGATCTCTGTATGGCTAATCAACTGTCGGATTTCTTGTCTCGGATGAAAAATACCATGTACAGCGACCACACGGCTAATCATCTGTCGGTTCCCACTAGCGTCGGAATAGGATCTCTCTATCCTTTTGCACACTGTCATTGCGCCCAACATTCATAGGTTTCAAGCTCGTCACAGTCATCCCTTCCCAAATCCTACTCGGAATACCACAGACAAGGTTTAGACTTTTCGGATCTCAGGAATGCTGCCAATGGTTCTAGCCTATACCACGAAGGTTCTAATCTTAGATTCGGATGCTCTATTTTCAGGAGAGACGATGCGAATCGTGGATTAGAAACCCAAGAGAATATACTCCGGCTGTCGTCCAATGACTACGTTGAACATCATGTAGACCGCTTGTGGTTGTCAGGCACGCGGATCTTGGCTAAGTGAGTAACGAAGATAGTGGGTGATTGTCACGGGTCACCCCTTCATTCTGACTTAACTGAATTAAGTAAAAGAGTATATCTTGGAGAAGAAGTAAGCGTGAATTGAAAGAAAAACAATAGTACTTGCATTAATTCATGAAGAACAGCAGAGCTCCACACCTTAATCTATGAGGTGTAGAAACTCCACCGTAGAAAATACATAAGTGAAAGGTCTAGGCATGGCCGAATGGCTAGCCTCCCAAAGAGGTTCCAAATGTCCAAAGTCTTAGGGTTGACAAAGGATATGAATACAATAGTAAAAAGTGCTATTGATACTAAACTAGTTACTAGGGATCACAGAAAATAAGTAACTAAGTACAGATAGTGCAGAAATCCACTTCTGGGGCCCACTTGGTGTGTGCTTGGACTGAGCATTCAAGCTTTCACATGCATAGGCCATTCTTGGAGTTAAACACCAGCTTGGGTGCCAGTTTGGGCGTTTAACTCCAGTTTTGGTGCCAGTTCTGGCGTTTTACGCTAGAAAGCTTTTGGCTGGCATTTTGCACCAGTTTGGGCCATCAAATCTCAGGCAAAGTATGAATTTTTATATAATTCTGGAAAGCCCAAGATGTCTACTTTCCAACGAAATTGAGAGCATGCCAATTGGGCTTCTGTAGCTCTATAAAATCAACTTCGAGTGCAGGAGGGTCAGAATCCAACAGCATCTGCAGTTCTTCTCAGCCTCTGAATCAGATTTTTGCTCAGGTCCCTCAATTTCAGCGAGGAAATACCTGAAATTACAGAAAAATACACAAACTCATAGTAAAGTCCAGAAATATGATTTTTGCATAAAAACTAATAAAAATATAATAAAAAGTAACTAAAACATACTAAAAACTATATAAAAACAATGCCAAAAAGGGTATAAATTATCCGCTCATCACAACACCAAACTTAAATTGTTGCTTGTCCCCAAGCAACCAAAAACAAAGTAGGATAAAAAGAAGAGAATATACAATAAGTTTCAAAAATATCAATGAAGATTAGTTTCAATTAGATGAGTGGGACTAGTAGCTTTTTGCTTCTGAACAGTTTTGGCATCTCACTTTATCCTTTGAAGTTCAGAATGATTGGTATCCATAGGAACTCAGAATTCAGATAGTGTTATTGATTCTCCTAGTTTAGTATGTTGATTCTTGAACACAGCTACTTTATGAGTCTTGGCCGTGACCCTAAGCATTTTGTTTTCCAGTATTACCACCGGATACATAAATGCCACAGACACATAACTGGGTGAACCTTTTCAGATTGTGACTCAGCTTTGCTAGAGTCCCCAGTTAGAGGTGCCCAGAGTTCTTAAGCACACTCTTTTTGCTTTGAACCAGGACTTTAACCACTCAGTCTCAAGCTTTTCACTTGACACCTTCACGCCACAAGCACATGGTTAGGGACATCTTGATTTAGCCGCTTACGTTAGGATTTTATTGCTTTGGGCCCTCCTATCCATTAATGCTCAAAGCCTTGGATCCTTTTTACCCTTGCCTTTTGGTTTAAAGGGTTATTGGCTTTTTCTGCTTGCTTTTTCTTTTTCTTTCTTTTTCTTTTATTTTTCGCCCCTTTTTTTCGCAAGCTTCTGCTTTTCACTGCTTTTTCTTGCTTCAAGAATTAATTTTATGATTTTTCAGATTATCAATAATATTTCTCTTTTTTTTCATTATTCTTTCAAGAGCCAACAATTTTAACATTCATAAACTTCACTATAAAAAATATGCACTATTCAAGTATTCATTCGGAAAATAAAAAGTATTGCCACCACATCAAAATAATTAAGCTAACTTCAAGATGATTTTCAAAATTATGCACTTCTTGTTCTTTTGTAAATAAAAACATTTTTAATTTAACAAAGGTGAGGGATTCATGGAATCATTCATAGCTTTAAGACATAGACACTAAACACTAATGATCATGTAATGAAGACACAAACATAGACAAAACATAAAGCATAAAAAAAATGAAAAACAGAAAAATAAGAACAAGGAAATTAAAGAACGGGTCCACCTTAGTGACGGCGGCTAGTTCTTCCTCTTGAAGATCCTATGGAGTGCTTGAGCTCCTCTATGTCTCTTCTTTGCCTTTGTTGCTCCTCTCTCATGGCCTTTTGGTCCTCTCTAGAGTGTTGTGCTTTAGCTTCTCTTAGCTTCCTCTTCAGAGTCCTTTCAGGTTCAGGATCAGCTTCAACAAGAATGTCTTTATCCTTGTTCCTGCTCATATAAAAAAGAAGAGAACAGAAAAGAAGAGGAATCCTCTATGTCACAGTATAGAGATTTCTTTATGTAAGTAGAAGAAGAGAAGAATAGAAGAATGAGGTAGAGAGAGAATAAGAAGAATTCAAACACAGAGAGAGGGAGAGGGTTCAAATTATGAGTAGAAGAGAAGTGTTAGTAGATAAATAAAATAACATAGAAAGAGATGAGAGAGGGAGTATTCGAATTTTAAGAAGAGGGAGAGGGAAAATATTTTTATTTTTATTTAATTAATTAAGTTAGAATTCGAAAATTTAAGAAAAGAAATAAAAGCAAATTGAAAGCTAAATAAATTTATTAATTAAAAAGATTTTTTTTTAAAATGTTAGTTAGTTTTCGAAATTAATGAGAGAGAGAAGTAGTTAGGTGGTTTTGAAAAAGATACGAAATAGTAAACTTTTTAAAATCAAACAAAAAGTCAAGTAGTTAATTGAAAAAGATTTAAAAATAAATTTTGAAAAGATAAGAAGTTAGAAAAAGATTTTGAAATTAAATTTTGAAAAAGATATGATTGCAATTTATTTTGGAAAAGATTTGAAAGAGAAATTAAAAAGATTTGAGAAATAGTAAGTTTTTAAAATTAAAACAAATAAATCAAACAAGTAATTAGTTGAAAAAGATTTGAAAATCAATTTTGAGAAGATAAGAAGTTAGAAGAAGATTTTGAAATTAGAGTTTTGAAAAAGATATGATTTGAAAATTATTTTGAGAAAGATTGAAAAGGAAATTAAAAAGATTTGATTTTTAAAATTAAAGTTGATGACTTGACTAACAAGAAACTAAAAGATATGATTCTAGAATTTAAAGGTTGAACCTTTCTTAATAGGAAAGTAACAAACTTGAAATTTTTGAATCAAAACATTAAATGTTAGTATTAATTTCGAAAATTATGAAGTAAAAATAAGAAAAAGATTTTGAAAATTAATTTTAAAATTTTTGAAAACATTAAAAAAAAAGATTTTGAAAAATTTTAAGAAAGAATTCGAAAATATTAAAAGAAAAATAAAAAAGATTTGATTTTGAAAAGGATTTGGAAAGATAGAATTTTTAAATTGAAATTTTAACTTGACTAACAAGAAACAACTAAATTTTAAAAATTGTTGACCAAGTCAACTAAAAATTTCGAAAATTTATGAGTAGAATAAGGGAAAGATATTATTTTTGATTTTTTGAATTAATGAAGAAAGAGAAAAATAACAAAATGATACAAAACATGAAAATTTAATATCAAAACAAATAATGCATGCAAGAACACTTTGAATGTCAAGATGAACACCAAGAACACTTTGAAGATCATGATGAACATCAAGAACATATTTTTGAAAAATTTTAAGAAAAGAAAGACATGCAAGACACCAAACTTAAAAATTTCTTACTTTTAAACACAATGAATTCGAAAATGTACAAGAAAAACAAGAAAAGACACAAAACAAGAAAATTTAAAGATCAAACAAGGAAAATTATCAAGAACAACTTGAAAATCAATGAAGAACACAATGCATATATTTTTGAAAATTAAAGAAAAATTAAAACATGTAATTGACACCAAACTTAAAATTTGACACTAGACTCAAACAAGAAATACAAATTTTTTTGGTTTTTATGATTTTATTAAAACTTTTTGTATTTTTTTCGAAATTAAAAATAAAAATCTTAAACATAAAATAAAATTACCCAAACTAAGCAACAAGATGAACCGTCAGTTGTCCAAACTCGAACAATCCCCGGCAACGGCGCCAAAAACTTGGTGCACGAAATTGTGATTCACACTTTTCACAACTCCACACAACTAACCAGCAACTGCACTGGGTCGTCTAAGTAATACCTTACGTGAGTAAGGGTCGATCCCATGGATATTGTCGGCTTGAAACAAGCTATGGTCATCTTGTAAATCTCAGTCAGGCGGAGTCAAATGGTTATGAAGTTTTGATAATTAAAAGATAAATAAAACATAAAATAAGATAAAGTTACTTATGTAATTCATTGGTGGGAATTTCAGATAAGCGTTTGGAGATGCTTTGTTGCTTCTGAACCTCTGCTTTCCTACTGCCTTCTTCCAATCATACATGCTCCCTTCCATGGCAAGCTGTATGATCCTCTCGGATGAAAAATACCAAGTACGATCTCTGTATGGCTAATCAACTGTCGGATTTCTCGTCTCGGATGAAAAATACCATGTACAGCGACCGCACGGCTAATCATCTGTCGGTTCCCACTAGCGTCAGAATAGGATCTCTCTATCCTTTTGCACACTGGCACTGCGCCCAACATTCATAGGTTTCAAGCTCGTCACAGTCATCCCTTCCCAGATCCTACTCGGAATACCACAGACAAGGTTTAGACTTTCCGGATCTCAAGAATGCTGCCAATGGTTCTAGCCTATACCACGAAGGTTCTAATCTTAGATTCGGATGCTCTATTTTCAGGAGAGACGATGCGAATCGCGGATTAGAAACCCAAGAGAATATACTCCGGCTGTCGTCCAATGACCACGTTGAACATCATGTAGATCGCTTGTGGTTGTCAGGCACGCGGATCTTGGCTAAGCGAGTAACGAAGATAGTAGGTGATTGTCACGGGTCACCCCTTCATTCTGACTTAACTAAATTAAGTACAAGAGTATATCTTGGAGAAGAAGTAAGCGTGAATTGAAAGAAAAACAATAGTACTTGTATTAATTCATGAAGAACAGCAGAGCTCCACACCTTAATCTATGAGGTGTAGAAACTCCACCGTAGAAAATACATAAGTGAAAGGTCTAGGAATGGCCAAATGGCTAGCCTCCCAAAGAGGTTCCAAATGTCCAAAGTCTTAGGGTTGACAAAGGATATGAATACAATAGTAAAAAGTGCTATTTATACTAAACTAGTTACTAGGGATTACAGAAAATAAGTAACTAAGTACAGATAGTGCAGAAATCCACTTCCAGGACCCACCTGGTGTGTGCTTGGGCTGAGCATTGAAGCTTTCATGTGTATAGGCCATTCTTGGAGTTAAAAGCCAGCTTGGGTGCCAGTTTGGGCGTTTAACTCCAGTTTTGGTGCCAGTTCTGGCGTTTTACGCCATAAAGTTTTTGGCTGGCTTTTAGCGCCAGTTTGGGCCATCAAATCTCAGGCAAAGTATAGACTGTTATATAATTCTGAAAAGCCCAAGATGTCTACTTTCCAAAGAAATTGAGAGCGCACCAATTGGGCTTCTGTAGCTCCAGAAAATCCACTTCGAGTGCAGGAGGGTCAGAATCCAACAACATCTGCAGTCCTTTCTCAGCCTCTGAATCAGATTTTTGCTCAGGTCCCTCAATTTCAGCCAGAAAATACCTAGAATTATAGAAAAACAAACAAACTCATAGTAAAGTCCAGAAATATGATTTTTGCATAAAAACTAATAAAAATATAATAAGAAGTAACTAAAACATACTAAAAACTATATAAAAACAATGCCAAAAAAGGTATAAATTATCTGCTCATCAGTAGTGTAATATACAAATTCTCTCTTAGGGTTTTAATTAGGTTTTCAATGTAGCATTTTATAGTTCAATTTTGGTCTTGGATTTTGCTTTTCCATTGTAAGTATTCCTTAATTTTCTTTTTTATTTCACTACTTGTTCTACACTTTCTTATATTTTAATTTCCTTTGTCAATATATACATAGTTTTGCAATTTTGGAGTTCTAGTTGTTGAATTTGATGTTTGATGCTTTTTATATGTTTATTGGATTACCATTGTTGATTTTGTTCTTTTGTGGTTCATAGCTTTTATCATTTTCCCAATTTTGCTATGTTTTATGATTATGCCCACTATGTGTTTGATGAAATGCCAATTTTGATTATGCAGTAGATTTCCACCCCTTGGCTTGGGGAAATGAGTATATGGATTACTAGAGTCATAATGTCCGATATTTAGTGATAATTCTTGGGTTGTTAGTTGTTATTGTTTCCACTAACGCTAGTAACTTACTAAGGTAATTAGTAAGTTAGCTAGGATTTGTGGATTAATAACAATTATGCTCACTTGACTTACTCTTCGATGTTAAGGGTAGACTAACTGAGATTAATCCATCATAATTATCATAGTTGTGGTTATGGCAAGGAAGGAATTCTATAACTCATCCCAAGTCAAGGTTTCATTTATGTTTTGAACCACATTTCCATCAATTTTGAGTCTTACTTGTTCATATTACATACATAGTTCTTTTATTCCTTCATTAATTTATTAATTATAATTTTGAATCGTTCCTTAATTCCTTTAATTGTTTACTTCAATCATTGGAAACCCCCTCTAGATCATCACAACCGAAATTATGCGCTCTTAAGCATTAGTTTTTAGGGAAGACGACCCGAGGTTTGATTACTGTTGGTTAATTTGAATTAGAAATTTTAAACTTTGATGGTGGGAGTTGGTTGCCGGTTTAGTCTATACTTGCAACGGAAGTTATTTTAAGTGGTAAAAATCCAAACCGGTGCAAATCCCACTCATCAAGTTTTTGGCGCCGTTGCTGGGGAACTAGTGCAATGAGTATGATAAACCCATATTTTATGATATATTTTGTGCTTAATCTGAGTGATTTATTCAATCCTTCACCCACTTATTCATATTAATTGCATGGTTTTACTTTCCCTTCCTTATTATGTGATGTATGTGAAAAACATGTTTCCTATGCTTAAAAATAATTATTTTGATTACCTTTTATTTCCATTCGATGCCGTGATTCGTGTGTTGAGTAGTTTCAAATCTTCTAAGGCAGAAATGACTTAAAGGATGGAAAGGAAACATACAAAAATGGAAGGAAAGCACAAAACAGAGTTTTTGAAGAAACTGGCAGCCACGCGATCGCATGGGCGACGCGGCCGCATGCCAGTGCGAAAAGGCATTGACGCGGCCGCATGACTGACGCGACCGCGCGCCTCGAGCAAAACACATAGGACGCGGCTGACGTTAGGATTTTTGCCAGTAAAGAATTTCATAAAAACAGTCGTGTTGTAGATATAGTCTCTAAACCGACAGAAATCCCTTCATACAAATGTTTTGGTTGTCACAAGTAACAAACCCCTTTTTAAAATTGATAACCGAGTATTTAAACCTAGGGTCGTCTTCTCAAGGAATTGTAGGGAGGTGTTCTTTTTATTGATTATGAAAAAGTGTGTTTTTGGGGAATGTTGAGTTTGGGCAATGGGCACAGATATATTTAAATGACAAGTAAAATAAATAAATAACTGTAAACTAAACTCTTGGCAAGGTAAGAGAAATTGGAAGTCCAGACCAAGTTATCCTTATCAATGATAATGAAAATTGAATCTTAATTCCACTTAGTCAACCTTTACTAAAGTAAAGGAAAGTCAAGGGATTAATTAGTTTGATCTTCGAATCCTATTTATTTCCTAAGAAAAGATTGGGATTATTGAAGTTCAATTCAATTGGCAAGATAACAATTAACAATTATGCTGTTGAATTGGATAACTCTTGAGTTACTGATTTCTTAACCAAAACCAAAAGGGGAAAAGTAAATCTACTAGAATAAAAATGTCTTCAGATGGGAAGCAGTAATCATGTAAATAAAAGAAAGCAATCATGAATTGAAATACCTCAAATAACATTAATTAAGAAAATTATATGTAACATGGAAGAGTTCATAAATTAAATAAAAATAAAGAACCTGGGATTGAGAGTCACTCCTAAAACTAAGAGAAGTCCTAAATCCTAATCCTAAGAGAGAGGAGAGAACCTCTCTCTCTAAAAACTACATCTAAAACATGAAAAGTGAATTGTGAGAGCTTCCTTATGAATGGATGCATTCCTCCACTTTATAGCCTTCAATCTGTGTTTTCTGGGCCGAGAACTGGGTTGGAGACAGCCCAGAATTCGCTGGTTGCGAATTCAAACTTGCTGAATTTTCGTCACTGCGACGCGGCCGCATGGATCACACGGTCGTGTCACCTAGCGTCAGAGCAACTATGGCATATTATATATCAAATCGAAGCCCTGGACGTTAGCTTTCTAACGCAACTAAAACCGCTTCGTTTGGACCTCTGTAGCTAAAGTTATAGTTGTTTGAGTGCGAAGAGGTCTTAGCAATTTCTCCAACTTCTTGTATTCCTTCCACTTTTGCATGCTTCCTTTCCATCCTCTGAGCCATTCCTGCCCTGTAATCTCTGAAATCACTTAACACACATATCAAGGCATCTAATGGTGATAAGAGAGGATTAATATTAGCAAAGATAAGTCCAAAGAAACATGTTTTCAATTAAAGCACATAATTAGGAAGGCAAATGTAAAACCATGCAAATAGTATGAATAAGTGGGTAAAGAGTAGATAAAAACCACTCAATTGAGCACAAGATAAACCATAAAATAGTGGTTTATCAACCTCCCCACACTTAAACACTAGCATGTCCTCATGCTAAGCTCAAGAGAAGCTATAAAGGTGAAGAGGAGTAGTAGAATGTATGAAATGCAACCTATCTATATAAATGCAACCACATGCAAAATATTTCTACCTACTTGGTTAAGAGTAAATAAGTTCTCCAAGACAAACATAAACCAGATTTCACTAATTCAAATCATACAATAAAAAGCAAATAAACTTGTAAGAAGATAGCTCATGAAAGCAGGGAACATAGAATTAAGCACTGAACCCTTACTGGTAGTGTATATCACTCTAGTCTCTCAAGTGTATAGGGTGATTCACTCTAGTCTTCTCTAATCATGCTTTCTAAAACTTTGTTCTTCATCTAACCAATCAACAAAATTTAGTATATCAATGCAAACATCATGAGGTCTTTTCAAGGTTGTAATGGGGCTAAGGTAAGGGTAAGGATATATATATATATAAGGCTAAGTGAGCTAACAAATTGAATCCTTGACTAGTCTAAGATCTCACCTAACATATACATACTTTATACAATTTTTAAAATACTTTACCTAACTACCCAAATTTTTCCCACTTGTATTACATGCTCATGTATCAAACTTATTTTTGAATTTTGTCCCATGTGCATTGATTCTTTTTATTTTGCATTTGGGATAATATTATTTTTCTCTTTTATTTTTCTCTTTTTTTTTCTTTTTTTTTTGTATCCCCTTATTTAATTACTTAATATATATATATATATATATATATATATATTTTTTTTTTTTTCAATGCACATGGTAATTTAATTATTTTGATTTCGCATGAGCATGCTTCCCAAATTTTCAAATAACTTATTCAATTTAATTCCCTACTTTTTCATATCATCCCATGTTCCCATAAAATTTCCCACACTTAAATTTTACACAATATCTATCTTAAGCTAACCAAGTATTCAACTTGGGATTCTTATTTTGTTTTTCTGCTTAAGGCTAGTAATGTGGTTATAAAACAGAAGGGATTTAAAAGCTCAAGGGGGCTAACAAGGGTGATGTAAAAGTTAGGCTAATTTTGGGATAAGTGAGCTAAAATCAAACAATGGCCTCAATCATATGCAAGCATGTAAATACACTAAATATTGGACATATAGAATGGAACAAAAAATAGATTACAATCATAGAGAAAGAAACACACAGGAATAAAATATTTATGGTTAAATAATGTAACCATATAAATAAGCTCAAATCTCACAGGTTGTGTGTTCTTTGGCTCAAAAACCATGTTCCAAATACAACTTCAAACAAGTTTTAACAAAAAATTTTCAAATTAAATTAGTGAAATTTCTCTCTAAAAAATAGGGTCTCAAAATAAATTTATTACTTTAACCAAGTAGTAACTAAATGCATAAAATAAAATAAACATGCAAATGCAATAACTAATTTAACAAAGAAAATTTAAACATTGGTGTTGAAACAGAAAGATACTAACCCATGGAGATCGGTATCGACCTCCCCACACTTAAAGATTGCACCGTCCTCGGTGCATGCTGAGATTTGCAGGTGGACGGGTTGTTTCAACTGTTGCTTTTCTCTAAGGATTGAGCAGATGGACTTGTCTGTCTCCCCATGTACGTCTTCCGCTTCCCTTCCGGGTGGCCATCCTAAAAGAAAAAGGGAAGAAGAGTAACCCAGAAATAGAGATAAGAAAATAAAAGAAGTATGGGTGGGTTAATGCCAAATGATAAGGATCTCATTTACATGGAAGCTTCAACATGTAAGTGAGAAAACAATAGAAGCCATGGCATGCCAGTAGTATAAAATTTGTATAGGGGATGAGTGTGGGTAATGGAAGTATCAATACAAGCTCATGTCAATGCAAATGGAGTGCAAGTATCATAAAAGATTGGCATTGGCAGATAATTAATATCATCCCACAGTGTAAAACAAGTTACCAAAATAAATTCAAGAAAAGATGCAACAGTTGAATAAAAATTTTTTTAACACCAATAGAAAAATAAAAAAAATTCAGAAAAGAAAAAAAATGCACAAAATTAAAATGCAATGAATGAATATATGTAAATAAATTAAGTAAAATAAAATAGAGGTGAGAGAAAATAAGAAAGGAAGAAAAAAGAAGAAAGAAAAAATAAGAAGAATAAGGATTCGGAGAAGAAAAGATAAGAAAATTGGCACTAATCTGGATAGGTTGTGCGACGCTGGCGACGCGGTCGCGTGGGTGACGCAGTCGCGTGGTGCACAATAAGGTTAGGCGACGCAGACGCGTGGGGCACGCGATCGCGTGACTCGATTTGTGCTAGTGGCGCGAGTGTAGCCTCGTGGTCGCACAACTCTCTGTTCGAAACTTGGTATTGCCAAAATCCAGGGTGACGCGGTCGCGTGGTCGACGCGATCGCGCGGGTGGCCTTATTTCCAATATGACGCGGACGCGTGGGTGACGCGTTCGCATGGCATAGCTTGGGCTTCCAGCACGAGTCCAGCCCAACTCCAGCACAACTTTCGGCCATGCAACCCTTTTACGTCGATTTTCAGGTCATGCGGCCGCGTGGGTGGCGCGGTCGCGTGGGTGACGCGGTCGCGTGGAGGCTATTTTTCCAAATGACGCGGACACGTCATCGACGCGGTCGCGTGGAGTCAATTTGTGCTAATGGCGCACCTCCAGCGCTGCTCCAGCGTAACTCTCTGTTCAATTCTTTTCTCCCCAACGCACTAGTGACGCGGACGCGTCAGCGACGCTGCCGCGTCGCGTGCGTTTTTTTTTTTTTAATCTGAAAAATGAAGAATGCAGTGTTAATATGAATGTGATGCAAAACTCCAGGTTCAATATAATAAAATAAAATAAAATAAAACTAGAAAACAAATAAAACTAAATAAAAATGAAAAAGGAACAATCATACCATGGTGGGTTGTCTCCCACCTAGCACTTTTAGTTAAAGTCCTTAAGTTGGACATTGGATGAGCTTCCTGTGTTATGGTGGCTTGTGCTTGTACTGATCCAGGAATCTCCACCAATGTTTATGATTCCATGGCCTCCGGGATCCCAAACTAGGTGCAGAAAGCCTTCAAGTAAGTTAAAGCAAGTGACAAGGCCCCAAGAGTGGTGATTGATAGAATGGATTCCGGGGTCCCAGACCTTGCCTTTGCACCCATCTTCTTGTTGATCATCATCATTTTTCCACTTGGGTGGTGAACAGTCGGAATTCTCACTGAGACATCCAAACAGCTTCTTAGACCCATTCAGTTGAGCTTTATACCAACCTTTGCGTTTAAACTTAAAGCTTCCAACCATAATGAACCTTGCAGGACAATTCTTACCACTGGCCATCTTCCTCTTACTCTTAATGCCACAAAAAGCTCTAAGTTGACCATCCGTCTCCAGTAGCCCATATTCAAGTGGGATTAGAAAGCTAAGGGATATGAATTATACCCACTTGAATGTTGTGAAGGATGATGGCAACTTAGGGGGAGGTGTTTTTAATGAAATTGCAAGCTCCACTCCCTTGTGCTCTTCTCTGATAATTACTACCTCTTTGCAAGCTTCTTCAATTTCAACATCTTCCTCTTGGTAGCTTTCTTCCAATTCAATCTCCTCTTCATTGCTTTCCAAGGGCATGGGAGGTCGTGCTTCTTCTTCTTGAATCTCCATCTCTTGATCAACCTCTTCCAAGTCTTCAACTGTGATATGCCTTGGAGGTTGTACACCCTCCTCAACATCAATTGCAACCGTCTTAGAAGGAGGCTCTATGTTTTGACTTTCCCATGGAGGTTCAGCATCTCCTAAGTCTTCAACCAATTCTTCTTCTTCAATAATTCTGGCTTCCTCTACTTGTTCCAGTACAAAGTCATGCTCCGTACTGTTCACTGGAGTTTCTAGTATTTCCTTCATACTATGTTCTTCATTAGATTGTCCACATGAAGCCATGGGGATTCCTTGAGTGTCCGAACATCGGAAAGCTAATTGACTCATTATTACTTGCCCCAATTGATGAATGGTTGCCTGACATCGATCCACTGTTTCCTTGAGACGATCCTTTACCTCTTGATGCACTCGGCTTTCATAAATAGGATCATAGTGCTCTTGGATTGATGAATATGGAGATGGTGAATATTGAAGTGGTGGTTCTTATGAGTAATTGGGTTGGAATTAGGGTGGTTCTATATATGGTTCATATGGCTCATAAGGTGGTTGGTATGGTGGTTGAGAGTTAGGGTTATATGGAGGTGAATGGCGGAAAGGGGCTTGTGAGTTTGGTGGTCCAAAGTTATGTTGAGGAGAGGGTTCATAGGCATATGGTGGTGGTTGTTGATAATCAAAAGAGTGCTCACCCTAGCCATTGCCTTGATATGCATCACAGAATGGTTGTTGATAGTCCATTGGAGGTGGTTGTTGCCATGAGGGTTGATTAAATCCTTGTGGCTCCTCCCATCTTTGATTGTTCCAACCTTGATTCCTGTTCTCATTGTAATTTCTTCTTCCTGCAATATTATTGTAACCAGACTCATAGCCAAAGGGGTGAGAGTTCATAGTAGCAAATAAAAAAATAAAAACAATTTTAAATTAAAAGGTTATTTAAATTTTGAAAATTAAATTTTGAAATTTTTAATTTTTAATTTTTTGAATTTTGAATTTTTGAAATTTGAAATTTGAAAATTTTTAAATTTGAATTTCGAAAATTTTTAAATTTGAATTTTGAAATTTGATTTTTGAAATAAGATAAGATAAAATGAAAATTTTAAAATAAAAACCAATAACCTCTTAACTTAAGAAAAAGCAAAAATAAAAACAAATAAACAAGCAAAAATAAAATATTTACAATAACCAATAATAAGGCACACGTTTGCAATTTCCCGGCAACGGCGCCATTTTGACGTTAGGATTTTTGCCAGTAAAGAATTTCATAAAAATAGTCGTGTTGTAGATATAGTCTCTAAACCGACAGAAATTCCTTCGTACAAATATTTTGGTTGTCACAAGTAACAAACCCCTTTTTAAAATTGATAACCGAGTATTTAAACCTCGGGTCGTCTTCTCAAGGAATTGCAGGGAGGTGTTCTTATTATTGATTATGAAAAAGTGTGTTTTTGGGGAATGTTGAGTTTGGGCAATGGGCACAGATATATTTAAATGACAAGTAAAATAAATAAATAACTGTAAACTAAACTCTTAGCAAGGTAAGAGAAATTGGAAGTCCAGACCAAGTTATCCTTATTAATGATAATGAAAATTGAATCTTAATTCCACTTAGTCAACCTTTACTAAAGTAAAGGAAAGTCAAGGGATTAATTAGTTTTGATCTTTGAATCCTATTTATTTCCTAAGAAAAGATTGGGATTATTGAAGTTCAATTCAATTGGCAAGATAACAATTAACAATTATGCTGTTGAATTGGATAATTCCTGAGTTACTGATTTTTTAACCAAAACCAAAAGGGGAAAAGTAAATCTACTGAAATAAAAATGTCTTCAGATGGGAAGCAGTAATCATGTAAATAAAAGAAAGCAATCATGAATTGAAATACCTCAAATAACATTAATTAAGAAAATTATATGTAACATGGAAGAGTTCATAAATTAAATAAAAATAAAGAACCTGGGATTGAGAGTCACTCCTAAAACTAAGAGAAGTCCTAAATCCTAATCCTAAGAGAGAGGAGAGAACCTCTCTCTCTAAAAACTACATCTAAAATATGAAAAGTGAATTGTGAGAGCTTCCTTATGAATGGATGCATTCCTTCACTTTATAGCCTTCAATCTGTGTTTTTTGGGCCGAGAACTGGGTTGGAGACAGCTCAGAATTCGCTGGTTGCGAATTCAAACTTGCTGAATTTTCGTCACTGCAACGCGGCCGCATGGATCACTCGGCCGCGTCACCTAGCGTCAGGGTAACTATGTCGTATTATATATCAAATCGAAGCCACAGACGTTAGCTTTCCAACGCAACTGGAACCGCATCGTTTGGACCTCTGTAGCTAAAGTTATAGCCGTTTGAGTGCGAAGAGGTCAGGCTTGACAGCTTAGCAATTTCTCCAACTTCTTGTATTCCTTCCACTTTTGCATGCTTCCTTTCCATCCTCTGAGCCATTCCTGCCCTGTAATCTCTGAAATCACTTAACACGCATATCAAAGCATCTAATGGTGATAAGAGAGGATTAATATTAGCAAAGATAAGTCCAAAGAAACATGTTTTCAATTAAAGCACATAATTAGGAAGGCAAATGTAAAACCATGCAAATAGTATGAATAAGTGGGTAAAGAGTAGATAAAAACCACTCAATTGAGCACAAGATAAACCATAAAATAGTGGTTTATCAGCGCCCGCATGACTGACGCGACCGCATGACAAGGAAAACTCCGAATGACGCGACCGCGTGACCCACACGGACGCGTGACAGAGGCCACGCACCAGAAATTGTAGAAAACGCTCATAGCGAATTCTGAAGCCCTTTTTGGCCCAAATCCAAGTCCAGAAGGCATAGACCAGAGGTTATGAAGTGGGGGAATGCATCCATTCAGAGGGAGTCTCCAATTAGTTAATTTTCCATGATTTAGATTTAGTTTTGAGAGGGAGATTCTCTCCTCTCTCTTTAGGATTAGGATTTAGATTTAGGATTTTATGCGCTTTCAGGATTATCTCTTTTTATCAGGTTCAATATTCCTTTTTATTATGTTCTCAATTTAATTTTGAATTCTTCTATGTTACAGATTACTCTTTGAATTAATGTTATTTGAGGTATTTCAGTTTATTATTGCTTTCTTTTATTTTCATTATTGTTATTCCCATCTGAGTACATTTTTATTCCAGTAGATTTACTTTTCTCCTTTTGGTCTTGGTTAAGAAATCAGTAACTCAGGAGTTATCAAACGCAAGCATGATTGATAATTGTTATCTTTGCTAATTGAACTGAACTTCTATAATCCCAATCTTTCCTTAGGGATTAACTAGGATTCGAAGATCAAACTAATTAGTCACTTGACCTTTCTTTACTTTAAGTAAAGACTAATTGAGTGGAATTAAGATTCAATTTTCATCATCATTGATAAGGATAACTAGGATAGGACTTCTAATTTCTCATACCTTGCCAAAAGTGTGTTTTATAGTTATTTATTTAAATTACAGTCTTTTACTTATTTTAAATCGCAATTTAAATTACTTGTTCCTTATTTTCAAAACCCCGATTTACAATCTCCATAACCAATAATAAGAACATACTTCCCTGCAGTTTCTTGAGAAGATGACCCGAGGTTTGAATACTTCGGTTATCAATTTATTTAGGGGTTTGTTACTTGTGACAACCAAAATGTTTGTATGAAAGGACTTTTGTTGGTTTAGAAACTATACTTGCAACGAGAATTTATCTGCAAATTTCTAGACCACGCAAAAGTTCTCTCATCAAAATGGCGCCGTTACCGGGGAATTGCAATCGTGTGCCTTATTATTGGTTATTGTAAACATTTTTCTTTTATGTGTTTATTTGTTTTTATTTTCTTCTTTTATCTTCATTAGCTACTATGAATTCTCACCCCTCTTGCTTTGAGTTTGTGATGAGCGGATAATTTATACGCTTTTTGACATTGTTTTTAGTATGTTTTTAGTAGGATCTAGTTACTTTTAGGGATGTTTTCATTAGTTTTTATGTTAAATTCACATTTCTGGACTTTACTATGAGTTTGTGTGTTTTTCTGTGATTTCAGGTATTTTCTGGCTGAAATTGAGGGACTTGAGCAGAAATCAGATTCAGAGGTTGAAAAAGGACTGCTGATGCTGTTGGATTCTGACCTCCCTGCACTCAAAGTGGATTTTCTGGAGCTACAGAATCCGCAATGGCGCGCTTCCAATTGCGTTGAAAAGTAGACATCCAGGGCTTTCCAGCAATATATAATAGTCTATACTTTGGCCAAGAATAGACGACGTAAACTGGCATTCAACGCCAGCCTTCTGCCCAAATCTGGCGTCCAGCGCCAGAAAAGGATCCAAAACCAGAGTTGAACGCCCAAACTGGCACAGAAACTGGCGTTCAACTCCACAAATGGCCTCTCCACGTGCTACACTTAAGCTCAGCCCAAACACACACCAAGTGGGCCCCGGAAGTGGATTTATGCATCAATTACTTACTCATGTAAACCCTAGTGACTAGTTTATTATAAATAGGACCTCTTACTATTGTATTAGACGTCTTTTTGACCATCTTTGGTCTCAGTTTTAATCCATTGTTCATCTTAGGAGACTATTGATCACGTTTAGAGGGCTGGCCATCTCGGCCATGCCTAAACCTTCACTTATGTATTTTCATACGGTAGAGTTTCTACACTCCAGAGATTAAGGTGTGGAGCTCTGCTGTTCCTCAAAGATTAATGCAAAGTACTACTGTTTTCTATTCAATTCTTCTTATTTCGCTTCTAAGATATCCATTTGCACCCAAGAACGTGATGAAGGTGATGATTATGTGTGACGCTCATCATCCTTCTCCCTCATGAACGCGTGCCTGACAAACACTTCTGTTCTACATGAAATAAGCTAGAATGAGTATCTCTTAGATCTCCTAACCAGAATCTTCGTGGCGTAAGCTAGAATGATGGCGGCATTCAAGAGAATCCGGAAGGTCTAAACCTTGTCTGTGGTATTCCGAGTAGGATTCAATGATTGAATGACTGTGACGAGCTCCGAACTTGCGATTGCAGGGCGTTAGTGACAGACGCAAAAGGATAGTAAATCCTATTCCGGCATGATCGAGAACCGACAGATGAATAGCCGTGCCGTGACAGGGTGCGTGAGCATATTATTCACTGAGAGGATAAGATGAAGCCAGTGACAAGGGTGATGCCTCCAGACGATTAGCCGTGCCGTGACAGGGCATTGGATCATTTTCCCGAGAGATGACCGAAAGTAGCCATTGACAATGGTGATGTATCACATAAAGCCAGCCATGGAAAGGAGTAAGACTGATTGGATGAAGATAACAGGAAAGCAGAGGTTTAGAGGAACGAAAAGCATCTCCATTCGCTTATCTGAAATTCCTACCAATGATTTACATAAGTATCTCTATCCCTATTTTATTATATAATATTCAAAAACACCATTATCACTTTATATCTGCCTGACTGAGATTTACAAGGTGACCATAGCTTGCTTCATATCAACAATCTCCGTGGGATTCGACCCTTACTCACGTAAGGTATTACTTGGACGACCCAGTGCACTTGCTGGTTAGTTGTATCGAAGTTGTGACAAATTATGAGTGTGTAATCACGATTACGCGCACCAAGTTGCTCACATTGCCAGGGATTGTTCGAGCCTGGACATCACAATTTCATGCACCAAGTTTTTGGCGCCGTTGCCGGGGATTGTTTGAGTTTGGATAACTGACGGTTCATCTTGTTGCTCAGATTAGGTAATTTTCTTTTTGTTTTCTTTTCAAAAAAATTTTTCAAAAATATTTTCAAAAATCTCTCATCTGTTTTCGAAAAAAAATAATAATAATAAAAATGTTTTCAAAAATTTGATTCAAAATTTTTAAGAATGAATTCTAGTGTTTCATGAAGCATGTGAAGCCTGGCTGGCTGTAAAGCCATGTCTATTCCTTTGGGAATGAGTATGTCAGGCATGTCATATCTAAATTACATGCTGAAGCTTGGCTGGCCATTGGCCATGTCTAGTGTTTTGGACCGGAGCTTTCATTGAAAGCTTGGCTGGCTAGTGAGCCATGTCTAATTCCTGGACTGAAGCTTTAGACTAAGAATGCAAGATTCCTGGAATTCATATTAAAAATTTTGGAATCCTTATTTTCCTTTTTCAATTAATTTTTGAAAAAAAAATTAGAAAATCATAAAAATCAAAAATATTTTTGTGTTTCTTGTTTGAGTCTTGAGTCACATTATAAGTTTGGTGTCAATTGCATATGCATCTAGCATTTTTTCGAAAATTCATGCATTCATAGTGTTCTTCATGATCTTCAAGTTGTTCTTGGTAAGTCTTCTTGTTTGATCTTGATGATTTTTTGTTTTGTGTTGTATAGTGTTTTTCATATGCATTCTTGAATTCTTGGTGTCTAGGCATTAAAGAATTCTAAGTTTGGTGTCTTGCATGTTTTCTTTGCATAAAAATTTTTTTCAAAAATATATTCTTGATGTTCATCATGACATTCATAGTGTTCTTGGTGTTCATCTTGACATTCATAGCATTCTTGCATGCATTCATTGTTTTGATCTAAAAATTTCATGCATTGCATCTTTTTAGTGTTTTTCTCTTGCATCATAAAAATTCAAAAATCAAAAAAATATCTTTCCCTTTTCCTCTCATCAAATTCGAAAATTTGGATTGACTTTTTCAAAAATTTTAAAATCAAGTTGTTTCTTATGAGTCAAATCAAATTTTCAATTTGAAAATCTTATCTTTTTCAAAATCTTTTTCAAAAATCAAATCTTTTTCAAAATTCTTATTTATTTTCGAAAATTCCAAAAATATTTTTCAAAAATCTTTTTCTTATTTTTATACCAAATTTTCGAAAATAACATAATCAATTAATGTTTTGATTCAAAAATTTGAAGTTTGTTACTTGCTTGTTAAGAAAGATTCAAACTTTAAGTTCTAGAATCATATCTTGTGATTTCTTATGAATCAAGTCATTAATTGAGATTTTAAAAATCAAATCTTTTTCAAAATTAGTTTCTAAAATATCTTCTTATCTTATCTTTTTCAAAAATATCTTTTCAAAATATCTTTTTTAACTTCCTAACTTCTTATCTTTTCAAATTTGTTTCAACTAACTAACTAACTTTTTGGTTGTTTCTTAAATTTTTCAAAACTACCTAACTAACTCTCTCTCTCTCTCATTTTCGAAAACATCTTCCCTCTTTTTCAAAAATTTCTTTTTTATTAACTAATTATTTTTATTTTTAAATTTTAAAAATTTTTCGAAAATTTCTAACATTTTTCAAAAACCATTTTTCAAAAATCACTAACTCTTTTTCAAAATAATTTTCGAAAATTATCCCTCCCCCATCCTATTCTATTTATTCATTCATATCCTAACATCTCATCTCACATCTCTTCCATCCGTACAGTTGTGTTTCTTCCTTTACATCACATTCTTTGTCTCCCCCTCTTTTCTTCCACTCACAAAGGGATCCCTATACTGTGGTATAAAGGATCTCTATTATTATTATTATTTTTCTGTGCCTTCTTCTTTGTCATATGAGCAGGAGCAAGGATAAGAACATTCTTGTGGAAGCAGATCCAGAACCTGAAAGGACTCTGAAGAGAAAATTAAGAGAAGCTAAAATACAACAATCCAGAGATAACCTTTCAGAAATTTTCGAACAAGAAGAGGAGATGGCAGCCGAAAATAATAATAATGTAAGGAAGATGCTTGGTGACTTTACTGCACCTAATTCCAATCTACATGGAAGAAGCATCTCCATTCCTGCCATTGGAGCAAACAACTTTGAGCTGAAACCTCAATTAGTTTCTCTGATGCAGCAGAACTGCAAGTTTCATGGACTTCCATCTGAAGATCTTTTTCAGTTCTTAACTGAATTCTTGCAGATATGTGATACTGTTAAGACTAATGGAGTAGATACTGAAGTCTACAGGCTCATGCTTTTCCCTTTTGCTGTAAGAGACAGAGCTAGATTATGGTTGAATTCTCAACCCAAAGACAGCCTGAACTCTTGGGATAAGCTGGTCACGGCTTTCTTAGCCAAGTACTTTCCTCCTCAAAAGCTGAGCAAGCTTAGAGCTGATGTTCAAACCTTCAGACAGAAAGAAGGTGAATCCCTCTATGAAGCTTGGGAAAGATACAAACAGTTGACCAAAAAGTGTCCTTCTGACATGCTTTCAGAATGGACCATCCTGGATATATTCTATGATGGTTTATCTGAGCTATCAAAGATGTCACTGGACACTTCTGCAGGTGGATCCATTCACCTAAAGAAAACGCCTGCAGAAGCTCAAGAACTCATTGACATGGTTGCTAATAACCAGTTCATGTACACTTCTGAAAGGAATCCTGTGAGTAATGGGACGCCTATGAAGAAGGGAGTTTTTGAAGTTGATACTCTGAATGCCATATTGGCTTAGAACAAAATATTGACTCAGCAAGTCAATATGATCTCTCAGAGTCTGCATGGAATGCAAGCTGCATCCAACAGTACTCAAGAGGCATCTTCTGAAGAAGAAGCCTATGATCCTGAGAACCCTGCAATAACAGAGGTGAATTACTTAGGTGAACCTTATGGAAACACCTATAACTCAACATGGAGAAATCATCCAAATTTCTCATGGAAGGATCAAAAGCCCCAACAAGGCTTTAATAATGGTGGAAGAAACAGGTTTAGCAATAGCAAGCCTTTTCCATCATCAACTCAGCAACAGACAGAGAACTCTGAACAAAATGTTTCTAATTTAGCAAATCTAGTCTCTGATCTATCTAAGGCCACTGTAAGTTTCATGAATGAAACAAGATCTTCCATTAGAAATCTGGAAGCACAAGTGGGCCAGCTGAGTAAAAGGATCACTGAAATCCCTCCTAGTACTCTCCCAAGCAATACAGAAGAGAATCCAAAAGGAGAGTGCAAGGCCATTGACATAAGCGCCATGGCCGAACCTGTGAGGAGAGGAGAGGACGTGAATCCCAAGGAGGAAGACCTCCTGGGACGTCCAGTGATCAATAAGGAGCTTCCCTCTGAGGAACTAAAGGAATCTGAGACTCATCTAGAGACCATAGAGATTCCATTGAACCTCCTTATGCCCTTCATGAGCTCTGATGAGTATTCCTCTTCTGAAGAGAATGAGGATGTTACTGAAGAGCAAACTGCCAAGTTTCTTGGTGCAATCATGAAGCTGAATGCCAAATTATTTGGCATTGATACTTGGGAAGTTGAACCTCCCTTGTTCGTCAATGAACTAAGTGATCTGGATCAACTGACATTGCCTCAGAAGAGACAGGATCCTGGAAAGTTCATAATACCCTGTACCATAGGCACCATGATCTTTAAGGCTCTGTGTGACCTTGGTTCAGGAATAAACCTCATGCCCCTCTCTGTAATAGAGAAACTGGGAATCTATGGGGTGCAAGCTGCTAAAATCTCACTAGAGATGGCAGACAGCTCAAGAAAACAGGCATATGGACAAGTAGAGGACGTGTTAGTAAAGGTTGAAGGCCTTTACATACCTACTGATTTCATAGTCCTGGATACTGGAAAGGAAGAGGATGAATCCATCATCTTAGGAAGACCTTTCCTGGCCACAGCAAGAGCTGTGATTGATGTTGACAGAGGTGAAATAGTCCTCCAATGGAATGAGAACTCCCTTGTATTCAAAACTCAAGGATCTCCCTCTGCAACCATGGAGAGGAAGCTTGAAAAGCCTCTCTCAAAGCAGAGTCAACCAGAGCCCCCACAGTCAAACTCTAAGTTTGGTGTTGGAAGGCCACAACCAAACTCTAAGTTTGGTGTTGAACTCCCATATCCAAACTCTAAGTTTGGTGTTGGAGAGTCTCAACAAAGCTCTGCACATCTGTGAGGCTCCATGAGAGCCCACTGTCAAGCTATTGACATTAAAGAAGCGCTTGTTGGGAGGCAACCCAATGTTTATCTAATTCTTATTTGTATTGTTTTTCATGTTTTCTTAGGGTCATGATCATGTGGAGTCACAAAATAAATATAAAAATTGAAAACGGAATCAAAAACAGCAGAAGAAAAATCACACCCTGGAGGAGCATCTGTCTGGCGTTCAGCGCCAGAACAGAGCATGGTTCTGGCGCTGAACGCCCAAAATGGGCAGCTTCTGGGCGCTGAACGCCAAAACAGGCATGGTTCTGGCGTTCAACGCCAGAAATGGCACACAAATGGGCGTTGAACGCCCAAAATGGCCACCAACCTGGCGCTGAACGCCCAGAGTTGGGTACAAAGGCATTTTTACATGCCTAATGGGTGCAGGGATGTAAATCCTTGAACACCTCAGGATCTGTGGACCCCACAGGATCCCCACCTACCTCCACTCACTTCTTCTCACCACTCTTTTTCACACAACCCCATAAATACTCTTCCCTAAAAACCCCTCACCAATCACCTCAATCTCTCTTCCCCACTAAACCTTCACCACTCACAATCCATCTCCTCTTCCCCATAAACCTACCTCATAAACTCCACCTACCTTCAAAATTCAAAACCAATTTCCCACCCAAACCCACCCATATGGCCGAACCAATACCCCCTCCCTTCCCTATATAAAGACCTCCATTCTTCCTCAAATTCACACAACACACCCCTCTACACTCCTCTTGGCCGAAACCACATCTCCCTCTCCCTCTCCATATTTCTTCTTCTTCTTCTACTATTCTTTTGTTTATTGCTCGAGGGCGAGCAATATTCTAAGTTTGGTGTGGTAAAAGCATAGCTTTTTTGTTTTTCCATTACCATTGATGGCATCTAAGACCGGAGAATCCTCTAGAAGAGGGAAAGGGAAGACAAGAGCTTCCACATCCGAGTCATGGGAGATGGAAAGATTCATCTCCAAAGCCCATCAAGACCACTTCTATGATGTTGTGGCCAAGAAGAAGGTGATCCCTGAGGCCCCTTTTAAACTAAAAAAAAATGAGTATCCGGAGATCCGACATGAAATTCAAAGAAGAGGTTGGGAAGTTCTAACAAATCCCATCCAACAAGTTGGCATCCTAATGGTTCAAGAGTTCTATGCCAATGCATGGATCACCAAGAACCATGATCAAAGTAAGAACCCGGATCCAAAGAACTATGTTACAATGGTTCGGGGGAAATACTTGGATTTTAGTCCGGAAAATGTAAGGTTGGTGTTCAACTTGCCATACATGGAAGAGAACGCACGCCCCTACACAAGGAGAGTCAACTTTGATCAAAGGTTGGACCAAGTCCTTATGGACATATGTGTAGAAGGAGCTCAATGGAAGATTGACTCCAAAGGCAAGCCGGTTCAACTAAGAAGATTGGACCTCAAGCCTATAGCTAGAGGATGGTTGGAGTTTATTCAATGCTCAATCATTCCCACTAGCAACCGGTCTGAAGTTACTATAGACCGGGCCATCATGATCCATAGCATCATGATTGGAGAAGAGGTGGAAGTTCATGAGATTATACCTCAAGAACTCTACAAGGTGGCTGACAAGTCCTCCACTATGGCAAGGTTAGCCTTTCCTCACCTCATTTGCCACCTATGCAATTCAGCTGGGATTGACATAGAGGGAGATATCCTCATCAAAGAGGACAAGCCCATCACTAAGAAAAAGATGGAGCAAGCAAGAGAGCCCAGTCATGGAGCTCAAGAGGCGCAGGAAGCTCATCACCATGAGATCCCGGAGATGCCTCAAATGCACTTTCCTCCACAAAACTATTGGGAGCAAATCAACACCTCCCTAGAAGAATTGAGTTCCCATATGGGACAACTAAGGGTGGAACATCAAGAGCACTCCATCATGCTTCATGAAATAAGAGAAGATAAAAAAGCAATGAGGGAGGAGCAACAAAGACAAGGAAGAGACATAGAAGAGCTCAAGGACATCATTGGTTCCTCAAGAAGGAAACGCCACCATCACTAAGGTGGATTCATTCCTTGTTCTTATTTCTTCTATTTTTCGTTTTCTATGTTATGTACTTATCTGTGTTTGTGTCTTCATTACATGATCATTAGTAGTAGTAACTATGTCTTAAAGTTATGAATGTCCTATGAATCCATCACCTCTCTTAAATAAAAAAATGTTTTAATTCAAAAGAACAAGAAGTACATGAGTTTCGAATTTATCCTTGAACTTAGCTTAATTATATTGATGTGGTGACAATGCTTCTTGTTTTCTGAATGAATGCTTGAATAGTGCATATGTCTTTTGAAGTTGTTGTTTAAGAATGTTAAATATGTTGGCTCTTGAAAGAATGATGACTAGGAGACATGTTATTCGATAATCTGAAAAATCATAAAAATGATTCTTGAAGCAAGAAAAAGCAGCAAAGAACAAAGCTTGCAGAAAAAAAAAAGAGAAGAAAAAATTAGGCGAAAAAAAAAATAGAAAGAAAAAGAAAAAGCAAGCAGAAAAAGCCAATAACCCTTAAAACCAAAAGGCAAGGGCAAATAAAAAGGATCCCAAGGCTTTGAGCATCAGTGGATAGGAGGGCCTAAAGGAATAAAATCCTGGTCTAAGCGGCTAAACCAAGCTGTCCCTAACCATGTGCTTGTGGCGTGTAGGTGTCAAGTGAAAACTTGAGACTGAGCGGTTAAAGTCAAGGTCCAAAGCAAAAAAACAAAGAGTGTGCTTAAGAACCCTGGACACCTCTAATTGGGGACTTTAGCAAGGCTAAGTCACAATCTGAAAAAGTTCACCCAATTATGTGTCTGTGGCATTTATGTATCCGGTGGCAATACTGGAAAACAAAGTGCTTAGGGCCACGACCAAGATTCATAAAGAAGCTGTGTTCAAGAATCATCATACTGAACTAGGAAAGTCAATAGCACTATTCGAAATCTGAAGTTCCTATAGATGCCAATCATTCTGAACCTCAATGGATAAAGTGAGATGCCAAAACTATTCAAGAGGCAAAAAGCTATAAGTCCCGCTCATATGCTTGAAGCTCTGTTTCATTGATAGTTTGGAATTTGTAGTATATTCTCTTCTTTTTATCCTATTTGATTTTCAGTTGCTTGGGGACAAGCAACAATTTAAGTTTGGTGTTGTGATGAGCGGATAATTTATACGCTTTTTGACATTGTTTTTAGTATGTTTTTAGTAGGATCTAGTTACTTTTAGGGATGTTTTCATTAGTTTTTATGTTAAATTCACATTTCTGGACTTTACTATGAGTTTGTGTGTTTTTCTGTGATTTCAGGTATTTTCTGGCTGAAATTGAGGGACTTGAGCAGAAATCAGATTCAGAGGTTGAAAAAGGACTGCTGATGCTGTTGGATTCTGACCTCCCTGCACTCAAAGTAGATTTTCTGGAGCTACAGAACTCGAAATGGCGCGCTTCTAATTGCGTTGGAAAGTAGACATCCAGGGCTTTTCAGCAATATATAATAGTTCATACTTTGGCCAAGAATAGACGATGTAAACTGGCGTTCAACGCCAGCCTTCTGCCCAAATCTGGCGTCCAGCGCCAGAAAAGGATCCAAAACCAGAGTTGAACGCCCAAACTGGCACAGAAACTGGCGTTCAACTCCACAAATGGCCTCTCCACGTGCTACACTTAAGCTCAGCCCAAACACACACCAAGTGGGCCCCGGAAGTGGATTTATGCATCAATTACTTACTCATGTAAACCCTAGTGACTAGTTTATTATAAATAGGACCTCTTACTATTGTATTAGACGTCTTTTTGACCATCTTTGGTCTCAGTTTTAATCCATTGTTCATCTTAGGAGACTATTGATCACGTTTAGGGGGCTGGCCATCTCGTCCATGCCTAAACCTTCACTTATGTATTTTCATACGGTAGAGTTTCTACACTCCATAGATTAAGGTGTGGAGCTCTGCTGTTCCTCAAAGATTAATGCAAAGTACTACTGTTTTCTATTCAATTCTTCTTATTTCGCTTCTAAGATATCCATTCGCATCCAAGAACGTGATGAAGGTGATGATTATGTGTGACGCTCATCATCCTTCTCCCTCATGAACGCGTGCCTGACAAACACTTCTGTTCTACATGAAATAAGCTAGAATGAGTATCTCTTAGATCTCCTAACCAGAATCTTCGTGGCGTAAGCTAGAATGATGGCGGCATTCAAGAGAATCCGGAAGGTCTAAACCTTGTCTGTGGTATTCCAAGTAGGATTCAATGATTGAATGACTATGACGAGCTCCGAACTCGCGATTGCAGGGCGTTAGTGACAGACGCAAAAGGATAGTAAATCCTATTCCGGCATGATCGAGAACCGACAGATGAATAGCCGTGCTGTGACAGGGTGCGTGAGCATATTATTCACTGAGAGGATAAGATGAAGCCAGTGACAAGGGTGATGCCTCCAGACAATTAGCCGTGCCGTGACAGGGCATTGGATCATTTTCCCGAGAGATGACCGAAAGTAGCCGTTGACAATGGTGATGTATCAGATAAAGCTAGCCATGGAAAGGAGTAAGACTGATTGGATGAAGATAACAGGAAAGCAGAGGTTCAGAGGAACGAAAAGCATCTCCATTCGCTTATCTGAAATTCCTACCAATGATTTACATAAGTATCTCTATCCCTATTTTATTATATAATATTCAAAAACACCATTATCACTTTATATCTGCCTGACTGAGATTTACAAGGTGACCATAGCTTGCTTCATACCAACAATCTCCGTGGGATTCGACCCTTACTCACGTAAGGTATTACTTGGACGACCCAGTGCACTTGCTGGTTAGTTGTATCGAAGTTGTGACAAATTATGAGTGTGTAATCACGATTACGCGCACCAAGTTGCTCACATTGCCAGGGATTGTTCGAGCCTGGACATCACAATTTCATGCACCAGTTTGGTTCTAATATTGTTGAAGGAAATGAAAGTTATAACAGGAATATGCATCAAGGTCAGAGCAATCAAAGATGGATGGAGCCAAGAGGATCTGATCAACCCTTTTGGCAGCAACACCCTCCAAGATATCATGGACAAAGACCATTCTACAATGCATACCAAGGCAATGGACATGGTGGACAACCTCGTAGTTATCAATAAGCCCCACCCTATGCTTATAGGCCATCCTCTCAACACAACCTTGAACCACCACACTCACAAGCTCCTTTTCACCTTTCGCCACCATATAATCCTCATTTACCCCGATTCCAATCCAATTACTCCCAAACACCACGACTTCCCAATGTACCACGTCCAAATCCATCACCCCGAGAATCAGAAGTTCGCCTTAAGGGAACAGTAGATCAACTTCAAACAACCCTTCATCAACTAGAGCAAGCAATAAGTCAATTATCTTCTAGACGTTCGAACATTCAAGGGCCTCCCAGAGCCCCATGTGGGCAATCTAATGAAAGGCGTAGCATGAAGGAGATATTAGAAACTCCGGTGGACAAGACAGAGCATGACTTCATACTAGAACAAGCAGAGGAAGCTGTCATTATACAAGAAGAAGAGTTGGTTGAAGACTTAGGAGATGCTGAACTTCCATGGGAACCCAGAGTTGTGGAGAATTCTGTCAAGGCCGTTACAATTGATGCTAAAGAGGATAGTGTACAACCCCCAAAGCAAGTCTCTTATGAAGAACTAGATGGAATGACCCAAGAAGCAAATTCTCTTGATGATGATAGTCACAAGTCCAGTTCTTCTAGTAATGAACTTGCATCCGTGAGTGAATTCTCTGAGATCGAAGAATCTTCCCCAAGCGAGTACAAAGATGATACATAGGTAGATTTTTCCCAACCTCCCATTTATGACTTGAGTGATGAGGAAGACATAGAAGGCTTTGATCAGGACATGGATACATTTAAAGAATCTTGCAAAGAAGTGAAGAATTTCATAGAAGAGCACAAGGGAGTAAAACTCACAGAACCACTGGAACCACCTATCCTAAGGCCATTACCACCCAATACAAGCTTCAAATGGGTACAATCCTTAACCTTTAGCTTTATTTTTCCACTTGAATATGGTTTGCTTGAAACAGATGGCCAACTTAGAGCTCTCTGCGGCTTTAAGAGTAAAAGGGAAATGGCTCGTACTCAGAGCTGGTGCACAAGGTTCAATAAGGTTCCACGCTTCGACTCGAAGTGTGCGGATTGGCATCATGATCTATCAAATGGATCTCGGAAAACGTTTGGTTATTCTGATGAGAATCTAATTTCTAAATCGCCCGGATGGAAAAATATAGATCAAGATGAAGGCGGATTTAAAAGCCAAGTTTGGGATCCTGGAATCTATTCTGACACTCGTCACCCCGGGACCCTGAGAATCTATTTGAAGCTACTCAGAAGCTTTACATGCCTAGTTTGGGACCCCGAAGGCTATTGGAATTCCAAGCATTCGTAGAGATTTCTGGATGAATTTAAGCACAAGCCACCATAACAGGAAGCTCATCCAATGTCCAACTTAAGGACTTTAGCTAAAAGTGATAGGTGGGAGACAACCCATCATGGTATAATCGTTCCTTTTTTCAATTTTAATTTTATTCCGTTTTGTTTATTTTTTAGTTTTATTTTATTTTACTTCCTTGAACCTGGAATCATGCATAACATTCATATTAGCATTGCATTCTGCATTTTGCACAAAAAAAGGGGTGTGCGACGCGACCGCATCATTCTTGCGATCGCGTCAAGTTGCGAAAAACACTTCCCACGCAACCGCGTCATTCACGCAGCCGCGTGATTTGGAGGTTGGCGTAAACATCCAACGACCAGAAAGTTAGGCTGGAATCGTGCCGCCATTGTGCGTTTTGTACAAAATGCCCACGTGATGCATTTGCATCTTTGCTATATTAGCTAGTTAGTTGAAGTAGTTTTAGCTTAATTTCATTCATTTTCTTTGAAATAAACAAGCATTTTAACGAGTTCCATATCCATGCACTCAAGTACCAAGAACCAGGTTAATTGTAGCCAAATTCATGCAAATGATTCAAGGAATGCATAAATGAATGAATCTCATGAAATTGATTGCATGGATTGGTAAGACTTTGAAGCAATTTCCCTTGTTAATGATAGGTGATGAAACAAGAAGGCATTGAAGCAAGAATGAAGCAAGCAAGTGGCTAACAACTCCTTCAAGAAGAGCAATGTGCACGTTGCTAACTTGGAATTCAAGTTGGCAACGCCATTGAAGCTTTACTTCAGGAAGAGCACAAACAACCTTGCAAGAAAGTGGTCTTCTGTGAGCACTATGCACGTTGCTAACTTGGAGCTACATTGGAGTGCTTGGCAACAACACCAAGAAGCAAACTGAGTAAGATTTGGCTAGGAAATGAAGGTTGCTACGTTGCCAACCCAGAGATACATTGGCGTGTTCCAAGGCAACGCTGAGCTAGAAAACTTGGCCCAGGAAAGGGAGATGCACGTTGCCAACGCCAGCTCCTATAGGCGTGTTCCAAGGCAACGTAGCAACCTTAGCTTGGTGCCATAAGGAAGGCTCGAACACGTTGTTGGCTTGGGAGAGCATGGATGTGTTCCAAGACAATGCCAAGCTAGAAGGCAACCCTGGAGGGCAATCTCAAGACATCAAGCACGTTGCCAACGTTGGGTGCACATGCGTGTTTGATGAAAATGTGCCAGGAAGCAAACAAGCAAGGATCACTCACTCAAGCAAGTTGCCAACGTTGGGATACATAGGCATGTTCATTGGCAACGCATCATACAAGCAAGCTAGGCAACCTTGGGAATGAAGAGCACGTTGATAACTTGGGAATGCATTGGCGTGCTCATAAAAAACGCAGCAATGCTTGGAGCTAGGAAGCATAAGTTAGCACGTTGGCAACTTGAAAGAACAAAGGAGTGTTTGCCAAAAACGCTGGTGAGCTGGACAGCGTGACCTTACCTCCTTCAATGGAGTATATCTTGAGCTACAAAGTTCCAAATGAGGTAATTCAAACGGCATTTGAAAGTAGACATCTAGAGCTTTCCAACGATATATCATGGTATGGGTTTGACATTAGTTTGAAGCTTCAAAAGCGGGCTTCATTTGGAGCCTCAGAAACTGAACACGTTGCCAACTTGGAAGAGCAAAGGCGTGTTTGCTAACAACGCCCGCGATTTTGGCAGCCTGACCCTGTCTTCTTCAAATAAGAATAACTTGAGCTACAGAGATCCAATTTGAGTGCTTTCAGTTGCGTTGGAAAGCCGACATTCAGGGCTTTTGAACCATATATAATAGTATATAGTGGAGCACAAAATTGAAGCCAAACCATAAGCAACTTTAAGCCCCAAAAACAAGAATAAGGAGTTAACATCCAAGGAAGCATGAATGAGCCTAGAGAGGCTCGAACACGTTGCCAAGCCAAGGGGGAGAAGGCGTGTTCATCAAAAACGCCAAGGGGCAGAGAATTTGGGCCAAGGAAGGGCACTAGCACGTTGCCAACTTGGAATGAACTAGCGTGTTTGACAAAAACGCCACAACCAAGGCAACTTGACCTTGCCTTCTTCAATGGAGCATAACTTGAGCTAGAAAAATCCAATTGAGATGATTCCAACTGCATTAGAAAGAAGACACTCTGAGCTTTCCAATGATATATGATAGTCCATATTAAAGCAGAGGATTGAAACTCAAATTCTGGAAAACATTAAGCATGAAAAGTAGAGTCAAGAAGAAGAAAAGCAAGTTGTTAGCAACAACTTGGGCTAACAACGCCCAAGTACCAATGCCCACTCCCAGAAAAATACCTTGCACGTTGCCAACGTGCATTAAGGCTAGCGTTATTGGCAAAAACGCCAAGCCATTGGGCCAGGAACATTATGAACAAGCTCCTTCTCCCCTGTTTAGCAACACTTCCTCCATTGAGCCAGGAATTCAACAAAGAGAAAGCCCACATTGCTAGCCCAAATTAAAGATCTCTGAAGGAATTTTAGGAGTAGTATAAATAGAGAAGAGTTTAGTACTTTTAGAGGGACATTTTTTTTTGAACTTTTATTTAGCAATTTTTACTCTTAGACACTTTTACTTTTACACTTAGAGTTTTTTTTTGGTTTTCACTGCTTCTCAACCATATTCTATTTTGTTTTCTTTTGGCAACTTTGAACTTCAGTTTTCAAGAACTTCTTCTCCATTCTTCATCACTCTTCTCTACTCAATTTTAATGTTTACTTTTGCATTTGTTATTGAATGTAGAGCTATGATTCACTAAACCCCATTTTCATTAGGGGGAGGAGCTCTGCTCATTTGAATGAGTTGATAACTTTTCTTTTCCTTCTCAATTCAAGTGGTTCATCTAAAAGGAAACTCTTGTTCTTCATAGATTCAATCACCATCGAGAGAGGGATTAATCTATATGAATTATGTGGTGAATTTGAGAAAGGAGCTACATAATTCAGTTTAGAGTGCATCCTTTCATGATTTCCTTGATCAATACACTTTGGTTGGTATGTGAGATGTAACCTCCCTTAGTTGAGATTCTGGAAATTGTGTGGCTTGGATTAGGAATTGAACTTCATCTCTTCTCATGAACAATTAGATCACGAGAGTGGCAATTGGTTGTGTTGAGAGAAATTGAGTTACCAAGAGATTGGGACTCAATTTCCCACAAATTGCCATGGATCTATACCCATGATTGAGAAGGAATTGATCAACATCAATTCAGGAGAATTTGCATCTCTGATCCCTAATGATCCTCTCCATCATCAATTCTCATTTCTTTTGCTCTTTAGTTGTTTGAATACCCATTACCCAATTCCCTTCTACATTCTTGCAATTCATTATTCTTGTCATTTACATTTTGTTTCTATATTTCTTGCTATTTACTCTTATGCTCTTTAAAATTCTGCAATCTTTACTTTCTTGCAATTTATCTTTAATGTCATTTAAGTTTCTTGCATTTTAAGTTTTAGTTATTTACTTTCATCTTCTTTCTCTCTTCTAGTTCTTTAAATTCCTTGCCATTTAAATTTTTGCAATTATGTTCAAAAATCACAAATCTCATGAAATCAAAACCATGTTTGCTTGACTAAATCTACCAATCTCCGTGGGATCGACCTCACTCTTAGTAAGTTTTATTACTTGATACGACCCGGTATACTTGCCGGTAATTACGTGAAATTAATTTTTTGCGTATCAAGTTTTTGGCGCCGTTGCCGGGGATTGGAAAAGATTGACAATGATTAAGTGAATGGTAGTTTAGATTAAGCATTTTTCTTTTCTTTGTTAAAGCCCACTAACTGTTTGATATTTTGTTTGCTAACTTTAACTTCACTCTAGCAATAGAGTGTTTCATTTGTGTTGTTAGTTTGTGTGTTTGTGTATGTCAGAGGTAAGGAGATTTAATCCTGAAGATAAGAGAACCCTCCAAAGGTTAAGAAGAAAAGCAGCAGGAAAAAGGATAATTGGTGAGGAGGATTCAGAAGGAGAAGACCAAGTCATGGAGGGCAATTCACATAACCCTGCTGAGGGAGTTGCCAACAATAACAACCCAGAGGGAGTTGCCAACAATAACAACCCACCTCAAAGGAGAGTTCTAGCTTCTTACACTCTCCCAAATCCAAGACACTGTGGGAGCAGTATACTCGCTCCCAATGTTCATGCAAACAACTTTGAATTGAAGCCTCAGCTCATTACTCTCGTGCAAAACAATTGTTCCTATGGAGGAGGCCCCCTTGAGGACCCAAACCAACACCTATCTGTCTTCCTAAGAATATGTGAAACTGTCAAGATAAATGGTGTGCATCCAGATGTTTACAAGCTGCTATTATTTCCATTTTCTTTGAGAGACAAGGCATTTCAATGGCTAGAGACATTCCCCAAGGAAAGTATCAACACTTGGGATGATCTGGTGAATAAATTCCTATCCAAGTTCTATCCGCCTCAGAGGATCATCAGGTTAAAAACAGAGGTGCAAACATTCACTCAAATGGATGGGGAATCATTGTATGAAGAATGGGAAAGATACAAAGCCCTGATTAGAAAATGTCCACCTGAGATGTTCACTGAATGGGATAAACTTCAAAATTTTTATGAAGGGTTGACTGAAAAATCTCAAGAGTCTTTGGATTACTCTGCAGGAGGCTCGCTACAATTGATGAATACAGCCAAAGAAGCTCAGAATCTCATAGACATGGTGACAAATAACCAATACTTCTTTGCTCATCAGAGGCAACGCCAACCTATTCAAAAAAAGGGTGTGTTGGAACTAGAAGGAGTAGACACAATCTTGGCACAGAACAAGTTGATGCACCAACAGATCCAACAACAAATGGAAATGATGGCTAAGAGAATAGATGGCCTCCAACTAGCTTCAGTGAGCACAACAAATCAAGCTTCAATTGAATGGGGTCAAAATGAAGTAGGTAATGTTGAGCAGCAACAAGAACAAGTTCAATACATGCAAAATACCTCATGTTCATTACAAAATGACTTCCATGGTGACACATACAACTCATCCTGGAGGAACCACCCCAACCTGAGATGGGGTGAAAATCAAAACTAGTGGCAGAAAAATAACAACTCCAACCATTCCCACAACACACACAACCAAAATCATTCATCTAACAACACTAACCAATACAAAAAACCACAAAACACATATCAACCACCCCACAATAATTCAAAAATTCACCAAAATAACTTCTCCACACCACCATTCAACTCACAAAATGCCCACCTCAATGCTCCAAACAATTTCCAGCCACAACAATCATACCCTACCATACCACCCATTGACCATCATGAAACCAGGATCTCAAGTCTTGAAGCAGCCTTGCAAGCCCTTACCCAAAACACACAGTCACTTGCCCAGACCACTCAAGGTTTAGCCAAGGGGTAAGAGATTTTGCTCAAAGGACAAGAAAGACATGAAGCCACCATGAAGAACCTTGAACGACAAGTGGGACAATTGGCCAAACAAGATGAACGGCCAACCAATGTTCTCGCAAGTGATACAATCTCCAATCCAAAGGACACAGGAAAAGTCATAAAATGGGAGGAGTGCAAAGCAATCACTCTGAGAAGTGGGAAGAAGGTGGAGACAGAAGCCATCACTAAAGAAGAGCACAACAAAGAAGGCTTAAAAGAGGAGGTGATGGAACAAAAGCAGGAGCAAGAAACCTCTACATAAAGTGATAAATTAGCTAAGAAGGAAGCAATGAAATCATATCAACCAATGATTCCATACCCTCAAAGGTTCAAGGGAGAGAACAAAGAGAAGCAATACTCCAAATTCTTGGAGATATTCAAGACACTACACATCAACATCCCTTTCATTGAAGCACTTGAACAGATGCCCCTATATGCTAAGTTCATGAAGGAATTGTTGACAAAGAAAAGATCCTTGAAAGAGGGACAAACGGTTGTGATGACCAGGGAGTGTAGTGCCATCATCCAAAGAGGGTTGCCAAGAAAGAGGAAGGACCCAGGGAGCTTTCATATCCCCTGCACCATAGGCAACATGATGATTAAGAGAGCATTTTGTGACCTTGGTGCAAGCATAAATCTGATGCCTCTATCTTTGATGAGGAAGCTTCAGATTCATGAATTGAAACCCACAAAAATAGCCCTTCAAATGGCGAACAAATCCATTCAGTAAGCACTTGGGGTTGTGGAGAATGTATTGGTGAAGGTGGACAAAATTTTCCTCCCAGCTGACTTCATCATTCTAGACATAGAGGAAGATGACAACACTCCCATCATCCTAGGGAGACCTTTCTTAGCTACTGCCAGGGCATTGATAGATGTTGAAAAAGGAGAATTGATGCTAAGGGTGCATGAAGAGCATATAGTATTCCATGTCTTCAAGAATTTGCAAGATTCCACCCAAGAGGAAGAGTGTATGAAGATTGATTCCATAGACCCAAACTTAAAAGAGGCACCTGATGAAACACTTCCAATGCACCTAAGCTCATGCTGGAAAAGAAAGGAAGAGGTAGAAGTGTTGCAACAAGCTCAAAGAATAGAGGAGAAGCTACAACTAAAGTGTGCATTTGAGATTCTCAGCAAGGACATTCTAAAAATTGAGGCTCCGAAACCTGAACTACCTCCTGAAAAAGAAAAGAGCCCCAAGAAGAAAGTGCCAAGAGGATGGAGAAACAAGAAAACCCCCACTGAAGGTTTCTCACCAGGGGATAAAGTGATGCTAACTTACCAACCAATGGAAATATCTCCACACTTTTCTGGATATTACACAGTGAACAAAATCCTCTCACTTGAACATGTGGAAATCATCAAGAAGGATACTAGAAGGAAGCTCATGGTGAGAGGGGAAGGATTAAGGCACTATGATCATCATCCTCCCTAAAGAGGGACAACCGTCAAGCTAATGACGATAAAAGAGCGCTTGTTGGGAGGCAACCCAACCTTAGGTAACTATTTTTTTATACTCTTCTCAGAATAAATGGTTAGTTCAACTTCTATGTATTGCAAGGAATTAAGTTTGGTGTTCCACACCAATGTGATTGTATCAACAAAGAAAAAAATTAAGGGTGAATGCATGGTACTAAGTTTGGTGTTCCACCAACATTCATGAAAAACAAAGTAACCCTTGAGACAATTATGAATAATCACAAATCCCAAACAATCATAGAAATTGACTAAGCCTGCAATTTCATTTGTTTACCTTTTAGTCCTGCATTTTATTTACTCATAGACTTAAAGCAAATGATGTAGTATGCATGCATGAAAGAAGCATTCTGTGTTAGTATATAGAAGTAGGCAAGGAACTAAGTTTGGTGTTCCCACACCAACTTAAGGTCAAGAACTCACAAGCATACCTGCATGCTAACCACCTCTCAAGTGCTTGGGGACAAGCAACTTTCAAAGTTTATTGTAGGCAGTCACTTCAATCTTGGGAAGGATTAAGCATCATCAACCAAAGAGACAAAGAGGGATGTAAAGACCAACAATGATGATGATAAGGAGTAAAGCAAGTAAACTCCAAAAGGTTGTATTGTTAAGTGATTGTCTTTTATTTAAAACTGTTATGATTGAAAGCAATACTACACCCCTGCTTGTCTGCTTAGCATAATCTCTTTAAAAGTTCAATAACTAAGATGCTAAATACATCATAGCACCATACACTTGAGAATTTGCTTACACTCAAGATCCATAAATTGCAAACAGAGAACAGTTCTTTGAAAAGAATGATTGAGGAGTCAAAAATTTGTTTTGAGGCAAGCAAAAGATTAAGAGAAGTGGTGGTTCTAGTTGTATGATTGTGTATTGAGGTTGCATGTTTGTGAAAACCTGCATGGGAGCTCATAGGCAGGAAATAGAGTTCAAAGAAGTACTGTGGAGATTCTCAAATATCTTTTGATCCAAGAAGCATCAAAAAAAAAAAAAGAGAACATGGCAAAAGGCTCTGAGCATCAATTACTAGGAAGAAAAAGAAAGAAATAAGAACTCAAAGAGTTATTATCCTAGTTAAATGCTTGTGGTAGAATTGTGTCAAAGAGAGAGGCTTGAGCAAGTAAATCCTAAGGGTTGCTTCAACACCTAATACCTTAAGACCAACTGGTTTGGGAGTATTGATTGAAAGCTTTTCTAAAGAGCCGCTTTGAGACATGACACTTAGAGTCAAGGCCAAGACACAAAAACTATAAGACTGCTTCAAGGTGATTACCTATAGAGAGATTTCCATGATATCATTTGAATGAAAGTCCTAAGATCTAAGACTTCCAAAATGTAGGGACTAATAAGCACTGAAATCCTTGCATGAGCATATAATTCAGAGTTCACCCCACTATCACTTAATCACTTCACTCACCAAGGCATTACAAGCTATCCCTCAACTTGTTCCAATTAAAAGAAACCTTTGTGCATAGTTCTTTTCTTGCTTGAGGACAAGCAAGGTTTAAGTTTGGTGTTGTGATGCATTTGCATCTTTGCTATATTAGCTAGTTAGTTGAAGTAGTTTTAGCTTAATTTCATTCATTTTCTTTGAAATAAACAAGCATTTTAATGAGTTCCATCTCCATGCACTCAAGTACCAAGAACCAGGTTAATTGTAGCCAAATTCATGCAAATGATTCAAGGAATGCATAAATGAATGAGTATGAATGAATCTCATGAAATTGGTTGCATGGATTGGTAAGACTTTGAAGCAATTTCCCTTGTTAATGATAGGTGATGAAACAAGAAGGCATTGAAGCAAGAATGAAGCAAGAAAGTGGTTAACAACTCCTTCAAGAAGAGCAATGTGCACGTTGCTAACTTGGAATTCAAGTTGGCAACGCCATTGAAGCTTTACTTCAGGAAGAGCACAAACAACCTTGCAAGAAATTGGTCTCCTGTGAGCACTATGCACGTTGCTAACTTGGAGCTACATTGGAGTGCTTGGCAACAACGCCAAGAAGCAAACTGAGCAAGGTTTGGCTAGGAAATGAAGGTTGCTACGTTGCTAACCCAGAGATACATTGGCGTGTTCCAAGGCAACGCTGAGCTAGAAAACTTGGTCCAGGAAAGGGAGATGCACGTTGCCAACGCCAGCTCCTGTAGGCGTGTTCCAAGGCAACGTAGCAACCTTAGCTTGGTGCCATAAGGAAGGCTCGAGCACGTTATTGGCTTGGGAGAGCATGGACGTGTTCCAAGACAACGCCAAGCTAGAAGACAACCCTGGAGGGCAATCTCAAGACATCAAGCGCGTTGCCAACGTTGGGTGCACATGCGTGTTTGATGAAAACGTGCCAGGAAGCAAACAAGCAAGGATCACTCACTCAAGCAAGTTGCCAATGTTGGGATACATAGGCGTGTTCATTGGCAACGCATCATACAAGCAAGCTAGGCAACCTTGGGAATGAAGAGCACGTTGCTAACTTGGGAATGCATTGGCGTGCTCATAAAAAATGCAGCAATGCTTGGAGCTAGGAAGCATAAGTTAGCACGTTGGCAACTTGAAAGAACAAAGGAGTGTTTGCCAAAACGCTGGTGAGCTGGACAGCCTGACCTTACCTCCTTCAATGGAGTATATCTTGAGCTACAAAGTTCCAAATGAGGTGATTCCAACGGCACTTGAAAGTAGACATCTAGAGCTTTCCAACGATATATCATGGTATGGGTTTGACATTAGTTTGAAGCTTCAAAAGCGGGCTTCATTTGGAGCCTCAGAAACTGAACACGTTGCCAACTTGGAAGAGCAAAGGCGTGTTAGCTAACAACGCCAGCGATTTTGGCAGCCTGACCCTATCTTCTTCAAACAAGAATAACTTGAGCTACAAAGATCCAATTTGAGTACTTTTAGTTGCGTGGGAAAGCTGACATTCAGAGCTTTTCAACCATATATAATAGTCTATAGTGGAGTACAAAATTGAAGCCAAACCATAAGCAACTTTAAGCCCTAAAAACAAGAATAAGGAGTTAACATCCAAGGAAGCATAATAAGCCTAGAGAGGCTCGAACACGTTGCCAAGCCAAGGGGGAGAAGGCGTGTTCATCAAAAACGCCAAGGGGTAGAGAATTTGGGCCAAGGAAGGGCACTAGCACGTTGCCAACTTGGAATGAACTGGCGTGTTTGACAAAAACACCACAACCAAGGCAACTTGACCTTGCCTTCTTCAATAGAGCATAACTTGAGCTAGAAAAATCCAATTGAGATGATTCCACGTGCATTAGAAAGAAGACACTCTGAGCTTTCCAATGATGTATGATAATTCATACTAAAGCAGAGGATTGAAACTCAAATTCTGGGAAACTTTAAGCATGAAAAGTAGAGTCAAGAAGAAGAAAAGCAAGTTGTTAGCAACAACTTGGGCTAACAACGCCCAAGTACCAATGCCCACTTCCAGGAAAATACCTTGCACGTTGCCAACGTGCATTAAGGCTAGCGTTATTGGCAAAAACGCCAAGCCATTGGGCCAGGAACATTATGAACAAGCTCCTTCTCCCTTGTTTAGCAACACTTCTTCCATTGAGCCAGGAATTCAACAAAGAGAAAGCCCACATTGCTAGCCCAAATTAAAGATCTCTGAAGGAATTTTAGGAGTAGTATAAATAGAGAAGAGTTTAGTACTTTTAGAGGGACTTTTTTTTTGAACTTTTATTTAGCAATTTTTACTCTTAGACACTTTTACTTTTACACTTAGAGTTTTTTTTTGGTTTTCACTGCTTCTCAACCATATTCTATTTTGTTTTCTTTTGGCAACTTTGAACTTCAGTTTTCAAGAACTTCTTCTCCATTCTTCATCACTCTTCTCTACTCAATTTTAATGTTTACTTTTGCATTTGTTATTGAATGTAGAGCTATGATTCACTAAACCCCATTTTCATTAGGGGGAGGAGCTCTGCTCATTTGAATGAGTTGATAACTTTTCTTTTCCTTCTCAATTCAAGTGGTTCATCTAAAAGAAAACTCTTGTTCTTCATAGATTCAATCACCATCGAGAGAGGGATTAATCTATATGAATTATGTGGTGAATTTGAGCAAGGAGCTACATAATTGAGTTTAGAGTTCATCCTTTCATGATTTCCTTGATCAATACACTTTGGTTGGTATGTGAGATGTAACCTCCCTTAGTTGAGATTCTGGAAATTGTGTGGCTTGGATTAGGAATTGAACTTCATCTCTTCTCATGAACAATTAGATCACGAGAGTGGCAATTGGTTGTGTTGAGAGAAATTGAGTTACCAAGAGATTGGGACTCAATTACCCACAAATTGCCTTGGATCTATACCCATGATTGAAAAGGAATTGATCAACATCAATTCAGGAGAATTTGCATCTCTGATCCCTAATGATCCTCTCCATCATCAATTCTCATTTCTTTTGCTCTTTAGTTGTTTGAATACCCATTACCCAATTCCCTTCTACATTCTTCCAATTCATTATTCTTGTCATTTACATTTTGTTTCTATATTTCTTGCTATTTACTCTTATGCTCTTTAAAATTCTGCAATCTTTACTTTCTTGCAATTTATCTTTAATGTCATTTAAGTTTCTTGCATTTTAAGTTTCAGTTATTTACTTTCATCTTCTTTCTCTCTTCTAGTTCTTTAAATTCCTTGCCATTTAAATTTTTGCAATTATGTTCAAAAATCACAAATCTCATGAAATCAAAACCATGTTTGCTTGACTAAATCTACCATTTAACTAAAGTTGCTTAATCTACCAATCTCCGTGGGATCGACCTCACTCTTAGTGAGTTTTATTACTTGATACGATCCGGTATACTTGCCGGTAATTACGTGAAATTAATTTTTTGCGTATCACCAAGCGATCGCGTCCCTGACACGATCGCATCACTTGCACAACATCAATCCCACGCGACAGCGTGAGCGACGCGATCGCGTCGCATGGATTGCACAACACCCCAAAAGAAGACCGAGAGTTGCACTGAAACGATGCTGGAATCGTGCGTTTAGCACAATTTCCAGCGACACGATCGCATGCCCCAGGCGATCGCGTCATTCGCTCCCTAATCCATTCCACGCGATCGTGTGTCCCATGCAATCGCGTCAACCACCATTTCAGCCCAACCACGCGATCGCGTGTCCCACGCGATCGCTTGGATTCAAATTTATAACCCCCCAGTCACGCGAACCCTACCATTCGCGCCCCTCCCCCCCAAACCCTTCTCCTTCCTCTCTTCTTCTCCAACCACCCAACCACCACCCAGCCACCATCACCGACCGCCGCCACCCCGCCGACCACCCAGACCCCGTCGCCACGCCACCCCCTTCCTCCTTCCCCTTCTTTCTTCTTCTTCCTTCTCCTTCCTCCCTCCACCGCCACTGCCCCCCTCCGCGATCACCACCCCACCGCGCTGCCGTCACCGCCGCGCCCCCATCCGCCACCCAAGCCCCCTTCCCTTCCTTCCCTCTCTCTCCCCTACCCCCATTGCCCTTCCCAAAGCCCCTGCCTCCAAACAGCAACCGCCGCCGCCTCCGCCACCCTTATCCGCCGCGCCCAACGCCACCGCCACTATCCCCCAGCCACCTCTCTGCCCCACTCTCCTTAATTCACCTACCAGGTTCCGCTGAACGCCACCCTTCTATCCATTCGTAGTTAATTCATATTTTTCTGTTTATGTTCATATTTAGGCTAGTTTGTTATGCATATTGTAGTGGATTTTAGGTTGTTAGGTAGCCTAGGATGTGGTTAGTGGATTTAGGCCTGTTTAATTGCGCTGTTCGTGTTTCTTGTTTTATAATTTTCGCAATTCTGCTGTTGCTATATGTTAATAATGTTCATATGCTGTTCTTCAAGTTCATTCTTGTTCATACTCTTTAATTGCAATCTGTTTTCATTCATATGAACTATTCTGATTGCTGTTTATTTTCCGGGACAATCCAATTTCAGCCGTAATGCTGCCCAAATTTTTATAAACTATTTTTTACTTTCATTCATGTTTTGGTTTTGGCTATTTAAACTCTGCTTTACTCTGCTTTTACCAAACCAATTCATGAATGCCAGGGCAAGCTTTCTTATTCTTTTTGATTTCCTGGTTCTTAATCTGCATTTTTGATGTTTAGATTCCAATTTTTGCTATTTCTATATCTATCTGAATCATCATCAACTCAATTTCCTTGTTTGGATATGAGTTACCTATAGCTTCTATTTGTGAATGCCTGTTACTTGGAATATGATCATTATGCCACTTACTTTACCCACTTTTTACTAACTCACTAATTTTAACTTCCTAAACTATTTTTCATTTCTAACCAAACCTAATTTTAGCAGAATTTCTATTCCTGTGTGTTCCGCCCTTCTTTTTTTCTGATGTTCTTTACTTTGTTTTAATCTATATGTCCGATTATAGAATAGAAATACATACCAAGAGAGTGATTGAGGCCATTGTTTAATTTTAGCTCACTTATCCCAAAATAGCCTACTCTTTACATCACCCTTGTTAGCCCCCTTGAGCCTTTAAATCCCCTCTTATTCTATAAGCCACAATACTAGCCTTAAGCAGAAAAATAAAATAAAAATCCCAAGTTGGATCCTTGGTTAGCTTAAGATAGAAAGTGTGTAATTGTTTAAGTGTGGGAAACCTATTGGGAATATGGATGATAAAAACAAAAGGTAAAAAAGTTAAAAAGAATAAAATTATTCAAATAAAAATTTTGGGAAGCATACTCATGTAAAATCAAATAATTGAATTACCATGTGCAATAAAAAATGTTATTTTTCAGTATTGGAATAAAGGGGATACAAAAGGATTCCCCAAATGCAAAATAAATGCACATGGGACAAAAGTCAAAGTATGAGCATGTAACATCAAAAGTGGGAAAAAGTGAGAACATAGGTAAAGAAGTTTTGCTTTACAAAGTATGTATGTTAGGTGAAATCTTAGATTAATCAAGGATTCGCTTAATTAGCTCACTTAGCCTTATACATATACCCTTACCTTTACCTTGGCCCCATTACAACCTTAATTAAAGACCTCATGAATTTTGTATGCCTATATTCTATAATTGTTGATTGGTTAGATGAAGAACAAAGTTATAGAAAGGAAGGATAAAAAGAAGAATAGAGTGATTAACCCAATAAACACTGAGTGACTAGAGAGTAAACACAAAATCCAGTGAGGGTTCAATAGATCATTAACATATATCTCTGCTTGAATTATTAATTGTCTTGCAAGTTTATAAAATGCTTTTCTCTCCCATCTCAACTGTAAAAGTGCTTTATCATTATCTAAGGTATATATATATATATATATATATATATGACTCCTTGAGAATGTGAATTAATTCAACTACATGTAAGCTTTATATACAAGTGAATAAAAATTAAGAATTACGTGATTCATGTAGGTAGTTGCATTTAGAGTAGATAGCATTGCATCAGATTCCACCACTTTAACCTTAACTTACTCTTTATCTTGGACTTAGCATGAGGACATGCTATTGTTTAAGTGTGGGAAGGTTGATAAACCCATATTATATGATATATTTTGTGCTTAATCTGAGTGATTTATTCAATCCTTCACCCACTTATTCATATTAATTGCATAGTTTTACTTTCCCTTTCTTATTATGTGATGTATGTGAAAAACATGTTTCCTATGCTTAAAAATAATTATTTTGATTACCCTTTATTTCCATTCGATGCCGTGATTCGTGTGTTGAGTAGTTTCAGATCTTCTAAGGCAGGAATGACTTAAAGGATGGAAAGGAAACATACAAAAATGGAAGGAAAGCACAAAATAGAGTTTTTGAAGAAATTGGCAGCCACGCGATCGCATGGGCGACGCGGCCGCAGGCTAGCGCGAAAAGGCATTGACGCGGCCGCATGACTGACGCGACCACGTGAGAAGAAAAACTCCGAATGATGCGACCGCGTGAGAAGGAAAACACGTGGACGCGTGACAGAGGCTACGCACCAGAAATTGCAGAAAACGCTCATAGCGAATTCTGAAGCCCTTTTTGGCCCAAATCCAAGTCCAGAAGGCATAGACCAGAGGTTATGAAGTGGGGGAATGCATCCATTCAAAGGGAGTCTCAAATTAGTTAGTTTTCCATGATTTAGATTTAGTTTTGAGAGGGAGATTCTCTCCTCTCTCTTTAGGATTAGGATTTAGATTTAGGATTTTATGCGCTTTCAAGATTATCTCTTTTTATCAGGTTCAATATTCCTTTTTATTATGTTCTCAATTTAATTATGAATTCTTCTATGTTACAGATTACTCTTTGAATTAATGTTATTTGAGGTATTTCAGTTTATTATTGCTTTCTTTTATTTACATTATTGTTATTCCCATCTGAAGACATTTTTATTCCAGTAGATTTACTTTTCTCCTTTTGGTTTTGGTTAAGAAATTAGTAACTCAAGAGTTATCAAACTCAAGCATGATTGATAATTGTTATCTTTGCTAATTGAACTGAACTTCTATAATCCCAATCTTTCCTTAGGGATTAACTAGGACTCGAAGATCAAACTAATTAGCCACTTGACCTTTCTTTACTTTAAGTAAAGACTAATTGAGTGGAATTAATATTCAATTTTCATCATCATTGATAAGGATAACTAGGATAGGACTTCTAATTTCTCATACCTTGCCAAAAGTGTGTTTTACAGTTATTTATTTAAATTACAGTCTTTTACTTATTTTAAATCGCAATTTAAATTACTTGTTCCTTATCTTCAAAACCCCGATTTACAATCTCCATAACCAATAATAAGAACATACTTCCCTGTAGTTCCTTGAGAAGACGACCCGAGGTTTGAATACTTCGGTTATCAATTTATTTAGGGGTTTGTTACTTGTGACAACCAAAACCTTTGTATGAAAGGACTTTTGTTGGTTTAGAAACTATACTTGCAACGAGGATTTATCTGCAAATTTCTAGACCACGCAAAAGTTCCCTCATCAGAGTGCTATGATTTTGGTTGTTATAAATATGTGAATAGTGTGAATAGATACTTTTTGGTTGTTTGTTTGCTTTTGTTAGTAATTATTATTTTGTTTCTTTTGTTAATTGATGTCTTTAGTTTTTTATTTTGAATTTTCTCTATGAGTTATCACCCTCTTCTTGGTTTGGAGTATAGTTGTGTTCATTTTGTAGGGTTTGATACTTCAATTTTGGATTGCATCATGGGATTGGAACATCAATTTTGGAAGGAGCAACCTCCTCTATACTACAATGAGCGAAACCCTTCCCAGTATGCATACCCAAACCAAGGATATGGCGGATTTCACTTTGGTTATGCACCTCCACCACCATATACCTATAACCCGTATCCCCAACATAATCCTCAATCACCACATTTTCAAACACAATACCACTACCACCATCCACCTTCTTACATACCACCTCAAAACACTTACCAACATGAGCCACCTCCCACACATACAACCTTTCTCCCAAACTATGAACCTCATCTTTCCCCACAATGTGTAGTTCCCTAATAAACCCCAATTTTGTGGTTTATATTGTGTAGAATTTGAGAGGTTTGGTCAATATTTTTCGCACTTATTCGCAAGAATTGCATGGTTTTGTGTTCTCTTCCTAATATTGCTTCATGATGGAAAACATGCTTCTTTTTCCTTAAAATTGCCATATTTTAATCCTCTTTTATTACCATTCGATACCGTTGATACGCAAAAATTATAAATTATTAACGCGTAACCGGCAAGTATATTGGGTCGTATCAAGTAATAAAACTCACTAAGAGTGAGGTCGATCACACGGAGATTGATGGATTAAGCAACTTTAGTTAAATGATATATTTAGTCAAGCAAACATGATTTTGATTTCATGAGATTTGTGATTTTTGAACATAATTGCAAAAATTTAAATGGCAAAGAATTTAAAGAACTAGAATAGAGAAAGAAAATGAAAGTGAATAACAGAAACTTAAATTTTAAGAGACTTAAATGACATGGAAGATAAATTGCAAGAAAGTAAAGATTACAGAATTTTAAAGAGCAGAAGAGTAAATTGCAAGAAATAGAGAAACAGCATGTAAATGGCAAGAATAATAAATTGCAAGAATGTAGAGGGGAATTGGGTAGTGAGTATTCAAAGAACTAAAGAACAAAAGAGATGATAATTAATGATGGAGAGATCATTAGGGATCAGAGATGTAAATTGTCAGGAATTGATGTTACTCAATTCCTTCTCAATCATGGGTATAGATCCATGGCGGATTGTGAATAATTGAATCCCAATCTCTTGGCAATTCAATTTCTCTTCAACACAATCAATTGCCACTCTCGTGATCTAATTGGTCATGAGAAGAGGTGAAGTTCAATTTCTAATCCAAGGCCACACAACTTCCAGGATCTCAACTAAGGGGGGTTACATCTCACATACCAACCCAAAGTGTATTGATCAAAGAAATCATGAAAGGATGAACTCTAAACTGAGTTACATGGCTCCTTTCTCAAGTTCACCATATAATTCATGTAGATTCAACCCTTCTCTCAAATGTAGTTGAATCTTTGAAGAACAAGAGTTTCCTCTTGGATGAACCACTTGAATTGAGAAGGAGAAGAAGAATTATCAACCCATTCAAATAAACAGAGCTCCTCCCCCTAATGAAGGTGGGGTTTAGTGAATCATAGCTCTAAATTCAACAATAAATGTAAAAGTTGAAAATTAAACTAAGTGTAGAGAATAATCAAGAAGAAGAAGAAGTATTGCTTTTAAAAACTGAAATTCAAAGTTACAAGAAAAACAAAATAGAAGACGGGTGAGATGCAGTAAAAATGCTAGTGTAATAGTAAAAGTCCTAAAAAGTAAAAAGTTCAAAAAAAGTTCCCCTAAAGTAAAAACTCCTTCTCTATTTATACTAGTCCTAAGACTCATTTGGAGATCTTCAATTGGGTTAGCAATGTGGGCTTTATCCTCGTTGAATATTGGCTCAATGGATGGAAGTATTCCCCTTTTGAAGAGAGCAAATAGAGCAGAGCAAGTCTTCATCAATTCTGGCCCAATTGGGCGTTACTGGCAAACACGCCAGTTCACAGCACATTGGCAACGTGCTATTGAATTTCCTGGACACCAGGCTTGGGCGTTGTTGGCCTAAGTTATTGCCAAACACTTGACTCAGTTTTGATGCCCAAAGTTACCTCTTGTTTGAGCTTCAATTTTGTGCTTTACTATAGACTATTATACATGGTTGGAAAGCTCTAAATGTCAGCTTTTCAACGCAACTAGAAGTACCTCAATTGGATCTCTGTAGCTCAAGTTATGTTCCATTGAAGAAGATAAGGTCAGACTGCCTGGCGTTGTTGCCCAAGTTGTTGGCAAAACACGCCAGCAACAACGCCCTTAGTCTCTGAGGCTCTAAATAAAGCCAGATTTTGAGTCTTCAAATGAACTCCAATCTCATACTATGATATATGGTTGGAAAGCTCTTGATGTCTACTTTCCAATGCCACTGAAATCACCTCATTTGGAGTTTTCTAGCTTAAGATATGCTCCTTTGAAGAGGGCAAGGTCAGGCTGCCTGGCGTTGTTGCCCAAGTTGTTGGCAAAACACGCCAGCAACAATGCCCATCCTTCTTTTCTGGTGGCTGCCTGGCGTTGTTACCCAAGTTGTTGGCAAAACACGCCAGCAACAACGCCCATCCTTCTTCTCTGGTGGCTGCCTGGCGTTGTTGCCCAAGTTGTTGGCAAAACACGCCAGTAACAACGTGCATCCTTCTTCTTTGGTGGCTTCCTGGCGTTGTTGCCCATGTTATTGGCAAAACACGCCAGGAACAACGTGCATGCCTCTTCTTTGGTGGCTTCCTGGCGTTGTTGCCCAAGTTATTGGCAAAACACGCCAGGAACAACGTGCATGCCTCTTCTTTGGTGGCTTCCTAGCGTTGTTGCCCAAGTTATTGGCAAAACACGCCAGGAACAACGTGCCTCCTCTTCTTTGGTAATTTCCTGGCGTTGTTGCCCAAGTTATTGGCAAAACACGCCAGGGACAATGCTCAAGCCTTCTTCTCCCTGGTAACTTGATTTGTTGGGCGTTGTTGCTGGAGTTGTTGTTGAACACGCAGCCAACAACGCCCCTTCTTCCTCCTTGCTCCTTCACCTACCAAAAACCAAAGAATTTTCCCCCAAAGTTTTGCCATCTTATGCACTAATTTTCAAGGGAATCATTCACATCAACTTATGTATAAACTCCTTGAGTCATTTGCATGAATTATGCCAAATTTCACTTAGTTCTTGGTTCATGGATGCATGGATGAAAAAGTCACAAAATTTCTCATTTATTTCAAAGAAAGTGAATGAAATTAAGCTAAAACTGACTAAACTAACTAGTTAAAATGGTAAATATGCGAATGCATCACAACACCAAACTTAAAATGTTACTTGTCCTCAAGCAAGAGAGAAAAAGATTTGATAACAGACTTTAAGATGCAAAAATATCTTAACAGAAAGGAACTTCTTCCAAGAACTCTATCATCCTTAATTGTTTCGTCATTTGTTCAATGCAAATGATCAAAGCTAATTCACTTCTTTATCAAAATGCTTGCTCTAGTATTAGACTAGCTAGCTTTATTAGACTCCTTTTTTCACACCTTTTCACATTCTCCATCCTTTTTTCAGTTTTCTTTGCTTCAATTGAGCTAAAAATCTTGTCTTAAGGCGGCTCTTTAGCATAAGCTTTCAATCAACAATCCCAAACCAGTTGGTTTAAGTTGTTAAGTGTTGAAACACTCTTAAAGATTTACTAGCTCAAGCCTCTCTCCTTAACACATTCAATCACAGGCATATAACTTTGAGATTTTATTTGGATAGTGGTGTCCAGCACCTCTTTGGGTTGCTAAATGTTCTGTTATGGAGCTACTCTTGAACGGGGGTTTTCAATCGATAATCCCGAGTTAGTTAACTCAAGTTATCAGGTGATGAAGCACCCCTCGAATTTACTAGCCCAAGTATATCCCCTAACAACAATCACCACAGACACATATCCAAATTTGGTCATTGATGCCTAGCTTTTCATTTTCTCTTTTTTTTTTTGGAGTCTTGTAACCCTCGACCAACTAGTCTTGTATAAGCAAGCATTTCTTGATTTCTTGAGCCTTGATTTATTTACAAAGAAGGCATGTATACTAGCACTTTTTATAGGATAACTTTATTCTTTCTAGGCTAGATTCTTTCTAGGCTAGATTTCTCTCTGTTCTTATTCAAATCTCATCTTTTATTCAATTATCAAACAAAAGGACTTAGGACAAACATACATTTCAAACATGATGTACGTATGAAAATGCATAACATAAACATGAAAATGCTTAAAAGAGAAATCTTAGAAGGTATGTCATGTTTCAGACATACATCTTCTTTATTTATTGAAATACTGAAAGAAACTTCACCACCTTTAAGCTTTGGGTTCCTTTCCTTTGCTTGATTTTCCTTGCTTTCCTTTGCCTTTTGGGTCTTGCCTTTTCTTGCTTCTTATTTCTCCTTGTTGTTTTGTTGTTGATTCCTCCTCTATTTTCTTCCATATCCCTGAATTTACCATCCTCTCCTTTAGCCTTTGAACATTAAATTTCACCCTTGCAATTTCCTGCTCTTCTAATACCTTTTGTGCTTCATTGAATGTTTGGAGTTTTGGGTTGAGCACTGGGAGTGTTCCACAAAGGTAGCTGAGTTTTTCTTGGGTGCACATATCATAATCAATTCTGTCTCTGTGTCTAGCCTCTTTGAATATTCTGTTTTCATTGAATTCTCTGTAAAGCTTGTCTGTTCTGTCATCCATTCTTTGAAGAAGTTCCCTTTGTTGAGCTTGCTCTTTCCTCAACTGAAACTGTTCTTGTATTACTTTATTCATGGATTTTTCATATTCAGCAGTTGAGTTGTTAATGGCTTCATACATCTTGGTATATTGCTCTTGTTGTAGTTCCATCATGTGCGTTTGATATTCCCTCTCCTGATCCATCCATTGAGCTTGGGTTCCTCTTTGTTGATCCATCAATTGCCAGAGCTCCCTTTGTTGTTGAGCTTGTGCATCTTAACTTCTTTGAATTTGTGAGTATTGCCCAAAGATTCCTTCTAATGTGGCTTGGAGTTGGTTCATGCTCAATGCACTTGGTTCTTCTCTATCTTCTTGTTGTTCCCTTTCTTCTTGCTCCTCCCCTTGTCTTGCTTCTTTCCTCCTCTTTCTTCTTGCTAAAGGCTGCCTCTCTAATTGGACCGTGGTGACATGCTCCATCAATCTTTTGGTGATAAGCTTCCCAAGGGAGATTATTTCTGTGTCATCAAATTCTTTAAGTGGTACTCCAGCCTCCTCACACAAACGCAAGATAGTGATAGGATAACCTAGCCAGCTGTCTTTTTTAACACCTTCAGCTATGTTCAAAATGTTATTGGCTATGGTTTCTCCCACATCTATCTCCCCTCCTTTCATTATGCAGTGGATCATTATAGCTCTGTTTAGTGTCACCTCCGAGTTGATTGAAGTGCAGATTAATGATCTTCTCACTATGTCATGCCATCCTTTTGCTTGAGGTATGAGATCACCCCTTCTGAGTTTGAGTGGTTGTTTGTGTGAGTTCAGCACCCAGTCCGTGCCCACTTTGCATAGATCACTTAGAACGTCTACACATTTTGGGTCATATTTAACCCTCTCTTCAGAGCTAGGTTGCTTAAACCATTTTGGCTTGGTTTTTGGCACTCTATTGATGGTGTCTGGGCCAAAGGGGACTACCATCCCTCGTACATAACTCAAGTATGGTTCTTCCTCATCATCTTTCTTTATGACATTGGCATAAAACTCATGGATGAGGAGCACATTTATAACTTGGGGTTGATCACAGAGAAGCTCCCATTCCCTTTTTCTAATCATTTTTTGTATGTCAGGATATTCTTCATCTTCTAGCTTAAAAGGCACCTCCGAGACAATGTCTCTGCCTCTGCTTGTCATCCAATTAAAGATTTGTTCATGGTTTTTGGATTTGAACCTTCTTTCATCAAATGTGGGTTGCTCTTGCATGGGTTGCTTATCTTTCTTCCTCCTAGCTCGTGATGATGAGGGCATTGAATTGTGATGGCCGAATCTTTCCAACACCAAACTTGAAGCAATGCTTGTCCTCAAGCATACAAGAAGTGTAGCTGAGTGAGGCTTAGAATGATAGACTTTAAGGCAAGAAATGAAGGCTTGAAAATGATTGAAAAGGAGTTGTGGAATGAAGATGATACGGGTGGCTTAAAGGCCACGGTTTTTGAAACAAGGATGAAGCACAAGAAGAGTGTTTTCGGATGAAAGGATTGGTGAACTATGGTGATGGTATATACAGATGTGAATGCAGAGTGAACTGTGTTTGTAGTTGTGGGGGGGGGTTCAACATTACTTTGAATGGTGGAAGCATTGTCTTAATGGTTTGGTTGTGTCATGGGGACATGAATCTTCTAGCTAATACATGTTGAGTTTCTCTTTCCCATGCACAAAATCCAAGGCTCATGTGACTTCCTTTTCCTTGTGTGTGTATCCGTGAACTTCTCTCCCAAGATTCCCCATCACTTCTTTCTTTTATTTCCCTGCAACAAAATTCCAAAACCTTGAGATTCTTGAAGTATCTTTACTTATGCTAACAAATTATGATGCTATCCTAATGCAGAATTGACTATAATAACCAAAATTGAAATCTAGGGATTGCTTTCATATGCTAAAAAAAACTACACTTTCTCTCTTTTTCTAGCATTTTTTTTATGTATGTGAGGACACCAAACTTAGTTTGTGACTAAGTGTTGTAACAAAATTAAAATTTACCATTTGCTTCAAAGTTGGCCACACCAAACTTAGTGTCTTGCATACACTACATGCTAATTCAACCCCCTTCTCTTTTTTTTTTCAGATGTATATGATGCAATCTCTCATTATTGACTACTAAAGCATAAAAATAAAAGAAAACTCCTATGCATGGGTTGCCTCCCATGAAGCGCTTGTTTATTTTCCTTAGCTTGACAATGTAGCTTCCTTGCTCATGCTAAAAGTTGCACACTCTCTTCCTTGCTCCAGGGGCCACCAAGATAAAGTTTCACCCTATGTCCATTGACTGTGAAGGTCTCTTTTGTAGTTTCATCAAGTAATTTCACATAGCCATGAGGGGATACTTTGGTGATGGTGTATGGACCAGTCCATCTAGATCTCAGCTTCCCAGGGAAAATCTTTAGTCTTGAGTTGAATAGCAACACCTTTTGGCCTGGTTCGAATATTCTTGGGGAGATCCTCTTGTCATGCCACCTCTTTGCTCTTTCCTTGTATATTCTAGCATTTTCATATGCCTCCAGTCTGAACTCCTCCAATTCATTGAGTTGTAGTAACCTCTTTTCTCCTGCTGCTTGAGCATCTAAATTCAAGAGTTTAGTGGCCCAAAAGGCCTTGTGTTCAAGCTCCACAGGGAGATGGCATGCTTTCCCATACACTAGCTGAAATAGAGATTTTCCTATGGGCATTTTGAATGCTGTCCTGTATGCCCAAAGTGCATCATCAAGCTTCCTAACCCAATCCTTTCTTGTTGCTCCCACAGTTTTCTCCAAAATCCTCTTTAGCTCTCTGTTAGCAAGTTCAGCTTGCCCGTTTGTCTGGGGGTGATAGGGTGTGGCTACTTTGTGAGTAACTCCATATTTATGGAGAAGAGAATTTAATTGCTTGTTGCAGAAGTGGCTTCCCCCATCACTTATAAGTCCCTTTGGCACTCCAAACCTAGTAAAGATGTTTCTCTTTAGGAATTGCAAAACCACGTTGGTATCACATGTAGTGGTGGCTATTGCTTCTACCCATTTTGAATCGTACTCCACTGCCACCAAAATGTATTAATGTGTAGGATGGAGGGAAGGGTCCTATGAAGTCTATACCCCATAAATCAAAGAGTTCCACCTCCAAAATGAACTTCTGGGGCATTTCATTCTTCTTTGTTAACCCGCCTGCTCTTTGGCATTCATTACAATGGCTCACAAAGTCTCTAGCATCCTTGAAGATAGAGGGCTAGTAGAAACTACTTTGAAGCACCTTTGCAGCAGTTCTTTCAGCTCCAAAATGGCCACCATAGCTAGAATTATGACAATGCCACAAGATGTCCTTCATCTCAACCTCTGGCACACATCTTTTAATCATTCCATCTGGGCATCTTTTGAATAGGAAGGGTTCATCCCAAAAGAATAACTTAGCCTCATGTAACATCTTTTTAACTTGTTGCTTTGTATACTCTTGTGGAATGCTTCTTCCTGCTTTATAGTTGGCCATGTCTGCGAACCAAGGAGTGTGTTGAATTTGCAAGAGGTGCTCATCTGGAAATTCTTCATTTACTGATTGAAAAGTGTCTTGATATGCATCTTGTGGCAGCCTTGATAGATGGTCGGCAACTTGATTTTTACTACCCTTTCTGTCCTTTATCTCAATGTCAAACTCTTGTAGGAGTAGTACCCATCTGATTAGCCTTGGTTTGGCATCCTGTTTTGACATAAGATACTTAAGAGCAGCATGGTCAGTGTAGACTAAAGTTTTAGATCCAATCAAATATTGCCTAAACTTATCAAAAGCATATACCACGGCTAGTAACTCCTTCTCTGTTGTGGTGTAATTTCTTTGAGCTTCATTCAATACCTTACTTGCATAGTAGATAACATGAAGCTTCTTTTCCTTCCTCTGCCCCAACACAACACCAATTGCAAGGTTACTTGCATCACACATGAGTTCAAAAGGCAATCCCCAGCTTGGGGGTGTGATGATTGGTGCTATGGTGAGCCTAGCTTTTAGAGTCTCAAAGGCATATTTACATTCATCATCAAAGGAAAAAGGGTTTCTCACCACCAGCAGATTGCTTAGTGGCTTTGCTATTTTGGAAAAATCTTTAATGAATCTTCGATAGAATCCAGCATGCCCTAAGAAGCTTCTAACAGCTTTCACATTAGTTGGTAAAGAAAGTTTTTCTATAATTTCTACTTTTGCCTTGTCAACCTCTATACCCTCTCTTGAAATTTTGTGACCAAGAACAATGCCTTCGGGTAGCATGAAATGGCATTTCTCCCAGTTTAAAACCAAATTGGTTTCTTGGCACCTTTTCAAGACTAGGGTAAGATGGTGCAAGCAAGCATTGAAAGAATCACCAAAAACAGAGAAGTCGTCCATAAAAACTTCAATAAATTTTTCTACCATGTCCGAGAAGATTGATAGCATACATCTCTGAAAGGTAGCTGGGGTATTACACAGTCCAAATGGCATTCTCCTGTATGCGAAGACTCCAAAGGGGCAGGTGAAGGAGGTCTTCTCTTGATCCATGGGGTCAACCACTATTTGATTATACCCAGAATATCCATCAAGAAAATAGTAATAAGCATGGCCAGCCAACCTTTCAAGCATCTGGTCAATGAAAGGGAGGGGGAAGTGATCCTTTCGTGTGACATCATTCAGCCTCCTATAATCAATGCACATCCTCCACCCTGTCACTGTTCGTGTTGGAATAAGCTCATTCTTCTCATTGACAATGACAGTCATCCCCCCTTTCTTGGGTACTACTTGCACTGGACTGACCCATGGACTGTCGGAGATAGGATAAATAATCCCAGCTTTACATAACTTCAGGACTTCCTTTTGAACAACCTCCTCCATTGTGGGATTTAATCTTCTTTGAGGTTGTACCACTGGTTTGAAATTTTCCTCCAAGAGTATTTTGTGCATGCATATGGTAGGGCTTATGCCTTTCAAGTCATCAATGGTCCACCCCAATACATCCTTGTGAGCTCTCAATACTACAAGGAGTTTTTCTTCTTCCTCTGCACTCAGTGTAGAGTTGATGATTACTGGGAAGCTGTCCTTTTCACCAAGGAATGCATATTTAAGATGAGGGGGTAATGGTTTCAACTCTTGTTGTGGTGCCTCTTCTTTCTTGGCTTCACTTGGTTCCTCTGGTGCTTCCAATTTATTCTCTTCTTGTTCTTGGATATCCTGGACTTCCTCCTGTTTCACTTGATGGTTTGTTTCAAATACTTCTTCAACCAAAGAATCCACCACATCAACCCTCATGCAACTCTCTTTCTCAGCGGGGTATTGCATTGCCTTGAAGACATTTATGGTCATTTGCTCATCATGTACTCTGAAGATTATCTCTCCCTTTTCCACATCAATGATTGTTCTAGCTGTAGCCAAAAAGGGTCTACCAAGGATAACTGAGTTGCTCCCCTCTTTATCCATGTCTAGGACCACAAAATCCGCTGGGAATATAAAATTTCCCACTTTCACCAAGAGGTTCTCAACTACACCATTTGGTATTTTGATAGATCTGTCAGCAAGTTGGAGTGACATCCTTGTGGGTTTCAGCTCTTCTATCATCATTTTCTTCATCATAGTAAGAGGCATTAAGTTAATGCTTGCTCCCAGGTCATATAGTGATTTATCAATGGCTATACTCCCAATTGTGCATGGTATGAGGAAGCTGCCTGGGTCCTTAAGTTTTGGTGGCAGTCCCTTTTGAATAATGGCACTACACTCTTGAGTGAGAATCACTGTTTCTTTCTCTTGCCAACTTCTCTTCTTGGTAATTAATTCTTTAAGAAACTTTGCATATAATGGCATTTGTTCTAAATCTTCTGCCAATGGAATGTTGATTTCAAGTTTCTTAAAGATTTCCAAGAACCTTGGAAATTGTTGATCCTTCGTTCCTTTGTGTATCCTGGTTGGGTATGGAAGCTTGGGCACATAGGCTTTCACCCCTTCATTCTTGTTCTCCTACTGTGGCTTCACATTCTCCTTGTTGTTGAGGTGGCTATTTTGAGTGGGTGTCTTGCTTTGTGGCTTTTCATCTCCTTTGCTTTCTTGAGGCGTTGATGCCTTTTCTTCATCTTGCTCATCCACCGTGTCTTGCTCTTTGAGTTTTGTTGCTTCCTTGTTAGAACTTTCTCCGAGTACTTTACCACTTCTCAACTGAAGAGCTTTACATTCTTCTATTGGGTTGGGCACTGTATCACTTGGGAGGACGTTGGTTGGCCGTTCAGCTTGTTTGGCCAATTGTCCCACTTGCCGTTCAAGGCTCTTCATGGTAGCTTCATATCTCTCTTGCCCTTTGAGCAAGTTTTGAGTGGACTGAGCAATTGTTTGTAGGGCTACCTCAAGACTTGAAATCCTATTTTTATGATGGTCAATTGGTGGTATGATGGGGGTAGATTGTTGTTGCTGGAAGTTGTTTGTAGGGCTGGTGTGGTAATTTTGTGGGTTAGATGTTGGTGTGGGAAAGTTATATTGATGAGTTTGTGGATTGTTGTGAGGTGGTTGATATGTGTTTTGTGGTTTCTTGTATTGGTTAGTGTTGTTAGATGAGTGATTTTGGCTGTGTGTGTTGCGGGGATGGTTGGAGTTGTTATTCTTCTGCCAATGTTTTTGACTATCAACCCATCTCAGGTTGGGGTGATTCCTCCGGGATGAGTTGTATGTGTCACCATGGAAGTCATTTTGAGATGAACTTGAGGTATTTTACATGTATTGAACCTGTTCTTGTTGCTGCTCAATATTGCCTGCTTCATTTTGACACCATTCAATTGAAGCTTGATTTGTTGTGCTCACTGAAGCTAGTTGGAGGCCATCTATTCTCTTAGCCATCATTTCCATTTGTTGTTGGATTTGTTGGTGCATCAACTTGTTCTGTGCCAAGATTGTGTCCACTCCTTCTAGTTCCAACACACCCTTCTTTTGAACGGGTTGGCGTTGCCTCTGATGAGCATAGAAGTATTGGTTATTTGCCACCATGTCTATGAGATTTTGGGCTTCCTCAGCTGTCTTCATTAATTGTAGCGAGCCTCCTGCAGAGTAATCCAAGGACTCTTGAGATTTCAAAGTTAACCCCTCATAGAAATTTTGGAGTTTATCCCATTCACTGAACATCTCAGGTGGACATTTCCTAATTAGAGCTTTGTATCGTTCCCATGCCTCATACAATGACTCCCCATCTAATTGAGTGAATATTTGCACCTCCGTTTTCAACCTGATGATCCTCTGAGGTGGATAGAACTTAGATAGGAATTTATTCACCAAATCATCCCATGTGTTGATACTTTCTTTGGGGAATGTCTCCAGCCATTGAGATGCCTTGTCTCTCAAAGAAAATGGGAACAACAGCAGCTTGTAAATATCTGGATGCACCCCATTTGTCTTGACAGTTTCACATTTTCTTAGGAAAATAGACAGGTGTTGATTTAGATTCTCAAGGGGACCTTCTCCATAGGAACAATTATTTTGCACCTAAGTGATAAGCTGAGGCTTCAATTCAAAGTTGTGTGCATGAACATTGGGAGTGAGTATACTGCTCCCACAGTGTCTTGGATTGGGGAAAGTGTAAGAAGCTAGAACTCTCCTTTGAGGTGGGTTGTTATTGTTGGCAACTCCCTCAGGGGGGTTATGCGAATTGCCCTCCATGACTTGGTCTTCTCTTTCTGAATCTTCCTCACCAATGACCCTTTTTCCTGTTGCTTCTCTTCTTAACCTTCGGAGGATTCTCTCGTCTTCAGGATCAAATCTCCTTGCCTCTGACATACACAAACACACACAAACCAACAACACAAATGAAATACTCTATTGCTAGAGTAAAGTTACAGTTAGTGAAACAAAATATCAAACAGTTAGTGGGATTTAACAAAGAAAAGAAAAATGCTTAATCTAAACTACCATTCACGTAATCATTGTCAATCTTTTCCAATCCCCGGCAACGGCGCCAAAAACTTGATACGCGAAAATTATAAATTATTAACGCGCAACCGACAAGTATACCGGGTCGTATCAAGTAATAAAACTCACTAAGAGTGAGGTCGATCCCACGGAGATTTGTGGATTAAGCAACTTTAGTTAAATGATATATTTAGTCAAGCAAACATGGTTTTGATTTCATGAGATTTGTGATTTTTGAACATAATTGCAAAAATTTAAATGGCAAGGAATTTAAAGAACTAGAATAGAGAAAGAAAATGAAAGTGAATAACTGAAACTTAAATTTCAAGAAACTTAAATGACATGGAAGATAAATTGCAAAAAAGTAAAGATTGCAGAATTTTAAAGAGCAGAAGAGTAAATTTCAAGAAATAGAGAAACAGAATGTAAATGGCAATTATAATAAATTGCAAGAATGTAGAGGGGAATTGGGTAGTGAGTATTCAAAGAACTAAAGAACAAAAGAGATGAGAATTAATGATGGAGAGATCATTAGGGATCAGAGATGTAAATTTTCGTGAATTGATGTTACTCAATTCCTTCTCAATCATGGGTATAGATCCATGACGGATTGTGAATAATTGAATCCCAATCTCTTGGCAATTCAATTTCTCTTCAACACAATCAATTGCCACTCTCGTGATCTAATTGGTCATGAGAAGAGGTGAAGTTCAATTTCTAATCCAAGGCCACACAACTTCCAGGATCTAAGGGGGGTTACATCTCACATACCAACCCAAAGTGTATTGATCAAAGAAATCATGAAAGGATGAACTCTAAACTGAGTTACATGGCTCCTTTCTCAAGTTCACCATATAATTCATGTAGATTCAACCCTTCTCTCGAATGTAGTTGAATCTTTGAAGAACAAGAGTTTCCTCTTAGATGAACCACTTGAATTGAGAAGGAGAAGAAGAATTATCAACCCATTCAAATAAACAGAGCTCCTCCCCCTAATGAAGGTGGGGTTTAGTGAATCATAGCTCTAAATTCAATAATAAATGTAAAAGTTGAAAATTAAACTAAGTGTAGAGAATAATCAAGAAGAAGAAGAAGAAGTATTCCTTTTAAAAACTGAAATTCAAAGTTACAAGAAAAACAAAATAGAAGACGGGTGAGATGCAGTAAAAATGCTAGTGTAATAGTAAAAGTCCTAAAAAGTAAAAAGTTCAAAAAAAGTTCCCCTAAAGTAAAAACTCCTTCTCTATTTATACTAGTCCTAAGACTCATTTGGAGATCTTCAATTGGGTTAGCAATGTGGGCTTTATCCTCGTTGAATATTGGCTCAATGGATGGAAGTATTCCCCTTTTGAAGAGAGCAAATAGAGCAGAGCAAGTCTTCATCAATTCTGGCCCAATTGGGCGTTACTGGCAAACACGCCAGTTCACAGCACATTGGCAACGTGCTATTGAATTTCCTGGACACCAGGCTTGGGCGTTGTTGGCCTAAGTTATTGCCAAACACTTGACTCAGTTTTGATGCCCAAAGTTGCCTCTGGTTTGAGCTTCAATTTTGTGCTTCACTATAGACTATTATACATGGTTGGAAAGCTCTGAATGTCAGCTTTTAACTGCAACTAGAAGCACCTCAATTGGATCTCTGTAGCTCAAGTTATGTTTCATTGAAGAAGACAAGGTCAGACTGCCTGGCGTTGTTGCCCAAGTTGTTGGCAAAACACGCCAGCAACAACGCCCTTAGTCTCTGAGGCTCTAAATAAAGCCAGCTTTTGAGTCTTCAAATGAACTCCAATCTCATACTATCATATATGGTTGGAAAGCTCTTGATGTCTACTTTCCAATGCTACTAAAATCACCTCATTTGGAGTTTTTAAGCTCAAGATATGCTCCTTTGAAGAGGGCAAGGTCAGGCTGCCTGGCGTTGTTGCCCAAGTTGTTGGCAAAACACGCCAGCAACAACACCCATCCTTCTTTTCTGGTGGCTGCCTGGCGTTGTTGCCCAAGTTGTTGGCAAAACACGCCAGCAACAATGTGCATCCTTCCTCTTTGGTGGCTTCCTGGCGTTGTTGCCCAAGTTATTGGCAAAACACGCCAGGAACAACGTGCATGGCTCTTCTTTGGTGGCTTCCTGGCATTGTTGCCCAAGTTATTGGCAAAACACGCCAGGAACAACGTGCCTCCTCTTCTTTGGTGATTTTCTGGCATTGTTGCCCAAGTTATTGGCAAAACACGCCAGGGACAATGCTCAAGCCTTCTTCTCCCTGGCAGCTTGATTTGTTGGGCGTTGTTGCTGGAGTTGTTGCTGAACACGCAGCCAACAATGCCCCTTCTTCCTCCTTGCTCCATCACCTACCATAAACCAAAGAATTTTCCTCAAAATTTTGCCATCTTATGCACTAATTTTCAAGTGAATCATTCACATAAACTTATATATAAACTCCTTGAGTCATTTGCATGAATTATGTCAAATTTCACTTAGTTCTTGGTTCATGGATGCATGGATGAAAAACTCACAAAATTGCTCATTTATTTCAAAGAAAGTGAATGAAATTTAGCTAAAACTAACTAAACTAACTAGTTAAAATGGTAAATATGCGAATGCATCAGCCGTGATGTGTTTGTTGAGTGATTTTAGAGTTTATAGGGCAAGAATGGCCTAGAAGAGAGAAAAAAAGCATGCACAAGGGGAAGGAACATGAAAAATTGGATTTTGGGAATTCAGCTTCGACGGGCACGCGTGGGTGCAGAAAGCAGGGTATGGCGCGCGAAGATTGGCGCATCCGCGTGGATTTGTGAAATCTCCATCAACACGCACGCGTGCTTGACGCGTACGCGTGACGAGCTGCACGTGACCTCATTAAGTGCCTGGCAATTTCTGAGGCTCAACATGCCCAAATTCAAGCTGGTTCTGCATGGAAAAGACCCAAGAACTCTAGGGGGAAAGGGGGGATCATTCATTATACACTTAGACACAATTTTAGCTAGTTTTTGGTTTTTGTTCTTCTAGAGAGAGAAACCCTTGTTCCTCTCTAGATATAGTTTGATTTGATCTTCCCTTGTTGAATTTTGAATTGGGTTTTGTTGATTTCTAGTTTTGATTACTTAATTTTAATTTCTTAGTATAATTTTGTTTAGATCTTGTGTTAGATTTATGTTTCTTGTTAATTCTCATTTTCCACCCTTATTATGAACCTTGTAGATCTTGAATGGTTAATGTTACATTGATGATTTCCATGATTAATTGTGTTGTTTGAGTGATTTTCCATTAGTAATTGTTAGTGGGTACCATTTAATTTCAATTTAATTGTATTTTGACTATGTCTTTTAGTAAAGCCTACCATGTGTTTGATGAAATGTTTCCTTTGATTATAGAGTAGTTTTCTTTACTTTTGGCCTAGGCTAAGGGAATTGGGTAAACTTGAGTCATTGGGTCTAATGGATTTGGTGATTTGAGAACCCTTAGTGGTCAATTTGATAACCATTGACACTAGCCTACTACTAAGTCAATTGGTAGCTAGGTTGGACCTTATGGATTGATGTTGATCAAGCCATTTGATATACTTCAAGTATAGAAGTAAACTTAATGAGCTTGGTTCTTCATAATCATCAAGATATGGTTATTAGACAAGGATAGTGATCCCAATTCCTATGCCTAGCCAAGAGTTGCTTTTATTATTCATATTTGAAAACCAAAAATTTCAATTGCTTAATTCTAGTTATAGTTACTTGTTTAGTGATCCGAGGATTATTTGTCGGTTGAGAGCTATACTTGCAACGTGAATAATTTTGTGAAATTCTTCACCGACACTAGTCGTTGCATCAAATTTTTGGTGCCGTTGCCGGGGAATGGTTGCAACGTATGCCTTGACATTGGTTATGTGAATATGTGAATAGTGTAGATAGTTTACTTGCTTTCAATACTTAGTTGTAGTTTAGATTTCTTTTGTATATGTGCTATGACTCCCAAGTTTGATGACTCGGTCTCAACCGAATTCTAGCTTAGCCGACTTTGATCCTGAGATTGAAAGAACTTTGTTACACACTCGGCAAGCTAGACGGAGGTTGGACTATACGGCTAGTACTTCGGCCTCTCTTGAGGAACATACTGAATCACTAGACGGTACCGAGAGTGACTTGGAGTCTGCTACTTCATATTCTTCTGTTGGCATCACTAATACATCTTTGCATCCCACAGGTGAACCATACATGACGGAGCCACGCTGGATCACTTTGCATGAACAAAGGGCTCCGGACATCATACTCCAACCTTTGCAAGCAAGGTATCCCAACCTTGATCCAAACTTTGAGTTGAAGAATAGCTTGATAAATCTACTCCCCAAGAATCATGGGCTTCCGGGTCAAGACCCTATCCGACATCTGAGAGATTTTCAAGTTGCTTGTTCCACGGCTCGAAGACATGGAGCCAATGAGGTGGCTATTATGGTTTTTGCCTTTCCCTTCTCTCTTGAGGGGCAAACAAAAACATGGTTTTATTCGCAACCGGATGAGATTGTAACCAATTAGGATTCTTGAGAAGAGAGTTTCTAGATAAGTTCTTTCCGCCAGAGAAGACCAATTATATCCGGAAGGAGATCTTGGGTATAATGCAAAAAGACCAAGAGAGTTTGTATGAGTATTGGTCTAGGTTCAAGAGGCTGTTGGAATCTTGTCCACACCATGGATTGGACACTCACTTGCTTATTAGTTACTTCACCAGAGGTCTTTGTGCGGAAGATAGAAGATTGCTCACTGCTTCTAGTGGTGGTTCCCTCTCCAAAAACAAGACGGTGGGAAAAGCTTAGAGCTTGATAAATGATGTTGCCGAGGCTGCACAACATGTAAGAGTAAGGAGCAACCCCCTCAAGGGTGTGGCAGAAGCATCCCCTTCCGAAACAAGCTTAACCAAGGCGCTTGGGGATATGACCACTATCCTTACGGAGATACAAAAAGATCAAAAGGAATTCTACTCTATCCAAGCCATCCAAGCCCCACCCCAAGTTGCTCAACTTGAAGGCCCTCCTAGAATTTGTGGTTTGTGCTCTAGCACCACGCATTACACCAATCAATGTCACCAAATTCAAGAGGAGTACACCCTTGCCGTAGCCAATGTGAACTACAACAACCGTCAACCCAATCCCTCTCAAGGCCAAAATAACTATTCTCATGGCAATAATCACAATCAAGGGTGGAGGGATAATGCACAAGGGAGAAATCAAAATCAAAGATGGAATACCTCTTCTTCTCACTACAACAACAATCAATCTTTATTCCAATACCACCATAACAACAACAACCACCAAGCTAACCAAAATTACCCCAACCAAGCTTTCCATCAAAACCAAAACAACTACACCAAGTACCAAGCACCACATCAAAGATAACAATCCAACCAATCCTCCTCCTCTTCCACTAACCAAGTTGATGAACTTAGAGCCACTATGGAGAAACGAGACAAGAGCAACAAGGCTCAATTTGATGCCATGAGCGCTCAATTGGCCAATCTCACCGATATGATTTCAAAGTTGACCATGTCCTCCTCAAACAACAACACCAACAAACCCTCAAGCTCTTCTAATCTTCCGTCCCAACTCCTTCCAAATCCAAAGGGCGGTCTCAACGCCATTACTCTACGGTCGAGAACTACATTGGAGGAGATACCTCCTAGGGTCATGGAAGACATTCATGAAGAAGAAGTGGTTGTTGAAGTTCCACATGAAGAAGAGGAGGTAGACAAAAGGCGTGAGGAAGAAGAGGCAAGCTTTAAGGAACCCAAAAGGAAAGCTATAGTGGATGAATCTATTCCTATCCCATTCCCTTCCATGGTGAAGAAGGCACAGAAGACTCCGGAGTTTGATTTAAATATGCTTCAAGTGTTCAAGAAGGTTGAGGTAACCATACCACTTCTTGATGCTATTCAACGAATTCCGAAGTATGCAAAATTTTTGAAGGACTTGTGTACACACAAGGATAGGATAGGAGAGTTGGAGACATTGTCCTTGGAAAGTTCCATTTCTTCCTTAATGAAGCCTATTCCAGAAAAATGTGGTGACCCTGGACCGTGTTTGGTATCTTGTCGTATTGGTGGGCGTACTTTCCATGACTGTATATGTGATCTAGGGGCTTGGGTAAGCATCATGCCATTTTCTATCTTTGTGCGGTTGAACTTAGCTCTATTAAAGAAGTCGGCGGCGAAATTTGCCTTAGCCGATAAGAGTGTGATCACTGTGATGGGAATAGCAGAAGATGTACTTGTGGTAATCAAGGACTTGGTATTTCCAATTGACTTCTACATCTTTGAAATTCCGCCAACAGAGAATAGAAATGACCCTTCCTAAAGACCTCTAAATTCAAGTTAGATACCTTCACCGGCATATATTCTTTTGAGGTTGGAGACAAGACTATCAAGTTTAATTTGGAAGAAGCCATGAAACACCCTCCCGAAGAGTATTCCGTACTCCGATGTGATGTAATCGATGAGGTGGTAGCGGAGGTACGAAGAGAAGACCACAACAAGTTGTGCTACCCTATTATTGAGGAGACGGATGACCAAGAGGGTGAACAAGAGAAAGTTGTTGAGAATAAACTCCAGGAGCTTGATGAAAAGGAACCTCAACTTGAGGCAAAGAGTGAACTGAAGCCTCTTCCATCTCATTTCAAGTATGTTTTCTTAGAGGACAACCAAAGGTTTCCGGTCATTATTGCTAGTGAGCTTTCTAGTGAAGAAGAAGGAAAGCTCCTAGATGTCCGAAGAAAGTCCAAGAAGGCAATTGGTTGGAGCTTGGCCGACATTGTGGGGATTGACCCTCGCAAGTGTATGCATCGTATCTTTCTCCAAGAGGGAGCTCGGCCGGTCAGACAACCGCAAAGAAGGCTCAACCCCACCATCCATGATGTAGTGAAGAAGGTGACCAGGCTACTTGATGCGGGTATCATATACCCGATTTCTGATAGTGAGTGGGTGAGCCCGGTCCAGGTTGTGCCAAAGAAATCGGGCATTACTGCAGTTAAGAAGAATGATGGTGAAGTGGTCACCAAGAAAGTACAAAATGGTTGGCGGGTGTGCATCGATTATAGAAGGTTGAATGTCGCTACAAGGAAGGACCACAATCCTTTGCCCTTTATTGACCAGATGTTGGACCGACTGGCAGGTAAATCCTATTATTGCTTTCTTGATGGTTTCGCTGGTTACTTCCAGATTCACATTGCTCCTGAGGATCAGGAAAAGACCAGATTCACTTGTCCCTTTGGTGCCTTTTCTTACAAAAGAATGCCATTTAGGCTATGCAATGCACCTGCTATTTTTCAGTGGTGTGATGACAAGTCATCATATGATAATTTTTCAAGCATTTTTGCACTTGTTCATTAGGTTTTATGCACTTTCTTGCATTGTAAGTAAGTAATTTGGAGCGGAATTGCATGGTTTACTTGAATCAATCAACCACCCTTTAATTGATACTAAATCATGAGGTTTAAGCTAAATTTAATTGGTTTTTGGATGATTTATAAATCTTGTGAATTTGGTGATACTTTGATTGGTTGTTTTGATTACTTGTAGGTGAAGAAAAGAAGAAAACAAGAAAGCGTAGCCTAAGAAGCGTGGCCCAAGGAAGAGAAAAGTGTGGCAAAGGAAAGAAAGAAGCATGGCACAATGAAGGAGGAAAGCCACAATGCTCTCTCCAAGAGCTCAGTGCTCTCCAAGGGAGCACAACAATAAACCAAGGAAGCAAGGCTTGGATGCTACGCTCCCCTTGAGAGCGGAGCACAATAATGGACCAAGAAAGAAAGGGGAGAAGCATGATGCTCTGCTCTTGTCAAGAGCATTATCGGGCTTCACCCAAAAATAAATTCAAGGAAATAGCTTACCAATTCTTGCAACAAGGCTCGAACTCATAAGCAAGGGGGAGTGGGGGAGCACTACTTACAAAGGAAATAAGCCAAAAATAGCTAAAATGCTACCCCCAAGGATCGAACAAAGCACCTCAAGGAAGCAAGAAGCAAGGCGCCACTTTGTGCACAAAAGAAATTGGCCAGCGCATGCCTCCAGCAAGATTCGAACCAGGAACCTTCCCTTGTCTACGATCTTGCCAAGAGCAGAGCGCTACTCTCCTTATTCCTTGCGCAAGTTTGACATGGCCAGGAAGAAGTGGTGCGCACAAGAATGCCAAGACAAGGCAATGCTGCGCTCTCCACAAGAACAGAGTGCTACCCTGATGCTACCCAAGCTTGGCACGCAACAAAGGGCCAAGGACATGAGCCACAATGCTACGCTCTCACCAACAGCAGAGCACTCTACTGGGAGCAAGCAACACATGGGCTGAAATTTCAAATTAAAATCCAATTTAATTCAATTCTTTACCAAATTAGAAGGCCCACTCCAAATTCAAAAATCCAAAAATAAAAAGTGTATAAATAGAAGCTAGTTTGATTTAGAGAGGACTTTTTGACTTTAGAACTTTTTCTTTCTTTTAGAATTTTACTTTGTAATTTTGGGAGCTGAGTTTCTTTTAGAGAATTGGGAAGGAGAATTGATCTCTCTTCTTCCTTGTTCTTACTTCTTCATTCTCTACTTCTTGTCTTGGATCTTGGGTGAAGAATTGAAGAAATTCTGTTTCAATCTCACCTTGGGATTTTCTTTGTTTACTTTTCTGCAAAATTTCATCAGTTGAAGATTTGAATCCAAATTCTCTTTACTGCTTTCTTTTCTACTTCTTCTGCAATTCACTCTTCCATTTCTGTTGCAATTGTTCTTGTTGGATCAAGGAAGGATTTAAGATCTAGACTTGTTTTCTAGTGTCCTCCACCCCTGAGATCTTCAGCTTTCTTTTAGTTATTGCAATTGAATTACATTTTACTTTCTGTTTGGTTTTCAAAGTAATTTTCCTTTCTTGTTCAGATCTGTTGCATCTCAATTTAATTTTTACTTCTCTTTTAATTGTCATTTACTTCTTCTTGTTTAATTTCTGCAATCCCAGCTCTCAATTCCTTTTATAATTCAAGCAATTTACATTTCTTGCACTTTAAGATTCAATCATTTACATTTCTTGCAATCTAAGTTTCTGCAATTTAATTTACTTGTTCTTTAAGATTCAGCACTTTTACTTTCTGTTCTCTTTAATTTACTGTAATTCTTCCCTCTCCCTTTACAATTCATGCAATTTAGCTTCTGTCAATTACAAACCACTCAAACCAATACTTGATTCGCTTGACTAAATCAACCACTAAACTAAAATTGCTCAATCCTTCAATCCCTGTGGGATCGACTTCACTCACGTGAGTTATTATTACTTGATGCGACCCGGTACACTTGCCGGTGAGTTTTGGGTGTTGGAATTCGTTTTCCAAAATTATCCATCTAGTTTTGGCGCCCTTGCCGGGGATTGATTTAGATCAACAATGATTAAGTGGGTGAGAAGTCTAGATTAATTTTTTTTTGTTTTTGTTCTTGAAACCAAGGTGTTTGTGTTTTTGCCTCACTAAGAAATTCTCATCTCTGATATGAGTAATTTCAATTTTCGTTGATGTTGCATTTTACAAAATACAAATGGAGTTCAACTCATCTTATGGTCAAACAAAATTTTATGGGATATTACCCACCATCATCAATCTCTAATGATGGCTGGGAATATCACCAAGAAAATACAAATTCTGAGCACTCCAATTCATGGAGATTTGCTTCAGAGACACAAGATGAGCAAGAGAATCATATGGGATATTTTCCTCCACCACAAAATGATACAAGTCATTATTATAATGGTGGCTGGGAGTATCACCAAGGAATAAAAGAGCATCCACCCTCACGTCCTAGTTTCTCATTTGAAAGTTCTTCATCACTTGATTATGCCTCAACACAAAGTTTCCTCCAAAATCCATACAAGTCATCCCATCAATCATACAACTCATTCCACACCCCTCAACACAACTTCACCACAACACATCCATGTCACCAAAATTACTCTCAACCTTCATCTCTTGAACCAGCAGATGAGGATTACCTTCAATGGTCCAAAGAACCCTTAGAAAGCCAATGCCAAGCCATTGAAATACACAGAAAACTCGTGGAAAGATACACACAATCCCAATCCTGGAAAGAAATCATCTTCAAGAAGATGAATGGGCCCTTAGAGCAAACAAGGGGGAACATAGAACCATGAAACAGTGAGGATGAAGACCAAATTGTGAGTGAGGAAGTGAAAAAACAAGAACAAAAGGTCCCTGTTGCAAGTGAAATTGCAATAAAGGATGAGGGACATGAGCCAAGGATTTTACAATCACAAAAGCTACTTGAGGTGACAATGAAACATAAAGATTCCCTCCCAAAGGAATTAATGGAAAATCATGAAGAAAAAATAGAGGAAGATACTCAAGAGAATTCACACTCAAGTGAAGTAAAGAAGAAAGAGGAAAGGCTCAGGGAACCACCAATACAAGAGGCTCTTGATGAAAAGAAGACTTCAAAAATCACACAACCACCAAGACTTGGATTCAAGGAAGTGAAGGCAATTAACAAAAGCATCAAGAAGAGGATTGTTGTAACAACCCTGATTTTCGAGTATGCGAGATCTTTTCCGAAGGTACGGATTTCGCCAGAAGATCAGTAAAGGGAACACCTCTTCTATATCAACAAGTATCTCAATCCTCATTGTCATTATGTCATCCTTAAGCTAGAACCTTTTCCGAGGCAAGCTCGATAACGCGGTAACAAAGAACCTAGTTTTTGAACCGTATCGGTTGGCAGTTTTGATTCTGATTTTCGTAAATAGTCTCTGTTTGACGAACCGGACTCGATTCATGAGAGGAGAGAGATAATAGTATAATATTATCATTATATTAGTATTAGAAAATACTTGAATGATAATATAAGGTTACCTGGTCTGTTTTAGTTAAAAACAGAAAATCGGTTTAATCGGGTTCACAATTTATTGGTGCAGCTTAGCACCAGCACTCTCTGATGACTTTAGGAATACTAAGGCCTCATTATTCATGTTTTATTCTCATAATAAATATGTTACTAGTGTCATTTATGCAAGTAGCTCAGAAAATAATTTTTAGAGATGTTTTTACGAGTGTTCCGATACACCTAGTTTTAGTAGTTATACACCTGAGATATTTTAATATTATTTTAATCCACCTCCAAGCCAACCAATCAAAACTCACCTTACACCCCCAAGACCTCCAAGGCTGTCTCATTTCATCATTTTGGCCGAAAATAACAAGAGAGAAAAGAGAGAAACTTTCATGAACACTTAATCTTCAAAGCTTGATTTCTTCTGAACTAAAACTCAAATCAAAACTCCGATTTCACCAAAATGATCCTCTCTTCTTCCTCTACATAACCATGTAACATATCAAGGATGGAAATAAGGTGAGATGGCTGTCTTCCTCCCATTTCAATTCGGTTTTCAAGGAAAACCATGCAAAACATGTGTTTTCTTGATGTTCTTCCTTAGGAATCATTCTTAACTTGACTTGAGGGCCAAGAAACGTGAATTTCCAGCTAGTCTAAGGTGAGATATCTCTTCCTAACATACTGAGTGAGATTTCCTCAGTTGAGAGTTTTTGAATTTAAAGTTGTTCTTAATGTGATTTAGGAGAAAAAAGTGCTTAAGGACCACCTGAAAGTTTAATTGAATTAGGAGCAGAAAAACCAGGTAGGGTGTGACAAAATTAATCTTGATTATTTGTGTTTGAGTTGTGTGAATGTTGTATAAATTGGCTGTGCTAAAAATTGGTTGCATATATGATTGATTATTGGTAAAAATTTGGTGAAATTTTGATGAAATTTGATGAAATTCAAGCTTTAAAGTTCATGTTCTTGGGCAGCTGAAAAAACGAAACCCTAAGCTTAAATTGAGGTTCAATTTGTGTTGAAATCATGTAGAAAAGATGGGGTTTTAGTGGCTGCTAATTTATTATGAATTATAGTAAAAATCGGTTGCTGAAAAGACTGAAAAACAGGTAAAAACAGAGAAGGAATCTGAAGAATTTATGAAGAACATGAAGAACACTTTGAGTGTGATGAATAACAATGAAGAACACCTTTTTGATTCATAAAAGGTCAAGGAAGTAATTAATTTGGTGTTTGGGGGGTTATTTGGTAATTTCTGAAATTTAGAGTGGTAAAAGTAGAAATATTAAAAGTTACGGGTGGTAAAAAGTGAATTTTTAAAGGTTAAAAGTTAAAGTGGGATAATTTTCGAAAATATATTAATAAAATAATAAATAATAATAAAATATTAAATAATAATATTTAATTAAAAATAATATTTTAATAAAAATAATAAAATAATGCGAAAAATGCAGTTTTGTGTAAAAGCTTTAGAAAGACAACTTTAAGCGCAGAATCTCATAATTACCTTCATAAAACACTTAGGGAGTGGTAATAACATATTAGTGAGGCAAAGATAAAAGAAAGATAAAAAGTTGAAGAAAAAATAAAAGTCAAAGAAAAAGTCTGTAAAGTTTTAATGACAGAAAAACAGACAGAGATTAGTGAACGAACTAGGGCAACATAGTTAGTTCTTGAGTTCCGACTAGGGTTAGGTATAATATGAAAAGTTAAACTATTTCAATATAGACTTAATGAACCTATACTTGGGACAGACTAACTATTCATACCGACATTTACATAAGCTTTAAATACATATGTTAAGCAGAGAAATCAAAGCAGAGTAAAGAAACACAGAGAACAGAGTAACCAGAGAAGAATAAAGGGATACAGAGAAAAGAGTAATCAGAGCAATATAAAAAGACAAAGAGAAAAGAGTAATGTGATAAAGAGAAATGATTTGAATTAAGATATAGTAAAAGTAAAAGCTGAAGAGTTTGTATAGCATGATTGAACAGAGAAAGAAAGAAGTACTGCATAAGAATGTGAAAGTGGTGATGAATAATGAGAATGTTAATGAATGATGATAATGAGAATGATTATGTAAGAATCTGCTGCAGAGAGGCAGTCAGATAGATGGTGGTACGATCACTGAGAACGCTTTCCTGGGATACCTTGCTATAATGCTTTGCTGTAAGACAGAGGTTGCTTATAGAGGTATCGAGATGAGTGTGCTCCTGTAAGATAGAGGTTGCTTAGAGTGAGTATGTTGTTGCTCCTGTAAGACAGAGGTTGCTTACAGTGAGTATGTTGTTGCTCCTGTAAGACAGAGGTTGCTTACAGTGAGTCTGTTGGGCGTATATCGGCTAATAAGTGCCGCCCTGCAAGACAAAGGTTGCTTGTAGTGGATATTGCCAACAGGAAAGCCTTATCCAGACAGAGGTTGCTAGATAACGTTGGGAGCAGGTTAGTAACTGACAGATGAGCTCATTACCTGCACTAGGGCTAGACATGCATCATACTTGACTGTGCCATTTTCCTCTGTTATGATTGTTGTATGAATGTATGCTTTCCTTGTTTGTATTCTATTCTCTGTGTCTGTGTTGTACTTTCTTGTATTTTTCTGTTTGTGTTCTATTTTCTATTTTCTCTATTTCCTCTATTTATATGTATCTTCTATTTACTGTTTCTTGTATTCTGCTATTTGTCTGCTAAATAACACGGAATTAATGAACTTAACTAATAACCCCGACCCTACTAAGAACTCCCCAGTTCTTACCCCTTCTCTCTCCCTTCCCCCTCCAGATGGAAGCATGAGTACCCTTCTGTAGTTTGTTGATGACTGTTCTGCAAAGAGGATTCCGCTCTAGGTAGTCTTCTGAGTCTAGAGTGAACCCCGTTACCTGTTTATATGTATATACTGTGAGGCCAGCCAACGTCTGCACCCTGCTTATCTACAAACTTTAACCTAAGTCCTCCGTACGATGTTGCTGTTATGTGGCCACTCGATGAAGTACTTGAGAGACGCTCTTTGATGACATATGATCGTGCAGAGGATTAGTAGACGACCTTCCACCTTTTGATGACGATCCACCTGACTTGAATTTTGAAGACCTAGAACGTACTTTCCCTCGCTTTAGTAGTTTAGAGGGACTAGGTGAGTATAGAGTCTAGGCTAGCCTGGGCGCCAGCTTAGGGACTTCTTGAACAGGTCAGGACCTGGGATGTTGTATATATATATATATGTATATAGTTATTATCTAGCTATATCAAGGGGTGTTCTAACTAAAAGGCTATACTCTAATAAAGCTGGATCACGGAATGCTATCAACTGCTTGAGATGTATTTATGTGTGGTTGTTTATAACCGTTTTATCTATTATTATTTGTGAATTGCTTATGAATGATTCTATTTATTAATCCAAACGTTTTAAAAAAAAAGTACCTCGTAAAATAACTACGCTTTTAACAACGAATATAATAAATAATAGATAATAATTAGGTAGACAAGTTGGTAGCGCTCAGTTTCTAGTATGATCATGACGTACCAGAAATTGGGTCGTTACAATTGTGACCAAGCTACCAAGGACAATATTCATGAAGAATAAAGGGTCAACCACAAGTAATCCAACCCCTGGACCATTAGCAAGCAAGCTCAATCAAGCCATGTACGAAAGAAAGCTTGCTGAGAGGAAACCAAGAAAGGGGACAATAGCTGAAACCTCTCCCTCCTTGAGGTCATTCCTCTTAACAAATTGGAAGAAGAGGAAGAAAGTGAAGAATAGGTAGACCGTAGGTACATTTCTTTCTTTGCTTTGTTTAAATTCAATAAATTGGCATATGGTTACATTCTAAGTTTGGTGTTGCCATGCAAAACTTTGTTTTCAATCCCCCTGGATGATTGCATCAATTTTAAAATGTCACACTAAGATTCTAATTTGGTGTGCCACTTAATTTTCTATGCAAGTCATTCAAGCAACACTACTTGTCTGCATAATCATAATGCCTCTGCAGTTTTATTTTTCTCCTTTGATTTAACATTTTTTCATTCTACTTGCTGTAGTTATTTTTCTATTTTTTTTAAATGCTTTACTCTAGTTTGCTTATTAAGTGTCATTGTTAGTACATCACCAAGAGATCCTTATTCATGACAGATTCTTGGCTTGGTGATTGTACTTAACAAATAACAGTTTCATTTGCTTAGTTTTAATTCAAATAAATTGACATATGATTGCATTTTAAGTTTGGTGTTGCTATGCAACAAAATTTGGTTCCAATTCTTACAAGATACTTGCATTAATTCCAAGTGAAAATGTCACACTAAGTTTGGTCTGTCACTTATCTTTTATGCAATGTATTGTGCTCACCTTCTTAAGTTTGCAATCACAATGTCTCTGTCTCTTGTGCCTTGATTGTTATCTTTAATTTTTCTTGCTTAGAACACATGTACTACTAACATTTCATTGTGTAAGACACTCATGATCCATCTTAGCCCCATAGCCATTGTTCTAATTGTTGCTTGAGGATGAGCAAGCATTCTGAGTTTGGCAAGAGAAAGGGAAGAATAAGAGGAAAATGACAACAATAGAGAAGATGAACTACAAGGTTGTAAAGTTCCTTTTCCTCTCATTTGTTTCCAGCACTTTAAATTGTATGATTGTCTTTATATTCTCTGTATGCATGTGTGGTATGAATAAGCATAGCTTGAATATTGATTTGTAACATCTTGCTGTGGCATTATGACTACCAACTTGAATTCTGTGAGTTCAAAGCAATAAAGCATCATGATCATAAACAAACAAGGAATTAAAGAAGAGTTTAGCATGTGCATACAAGTATTGGAAAGCTAGTATGATTAATTGTTGCTCAATTATATTGGATTTTATTTAATTGAAGTTTTCATCTAGGACATTTTGTGAAATCTTATGAAAATCATGAAAACCTTGAAGAAGCAAATACAATTAAAGCAAGAAAAGAAAAAGGGAAAGAATGAGAAATACAATCAAGTTTTGGGTGTTGGAACTTGATGGATATTTTGGAAAATGAATTCCAACACCCAAAACTCACCGGCAAGTGCACCGGGTCGCATCAAGTAATAATAACTCACATGAGTGAGGTCGATCCCACAGGGATTGAAGGATTGAGAAATTTTAGTTTAGTGATTGATTTAGTCAAGCGAATCAAGTATTGGTTTGAGTGGTTTGTAATTGGCAGAAGCTAAATTGCATGAATTGTAAAGGGAGAGGGAAGAATTGCAGTAAATTAAAGAAAACAGAAAGTAAACGTGCTGAATCTTAAAGAACAAGTAAATTAAATTGCAGAGGCTTAGATTGCAAGAAATGTAAATGACTGAATCTTAAAGTGCAAGAAATGTAAATTGCTTGAATTATAAAAGGAATTGGAAGATGGGGTTGCAGAATTTAAACAAGCAGAAGTACAAGACAATTAACAGAGAAGTAGAAGATGAATTCAAATGCAGTAGATCTAACACAAGAGAAGAACAATTGCTTGAAAATCTAAACAGAAAGTAAAATGTAATTCAATTACAATAACTAAAAGAAAGTTGAAGATCTCAGGGGTGGAGGAGACTAGAAAACAAGTCTAGATCTCAAATCCTTCCTTGATCTAACAAGAACAATTGCAACAGAAATGGAAGAGTGAATTGCAGAGGAAGTAGAAAAGAAAGCAGTAAAGAGAATTTGGATTCAAATCTTCAACTGATGAAATTTTGCAAAAAAGTAAACAAAGAAAATCCCAAGGTGAGATTGAAACAAAATTTCTTCAATTCTTCACCCAAGATCCAAGATAAGAAGTAGGGAATGCAAAAGTAAGAACAAGGAAGAAGAGAGATCAATTCTCCTTCCCAATTCTCCAAAAGAAATTCAGATCCTAAAATCAAAGTAAAGCTCCCAAAATTACAAAGTAAAATTCTAAAAGAAAGTAAAAGTTCTAAAGTAAAAGTCCTCTCTAAATCAAACTAGCTTCTATTTATACACTTTCTATTTTTGGATTTTTGAATTTGGAGTGGGCCTTCTAATTTGGTGAAGAATTGAATTAAATTGGATTTTAATTTGAAATTTCAGCCCATGTGTTGCTTGCTCCCAGTAGAGTGCTCTGCTCTTAGTGAGAGCGTAGCATTGTGGCTCATGTCCTTGGCCCTTTGTTGCGTGCCAAGCTTGGGTAGCATTAGGGTAGCGCTCTGCTCTTGTGGAGAGCGCAGCATTGCCTTGTCTTGGCATGTCTTGTGCACACCACTTCTTCCTGGCCGTGTCAAACTTGCGCAAGGAATAAGGAGAGTAGCGCTCCGCTCTTGGCAAGGGCGTAGCATTAGTGCTCCAAGGGAAGGTTCCTAGTTCGAATCTTCCTGGAGGCATGCACTGGCCAATTTCTTTTGTGCACAAAGTGGCGCCTTGCTTCTTGCTTCCTTGAGGTGCTTTGTTCGATCCTTGGGGGTAGCATTTTAGCTATTTTTGGCTTATTTCCTTTGTGAGTAGCGCTCCCCCACTCCTCTTTGCTCATGAGTTCGAACCTTGTGGCAAGAATTGGTAAGATATTTCCTTGAATTTATTTTTGGGTGAAGCCCGATAATGCTCTTGACAAGAGCAGAGCATCATGCTTCTCCCCTTTCTTTCTTGGTCCATTATTGTGCTCCACTCTTAAGGGGAGCGTAGCATCCAAGCCTTGCTTCCTTGGTTCATTGTTGTGCTCCCTTGGAGAGCACTGAGCTCTTGGAGAGAGCATTGTGGCTTTCCTCCTTCATTGTGCCATGCTTCTTTGTTTCCTTTGCCACACTTTTCTCTTCCTTGGGCCACGCTTCTTAGGCTATGCTTTCTTGTTTTCTTCTTTTCTTCACCTACAAGTAATCAAAACAACCAATCAAAGTATCACCAAATTCACAAGGTTTATAAATAATCCAAAAACCAATTAAATTTAGCTTAAACCTCATGATTTAGTATCAATTAAAGGGTGGTTGATTGATTCAAGGAAACCATGCAATTCCACTCCAAATTACTTACTTACAATGCAAGAAAGTGCATAAAACCTAATGAACAAGTGCAAAAATGCTTGAAAAATTATCATATAATGACTTGTCATCACAACACCAAACTTAAAACTTGCTTGTCCCCAAGCAAGCATTAAACATAAGAGAAGATAGAATGAAATAGAGAAGTATGCATGTCCTTATTAAGCAGAGAGTTGAACTTGGTTCATGGGATTTTATGCAGATCAATAGTAGCTTATTTATTACTTGCTGCTAAATAAACAATGTTTCCTCAAGGGTTAACTAAGGTTGTTGCTACAATGCCTTGCTTTCTGCTCACTTCCCTTGTTAGTTTTTTTCTTCTTTCTTTTGCTTAGAGAGCTTATTACTCATTGAAGGCTTGGTGGCAAATGTTGCAACAGCCTTTGGCTTAATTTTGCTCAACATTTCTTCACCACAGACACATGGCTTACATTTTTTTCCTAGGATCATTGATGCCCAGCATCTCTTTGGATAACTAAGTGTTTTGTAGCTAGGTTGCTCTTTATTGTGAACTTTCAGTTGGCAATCCCAAATCAGTTGATATAAGTGGCCAAGTTTTGAAATACTCCTTAGAACTTACTTGTCCAAGCATATCCTAGTACGAAAACACCACAGGCATATGTCCTAGGGTCCAAGCTATTGGTGTCTAGCCTTATTGTTTGTTTCTTTGCTACTTCTTGGATTTTCTTTTTCTTTTTCTTTTTCTTTTGATTTATTCTCAAGGGACTTTTATTAATTGAAAGATCATAGCAGCAAACTAGCTTAAGCTTCAAGGAACATGTCATTATGCAGCATTTATTTTATGATCTATCAATTGGATCAACAAATACCACCACTAACTTTCATCCTAACTTTTGCAACATTGAACATTCACTTTTCTAATTTAAATATCTCTCTTTTATTCAAACAGCAATGAGACAAAACAAAATTCAAGCAAATAAAGGATGACAATTATTATGCAGATCACTTTCTTTAGCAAAAACATCCACTCTCAACTAAATGAACACTTTAGCCAGACATAAAGGACTCCCTGAATTAAAACATTTCACCACAACAAGGATCAAGTGTGAATATAACCTGTCGGGTTGCAGCTTTTCATTCTTCCTTCTGTTGTGTCCCTTTTGAGTCATACTGCAGATTGTCTTCAAATGTTGGCTATTTTCCTGCATGATTCTCAAAAGTTGCTTGCTTCTCAAGCCCTTTAGGTAACTGGTTAATATGCAAAGCTTATTTGTGGGCTTTTGAACTTACTTTGGTGTGTGAACACCAAACTTAGTTCCTTACCAATGTTTCTCATGCAGCAAATTAACCATATGTGAAATCTTTTTTTCCTTGCTAAAGGTAATAAAGCTAAAAACTAAAAGACAAACAATGGTTCAATGGTTTATCTGATTGCTTGGAGCCAGTAACTCTTTATGCAGGAGGTAAGAGTGTGTTTTCAAATGAGATTTTTTGTGGAACACCAAACTTAGAATCCTTCATTCTCCCTTAGATTGTTTTGGTGTGCAACACCAAACTTAGCTCCTTGCAATATAGATAAACTAATTAACCTCTTTATTAAAATAGCTATGAAAAGAAAACTACCTCAGGTTGGGTTGCCTCCCAACAAGCGCTTCTTTATTGTCACTAGCTTGACATCTTGTTCTTTGATCATGGAGGCTGAAAAGCATAGTGCCTTAGATTTTCTCCTCTTACTGTGAACTTCCTTCCGGTCTCCTCTTTGATGATTTCTAGGTGTTCAAGTGAAAAGATCCGGTTCACAGTATAGTACTCAGATAATTGTGGAGACACCTTCATTGGTTGGGTGTTTAACATCACTTTATCGCCTGGTGAGAAGCCTTCAGTGGGGATTTTCTTGTTTCTCCACCCTTTTGGCCTCTTCTTCTTTTCTTCTTTCTCAGGAGATAATTTATGCCTTGGTGGTTCTTTATCTGGAGTGTTGAGGTTTTCATCTGGGGCTTTTAGATCTGGTTCCTCCTTGATTTCTTTGGTCTGTTGCACCATCTCTACTTCTTTCAAGCATGGATTTAGAAGTCTCGGAGTTAACTCATTGACTGCCTCCTTTAGGCTTTGATCTCTGGCCTTATCCTTCATAAAATCTTCTTCCTGAATGGGCTCATGCAAGGTTTTAAAAACATGGAATGCTAGGTGCTCATCATGCACTCTCAGCAACAATTCCCCTTTTTCAACATCTATCAATGCTCTGCCCGTAGCTAGGAAAGGCCTCCCCAGGATGATGGGAGAGTTAGGGTCCTCTTCTATATCTGAGATAACAAAGTCAGCAGGGAGAAAGAATTTTCCCACTTTTACCAACACATTCTCCACAACTCCCAATGCTTGCTTAATGGATTTGTCAGCCATTTGGAGAACTATTCGTGTGGACTTCAGCTCAAAAATTTTAAGTTTCCTCATTAGAGACAAAGGCATCAAGTTTATGCTTGCACCGAGGTCACATAATGACTTCTCAATTGTTATGTTTCCTATGGTGCGAGGTATGTAAAAACTCCCAGGATCATCTTTCTTCTCTTGTAGCTGTAGCTCAAGGATGTTTTTGTCTCTCTTTGAGATTTTTGCATTCTTGGTCTTTCTATCCTCTTCACTTTTCTCTTCTGTCTCTTCTCGTGGAACTTCTCTGTTGTGTTCTTCTTGATTGATGGCTTCCTTCTCCCTAGTCTCCTCACTTTCCACTATGATTGCTTTGCACTCTTCCCACTTTGTAGCTTTTCCTTTGTCTCTTTCAGTGACATTGGGAAAGGTAATTGCTCATTTCTCACCCATTTTTAAAATTTTCTTAGCCATTTGCTTCATATGCTTCATTTGTCTCTTCTTGGTTTTTGCTTGCCATCTCTTGATCTTTTCTTTCTGCTTCTTGATTTTTCATGAGTTTTTTCATCATCATCTCCAGACTAGAGATTCTTTGAGAGTTTAGATTTGGTTGTGGTTGTGTAAATTGAGATGGTTGTTGCTGGAAATTGTTTGAACTATTTGCGAGGGTATTTTGTGGGTGAAATGTGGATGTGGATAAGTTATTCTGGTGTTTTTGTGAATTTTTAAATTGGTTAGTATTATTGGATGAATGGTTATGGTTGTTTGTGTTGCTGAGGCTGCCAGAGTTGAAGTCCCTTTGTCCTTGATTCTAATGCTCACCCCACCTTGAATTAGAATGAGTCTTCCATGGTGTCTTGTATGCATCACCATGAAAATTGTGTTGAAATGAACTTGAAGTGTTATTCAAGCATTGCACCTGCTCAGGGCTTTGTTGCTCATAATTGAATGTCCTAAAACTTTCTTCAGATTGCTTCCACCCATGTGAGGTTTGAGATTGGCTTTGTGTATTTTTGTGTATTTACTGCAGCGATTTGCAATCCATCAATTTTCTTAGCCATCTGCTCAAATTGTTGCTGAATTTGTTGATGCATCACTTTGAAGATGGTATCCACACCTTTCAGCTCCAATACACCCCTTCTCTGGGCTGGTTGGCGTTGTCTTTGATGAGCATAGAAATATTGATTGTTTGCCACTGTGTCTAATGAGGTTTTGGGCTTCTTCAGCTGTCTTCATAAGTTGCAATAAACCTCCTGCTGAATAATCTAAAGCTTTTTGAGCTCTCAGTGTAACATCCCGCATTTTTGAAAATCTAAATATAAATAAATTGAGATTTTATCTTATTAAGTTTAAACTTTATAATTTTAGAAATTATTTTATTAGAACTAATTAAATAGATTCAGAGATAGTTTTATTTTGAATCAATGAATATTCTTAAGTAATTTTATTATAATGGAATATTTTGTATAATTTTAGTAATTGAAAAATAAGAAAGAATTGTACAATTTAATTTAAGTAACTTTTATTCTGAAAAAGTTACGATTTATTTTATTAATTTGATATCTTATTTTATAAATTAATCAATTGAGAGTAATTAAATTAGTTTTATTAATATTTGGAGTTTAAGTTAATTAATATTCTTATGTAATTTTTATAATTGGTTATTTCATATGCTTTGGAAATAAAATTTAGTAATGGAAGTATTATATATTTAATTTAAGTAATTTCTATTATGAATGAATTATGGTTTATTTTATTAGTTTGAGCTCTTAGAGATTAATTTATTAGGAATGATTAAATTGATTTTGATAAATACTTTAATTTTAAGTCAATTAGTATTTATGCACAATTTTGATTATAACTAGTTATTTTATATAAATTGAAATTAAAGTTATGATAGAAAAATAATGAAAGGTCCTAATTTAATTTAGATAATTGATATTTCGAGTTTAACTGTATTTTATAAAATGTGATTGATATGTATACTTTATAATCTAAATTAGAAATAATTATTTGAGCCCATTAATAGATTGATAGATAAAATCTTATGTGTTTTAAAATTAACCTTTATAGTATTATGTTTCAATTCTAAATTGTTATTCTATAATGAATATTTGGTAAAACTATTATATTACTCGTATATATTTTTCCTAATTTATCAAATCAAAACCTAATTTAACTTAAAATTACAAATTTCCTAATTGATACCCTAATTTTACAAACTACACACACATACACAGAAAGGAAAGAAAGGGGACAAGGGGAGCTTGAGGGGGAAACGGAGAATAGAGGAAGAGGGTGATGGAACAGAGTGAGAAGGAGGATCGCCGCGTTGTGCCGCTCCCTGTGTCAGTTGCCGTCGCTGTCACCAAAGCCAGAGAAGTGGAGAAGCAAAACCGTGAAGAGAGAGAGAGAGATCGACGGAGACGTTCACTCGCTCATCCTTGTCGCTGCCATGCGTTGCCTCCGCCGTCGCCGCTAGTTCAGCCGCCGTCGAGCTCGCAGCAACCGTCACCATGGACACCGCCACTATCATCTCCGAAGCTGCGTCGTCGATTAGGTTAAGGAGTGGGAGAATCGTGAACAACCAGAGGAGGAGAAGAACATGTGGTGGTGGGTGTTCTCTTAGCCAGCGTCGTCGAAGGATGCTCCACCATCACCGCTGGAATCACGAGCTGAGGTAGAGGAGGAAGCTATCTTTCCTGTTGTTGTAGTCAGCGTAATGCTGCTGCTATGGCTTCGTTTCCTTGTTTTCTTTAATTACTGATCAAGCTGCTGCAGCTGTAGACTGTGAAGATTGATTTTCCGAAAGAATCGTTGCTGCTATAATCGTCTGTGCTGCTGCCGCTGCTTCTTCGTTCTATTATTCCTTTCTAATTCTTGTAAGACATTCTTGTTCTGAACCTCCACTTGACGTTCTTGTTTATTCCGCTGCCATTTTATTAGCCTTACTCTTGTTCTAATTTAATTTAGCCCCTGTTCCACCCTTGAATTTCCAGAATTATTATTCTATCCAAAATGAATTCATTGTTTTGTTCACTGTCGTGGCCAACTCGCGTTGCTGCTGCCCTATCAAAGCTGTTGTGAATGTCGCTAACATTGCTGGATAAGGGATGAAGGAGCTGCTGCATTTTGGGTGCAGCCCAAATAGTCATCACGCCACACTTCCGTCTTCGGTTATGTGAAATTCGACATCGAGGTAGGGGGTTTAAAACGATTTCAATTTAAGAATGCCTACAAGGTTTATTGAATGACTGCAAATAGATTTAATAGCTGTGAGTAATTGATTGATTATGTGAATATTGAATTGTGGCTGAAATTGTGATTGGAATGGTTGAGATTGTGATTTGGAATTGTTGATTAGTGATATTGATTGATTATGTGGATTGGGAATTGTTTGATGACTAATTGTTGAGAATTTCTGAATTTTAATGGGTAATGTTGGATTTGTTGCCATTGAGCTGTTATTTGGTATATTGTAATGTTAATGAACTTGGTTGGTGGTTGATTTGGAATTGGTTTTGAGGGGTATTGAAGGGTTGGATTTTGAATACAAAATGGTTTACTGAAAATCAGGTTCTCTTGAAATTAAACAGCAACTTTGAAAGTGAATCAGTGGCTCTATAGTGACTGAAATGATGAGAATTTAAATGTTAAATAAATTATATTAAGTGTGATTGTTGAGATTTAATTTTGAAGGTTTCATATTAACTGGAACATTAGTTATGATTTTTCAAAGTTAAATCGTGAATCTGATTTTCTGCACTATTTTAAATGAAATTAGAAACTTTGAAAATCTATAACTAATTTTATGATGATTAGATTTGCGTGGGACTAAGTCTGGATTAAGCTTGGGAATATAAGGAGTTGGACTGGTGAATTTGAGACTTTTTCATTAAGTTTATGATTTATGGTAAATTTTTGAATTATGGATGTCAAATCTGGTTTTTCTGCAGAACGTTTAACACAACAGCAACTTGTTTCTTCTATTGGAAATTTTTCAGTTTTAATTTTGAAATGTAACTAATTTTAAATAAAACTTTATTCCTATTATTTTAATTTCGTAAAATTTCAGAACAATTGGACTTGTAGTTTTAAAGATATGAATTTTTGAAAGATGATGCATTATGCAGAAAAAACCAGATTCTGTTTTCTTAAATTAGTAACTTTGGGAGTTTATAACTTTTGATCCTAGATAGATATTGAGATGCAACCAATTAGAGGTGAAAATTAAGTATGTTTAGCATATGTGATTTAAATTTCAGGGTTTTTCATATTTTAATAAGTAAGTTATGGTACTTGGAAGAGGTTGTGTTCAATGATTTGTAAAACAGAATTCTGCAGAGAATTACCTAACTTCCAAGCTACATAACTTTTTCATTCAACATGGTATGATCCTGGAACCAATTTAGAAAGAAATTTGGATAAGTTATGTTTAACCACATTAATTTTCAAGGTGGTTGGGTTTAATTTGGATTTTATATGAAATTTCGAAAGTTGTACGTTGCTGCTGTCTTCTGGTTTTAAGACACTGCAGAGCAGTCACGGTTTTGCTTATATTCCCGAAGCTAGAGTCAGCGAAAAATTATGATTTTTGGTTTAATAGAAAGCTTAATCCGAGACGGTCGCATGGATATAAAGTTTGCGTGATTCCGAATTCATCTGATATTTTTTAAAACAAAATGGAAATCAGGCTGCCAAGTTGTGTTGGCAATTATTTTGGATATGGAATTTAAGAAATAGATTTTTTATACTATTATCAAATATTTTTGAGAATATATATATTGTTGTAGCAACTGCTGAAAGAGGTTGATGAAATGTTGAGAAAGAAGGAACCCGAAAGGGTGGCTAAGTCCTATTTTTAAAGGAGATTATGTCTAAATTTTTATAAAAGTATAAGGACTTAATCAAAATCAATATTTAAGGTTTATTTAATGATAATAACTTTACTGATTCTTTTGAGAAAATATATTTGGTTTATAAAGTTGTTAGCAAGGACGTGGGTTTTGTCCCGCTTGCATATTTCCAATTACAAAAGAGTAAAGAGATAAAGAGAAGAAGAGTAACATAGATATAAAGAAAAGAGTAATCAAAGAAAAGTAAAGAGACACAGAGAACAGAGTAACCAGAGCAGAGTAAAGAGATACAGAGAAAAGAGAAACCAGAACAGAGTAAAGAGATATAAAGAGAAGAGTAATATAATAAAGAGATATTTATATATATATTAGTTTCTTGATGCGACCCAGAGCTATATATATATATATATATATATATATTAGTTGCTTGATGCAACCCAGAGCTATATTTAATATATATTAGTTGCTTAATGCAACCCAGAGCTTCTGTAGGGAAACTAAGTTACCTACAGCTATTTTCCGCTTCCCCAGAGCAGAGCAGAGCAGAGTATATATATATTTTCCTGCAGTAAGCAGAGGCTGTCTCAAATGAGCAGCTATTATTATATGCGTATTTATTTAGGAACGGAAAATCGTATTCGAAAAATCGGGATTACTCGTGACCGGGTAAATGTCGGGATTGCGGGCAGCCAACCGACACGTGAGCTCATGGCCTGTACTAGGACTAGACATTCATCATATGCATCTATGTGACATTGTTTGGGTGTGTATATTGTAATTGGTTTGCCTATGTGAATAATTCTGTTTAACTGCTAATTGCTATACTTGATATAATTGCTCTTAGTTGTTTGAATCTCTTTACTTGTGTTTGTATCTGATTGGCTGGGTTGTAGTGAATTGGGTGTTGATTGAATTGCTTGGGTCTAAGGCCGTGATTGGTTTGTGTTTGAGGTTTGGTAAAGTATGAAAGATTAAGCTGGTTCAGCATAGACTTAATGAACCTATGCTTGGAACAAATTAGTCATTCATACAGTCTAGGAAAACTTTTAAGACGTATATAAAGAAAAATATGGGTTTAGGATTTTGGATAATTAATTGATGCTTCTAAAGAAGGTTTTAGATTTTTGAATGTTGAGCCATTGGTTTTCAAAAGAAGTATATATAAGGCGAGCGATGAATACTACTAATGAAAGTAGTTTTCTTTTCAATGTCTCTAAATGAAATTAACTATTTGCGCTTTATTCTTTACTTTCACAGCATTCTCGACCTCTACTGAGAACATGTGGTTTGGTTCTCACCCCCAAATTTTTTACCCTTTCAGTGACACAGGTTTGAAGATGCAATATGAAGCTGCAAGTGATTAGTAGGTTTTCTTTATGGTTTTAATTGCTTTCATAGAGTCCTCTCGCTCTTGTCGTATGAGGTTTTATTTTAACAGAGGGGTAGGTGTTGTAATTGGGTTTATTTGGTTTCTTTTGTATAAGAATTATTATCAATAATATTTATGTGATTATTATTATTTGTAAATGTTTGAATTATGACTTTAATGAATAAAGAACAAAATTTTCTGGAATTTTCTTAAAACTGAAATGCGAACTTGATACAAAGGCTCGATAATTAAGTAGTTAATACTAGAGAAGGTTATGTAATGTTCTTTCTAGTGGAGATACCCTGACTTAAGCAAGGTATTTTGCTGGACGGGACGTTACACTCAGTGTCAATCCTTCATAGAAGTTTTGGAGTCTATCCCATTCACTAAACATTTCTGGTGGGCACTTCCTGATTAAAGCTTTGTATCTCTCCCAGGCATCATACAGTGACTCTCCATCAAATTGAATGAATGTTTGCACTTCTGTTTTCAGCTTGATGATCCTTTGGGGAGAATAGAACTTGGCTAGGAACTTGTTCACTAGATCTTCCCAATTGTTGATGCTTTCTCGTGGAAATGCCTCCAACCATTGGGTAGCTTTGTCTCTCAGGAAAAATGGAAATAACAACAGCTTGTAAGTGTCGGGATGCACACCATTGATTTTCACTGTATCACATATCCTTAGGAAGGTGGATATCCTTAGGAAGGTGGATAGGTGCTGGTTTGGATCTTTCAAGGGGCCTCCTCCATAAGAACAGTTGTTATGCACCAAGGTGATGAGTTGAGGCTTCAATTCAAAGTTGTTTGTATTGACATTTGGGGTAAGGATGCTACTCCCATAATGCCTTGGATTAGCAAATGTATATGAGGCCAAAACTCTCCTCTGGGGTTGACCATTGTTGTTGGCCACTCCCACTGGTGGATTTGTTGGAATTTTCTCCATTTCTTGGTTCTCTTCTCAACCTCCAAAGTGTTTCAAGATCAAAAGGTTTGGATTTATTGCTTCTTCCTCATGACCTAAACACAGAACCAGGAACCAGAATTAAACACTCTATTGCTAGAGTGAAGTTAGTGTTAGCTTAAGCAAAAATTCAAACAGTTAGTATGCTTAGTAAAAAGAAAAAGAAAAAGTGCTCAATCTAGACTACCACCTTACTTAATCATTGTCAATCTAATCAATCCCCAGCAACGGCGCCAAAAACTTGATGGGTTAGAACCGAAATTCCAATCACCTAAAACTCACCGGCAAGTGTACCGGGTCGCATCAAGTAATAAAACTCACTTAGAGTGAGGTTGATCCCACAGGGATTGATAGATCAAGCAACTTTAGTGGGTGATTAGTTTAGTCAAGCTAACATTGAGTGAATTGTGTGACATTGATCAACAGAAAGTAAATTGCAGTGAAATATAAATGGCAGAAAGTAATGACAATAAACGTAAAGGGCAAGGAATGTAAATTGGCAAAAATCTTAAATGACAAGAAATGTAAATTTCATCAAAAGTAAAGGGGCTGGGATGCTAGAAATTAAAGAAGCAGTAATTTAGAACTCAGATCAATTGCAGAAAATTATATAGCAGGAAGAGTAACGGAGTTAGAGTGCTGGAAATTAAAACAGAACTAAAAGATGTAAAGTGCATTAAACTAAAGAGCTCTCAGATTTTGAAATCCAGAAACAGATTAATTCAATATCAAAACAGAAATGTAGATGTGTTGAAGAATCAAAACAGCAAGAACTTAGATCATTCATAAAAATCCAGAAGAGGAATCAACAATTTTAATGGAACAGTAAAAACAGAAGAGCAGCCAAGAGCTCAGCTCAATTGCAAAATAAAGTTGAAGATCTCAGGGAGTCAAAGAGACTAGAAAACAAATCTAGATCTCAATTCCTTCCTTGATCCAACAACAAACAAGATGCAAGAAAATTAAAGATGAAAGCAATGAAGAGAACTTTGATTCAAATAACAATTCACTTGAAAGTTTGCAGAAGGAGAACAAGAGAAGTTGCAGATAGAGAATGAAAACAGAATTCCTTCCAATCTCAATCTAAGATTTAAAATAGAAATAAAAATTAAAGAGAGAGCTCTCTACTCCTACTCCTAATGGTCCCAATGGAGCAAGCCTTCTCTAATGCTCTCTATTAGAGCCCCCTCCTATGCTCTCTAATGGAGCTCACTTCCTTGAAAATGAGAATGATGCCTTTATATAGGCTTTTTACAAAATAAAATAAAATTGAAATGAAAAACAAATTAAATGAAAATCCTAATTCTAGCTTGTTCTTGTACCTTTGAGTGATGATGTGGGCTTTGCTTGCTTTGGATTTGAAGAGAGATAGGTTGGCCTTGATTCAATTTGGTGAAGAATTGAATTTAAATGGAATTTCGGTTGAATTTTGGCCCATGGGTGACACTCCCAGGGCAATGCTCAGCTCTCACCAAGAGCACAGCATTGGTGCTTGTTTCCTTGACCTTTTTGGTGCGCACAACAATGCTCCCTGGCTGTGTCAATGTAGCGCTCAGCTCTCCCCAAGAGCGCAGCATTGATGCTTCAAGAGTGAGGTTCCAGGTTCAAGCCTTGGTGGAGGCATTTCAGCTCAAATTCCTTGCATTTTCTTTGGGAGAGAGCACGACAATACTCTCCAAGAGAGCGTTGTGCTCTCCTTGAGAGCGCTACTTTGCTTTGGAGTGAGGCTCCAGCTTCGAACCTTGGTGGAAGCATTGGCTGATTTTTTTGCTTATTTTTGATCCTCAAAGATGCATTTCACTTGTACCTTAATTTCATGCCAAATATAGATTGCCATATATCGTTGGAAAGCTCTAAATGTCATCTTTCCAACGCAACTGAAAGCACATCAATCGGACGTTTGTAGCTCAAGTTATAGCCCTTTGAAGGAGGCATGGTCATGTTGTGAGCGCCCAGATTTCAACTTAGCGAAAATTTTGCTTCCAAGCTCATTTTTGCATCACGATAATGCTCTGCTCTTGGCAAAAGCGGAGCTTTTTGTGCTGGTTGCCAATCTCCTTTAATTTGGTCATGGGCCACACTTTTAAAAGCGTGGCCTAAGCTTCCAAAGTGTGCTCCAACTTCAAAGTGTGTCCCAAAGCTCTTTTTTTTTTCTCCTTTTTAGCTTATTTTGTGCTTTTTGCTTCTTTTTCTTCTTATTTCCTACAAAATTTATAAAATCAAAAGATCAAGGAAATATACCATTTAAGTACAAAAACATTCATTATTCAAGCACAAATCATCAATTTCTTGTATGAATAAGCATAGAAAAACATGACATGGTGACATGTCATCACGGTGTATGACCAATGTCTTTTCCGATCTGATGGAGAGTTGTCTGGAAGTCTTTATGGATGACTTCAGTGTTTATGGAACTTCATTTGATAGTTGCTTAGAGAACTTGGCCAAAGTCTTAGCTAGGTGTGTTGACACTAACCTTGTCCTAAATTTTGAAAAATATCACTTCATGGTGAGACAATGTATAGTGTTAGGACATGTAGTATCTAATGAAGGCATTTCTTTAGACCTGGTCAAGGTCGATGTTATCACCAATTTACCTCACCCCTCATCTGTGAAGGAGGTCCGTTCCTTTTTAGGGCATGCAGGATTTTACAGGCGCTTTATCAAGGATTTCAGCAAAATTGCATTGCCATTGTCGTGCCTACTCCAAAAAGATGTGGACTTTGAGTTTGATAGTGCATGTGTGAGTGCGTTTGAGGAGTTAAGGAGAGTTCTTACCACGGCACCGATTGTGCGAGGCCCGAACTGGACGCAGCCATTCGAGACAATGTGCAACGCGTCAAACCATGCTGTAGGTGCCGCGCTTGTACAGTGCGATGGTAAACTCTCCTATATCATTGCTTATTCTTCAAAAACATTAGATGCAGCACAATCCAACTATACCACTATAGAGAAGGAACTCCTAGCCATTGTTCATGCTCTAGATAAATTTAGATCCTATTTGCTAGGGTCCAAAATAGTGGTATACATGGATCATGCAGCTTTAAAGTATTTGCTGACAAAGAATGAGTCAAAACCTAGGCTCATACGTTGGATCTTGCTCTTGCAAGAGTTCGACATTGAGATTAGGAATCGAAGTGGGTCTCAAAATTTGGTTGCAGATCATTTGAGCCGCCTTGAGAATCTTAAATATGACCCATTTCCGATTGATGACTCATTCCCCTAGGATAGTTTGCATGCTGTGTCGGATAGCTTTCCTTGGTTTGCACCAATAGCGAACTACTTGGTTGCTAAGATCTTCCCTCCTAACTTTTCTAAACATCAAAGGGACAAGTTGAGGAGTGATTCTAAATACTACATTTGGGATGACCCTCACTTGTGGAAGAGGGGAGAAGACCAAGTAATTCGAAGATGTGTCCCGGAATCTGAAATCCAACCCATTCTTGAAGCTTTCCATTCACCCGAGTGTGGCGGCCACTTTGGCCCACAACGGACTGCTAAAAAGGTGTTAGATTATGGATTCTGGTGGCCAACCTTATTCAAGGATGCTAACCAATTCTGTGTGTCGTGCCACCAATGTCAGAAGTCGGGAAATGCGTCCCAAAGAGATGAAATGCCTCAACAACTGATGTTATTCTGTGAGATCTTTGATGTATGGGGCATAGACTTTATGGGGCCATTTTCCAACTCAAGTGGTTATATATATATATTCTGTTGGCAGTTGACTACGTGTCAAAGTGGGTAGAAGCGATATCTACCCACCTTGATGACGCTAATACCGTGATTTCTTTCATTAGAAATAATATTGTATGCCGCTATGGGTCGCCACGAGCCATCGTGAGCGACCAAAGTTCCCACTTTTGTAATAGAAAAGTAGAGGCACTGCTCAAGCGCTATGGGGTATTGCATAAGGTTGCAACTGCTTATCACTCCCAAACCAACGGACAAGCGGAGGTGTCCAACTGGGAGATGCACTATGGGCGTATAGGACGGCCTACAAGATCCCGTTGGGGATGAGTCCCTTTCAGATCGTCTATAGTAAGGCATGCTACCTTCCGGTGGAGATTGAGCATAAAGCCTATTGGGCGGTAAAGCAGTGTAACATGGATTTCACCAAGGCGGGTGTAGCCAGAAAATTGCAGCTAGAGGAGCTTAAGTGTCTTAGGAACGAAGCTTATGAGAATGCTCGAACCTACAAGGAAAAGACTAAGGCATTTCATGACCATCATATCTGGAAGAAGGATTTTTAAGAAGGTGATGAGGTTCTCCTATATAACTCGAGGCTCAGATTTATGCCTGGGAAGCTCCGTTCAAGATGGAAAGGACCCTTCAAGGTGAAGGAGGTAAACCCTATGGAGTGGTGGAATTGCTTGACCCTAGAAGCGAGGAAACTTTCAAGGTGAATGAACATAGAGTGAAGAAGTATCATGGCTACAAGTCTCCAAAGGAGCTAGAGGTTTTCCTGCTTATGGATGCACCAAAAGGAGAGGAAGCTTAAACGAAAGACCGTCCAACTTAAGGACGTTAAAGAAAAGTGCTTGTTGGGAGGCACCCCACCGTGGTAAGATCTTCCTTGTGTATACCTTCTTGCTTCTAGCTTTAGATTCTTGTGAATTTTGTGATTTTTTGATGTTGTTGAGTTGCTTAGGTGTGCTAGCTTTGTTGATTTTGTTGAATTGTTAGGATATTCATATAGATTTCATTACTCTTGGCATGGATGAATTGTTGAAGTTTGAGAAAATGCTTTATTTTGAATAGTGCATGAATTTGTGAGTGTTTTCTTGACTATCTACTTTGAATACCTTCCAGGAATTTGTTAGAATACCTTTCTCTAAGTTGTATGAAAAAAAAGGGGATGCACGTGTAAGCGTGCAGGACGCGTGCACGTCGCAAGCGTTTTTCCAAATCTGGGTACAATTACCCGAGAGTTGCGCGAACAGTGCGCAAAGAAAGCGCGTTGCCTACCTACACGTATGCGTGAGGCACGCCCATGCGTCCCCTCCCCCATTTCCTTGTCCACGCGTACGCGCACATGATGCGTACGCGTCGGTTGCTTGGCGTGCCACTCTTGGTACATTTGACCTGAGAGTTGCGCGAGCATTGCGCAAGCATTGTGCCCAACGCGCAACTCCTCGTCACGCGTACACGCACTTGACGCTCACGCGTCATTTGACCACCTGTCCAACCACGCGTGCGCGGACATGACGCGTATGCGTGGGTCATCTAATATACCTTCCTCCAGTACTTGGCACCTGAGACTTGCGCGAGCATTGCGCAAGCATTGCGCGAAATGCGCAATCATTCCACGCCTGCGTGCGCTGTGACGCGTATGCGTCCCTTGCCTGTTTCCCTACTCACGCGTACACGTGGGTGGCACTCGCGCGTCTCTTCCTTTTCCTTCATTCCACGCGTATGCGTGGCATGCACGCGCGTGTCATTCCTGTGACGCAAATTATGAACTAGCGCGCCCTGTTTCATACTTTCCTTCCCTCCTTTCTTCTTCTTCTTCTACTTTCTCCTTCCCCTCCCCTTTTCACCATCTCTCTCGTCACCACCACCGGCGACTTTACCCACCGGCAACCACCACTTCCGGCGGTCCCATTTTCTCTCTCCTCTTCTCTCTCTCTCTTCTCTCTTTCCCTTCCTCTTACTTGCACCTCATATTCTCTACTCCTCCTAAGGTCATCTTCTTTTCCATTCTCTTTGTTTTACTTTATGCCTTTCTTTCTTCATTGAATGTCTTTACTTTCTTTTAATTCTCTTAGTTGCACTTTGTTAAATTTTCTCTTGTTTATTTCCTTTATCCTTTTGCTTTGCTATTTTCCATGGATGTTGAATTTTGCTATTACCTCTTGCTTTGATGGGTTGATTCGTTATCTTTTGAATCCATTGTGATTATGTAATGTTGTTTTGATGTTGGGTATATCATTATGAGTATTGCACCTTTGCATTTCTTCAATGTGCTTGTGGTTTGCATGTTGCACGCCAAGTGTTTGTTAAATTGCACCTATCACATTTTTAGTCAATTTTGACACTATGCTTTCAATTTGGTGCTCTTCTATCAATACACTTGCCTTCTCATTGCGCATTACACTCTTTGCACTTCATTTTTACCAATCATAGGTGCATACCCATGCCTTGCTTCTTTAGATCATATTGCAAGAATTGTATTTCACTCCTCTTTAACTCCACTTCATTCCTTTTGTGTGCCTTAATGTCTTGGAGTTAGATTGGGTATTTAAATTCTTTGTACTTTTATCTTTCTTGCATATGTCATTTGGGGTTGTTAGCGATGCTCGAGTTTATTCTTCTCACGCCTTACTTGCTTGCCTTTTTCACTCTTGCATCCCATGCTAGCGCATTGCTCCGTATCTCAATGGTTGTCTTACTGCATCTTACAGCTGTCATGTTTGCATGATACCTTTCCTTTTGTGGCACTTTTTCTCCCTAGCATGTAATAATATGGGTGTGGTCTCTTTGAGTTTAATGTCTTCTTTTTCCTCACCTTTTTCAGATGGCCATAAAAAAGGACAAGGAAAAAGCATAGAAGAAGCCGCCTTCCAAAAGGGCACCTCAAAAGGCCACCGCCAAAGCGCACCACGCACCCAAGGCCAAACCTCTTTCCAACAAGGCGTGAAGAATCATTAAAATTGATGACCAAAAGAAGGACAATCCGGCGAGAGATCCCACTAGGTTTCCGAACCGCTATTGCGAGCTAATGTTCCCTATCGTGATTGCACGGAATTATCATTCTGAACTCCTTCTTAACCCTCCGGGTCATGTGGTTCAGTTTATCATACCTCGCATTGAGCGACAAGGATGGGGCTTTCTCATGAGGAAACTGCAAGAAGCTAATCTCTCGTGGGTGGTTGAATTCTACACCAATTACTTCTTACCTTCTCTTCAGACTGTCTTTATGCGCCAGAAGCAAGTTCCAGTTTCCGAGAAAGCTATTCAAGAAATACTCCGAGTCTCACCCGTACCGGATGAGGTAGATGGTTACCAAGAGGCTCTCCGACAGCGTGATGACTTCGGTTATATTTTTTATTGGGACGCTGTCCGTACGGGATAGTGGAAGTTCCAAACCCGACCACCACTTGCACGTTGCTAGTAGCACGGAGGACTGTGCTAATTCTTAAGTGTTGGGAGGTCATTCGACCGATCTCTGGGGGTAATAATCTCCTCTTTTCTACATCTATGAACTTTATTTCTCTTTTGTTTTGGTAATTAGGACACATACATGTTTAGCTAGTTTTTTTTTCTTGTTAGGACTACTTGGTTAGGGTGACAATTTCTTTTCCAAGAAACTGTATTTTTAGGGTACCCCACCAATTTTGAAAAAAAAATTTGCAATAAACTTGCTTGAAAAATGTAATTTGGAACATAGTGATTGAGCTAATAACACAAGCATGTGAGTTTTGAGCCTTATTGTGTGGATATATCTTCTAACCACTTATTCACATTCTTGTGTGCATCATTCTCTCTCTACGATTGCAATCCTTGCTTTGTCTGATTCTATATGTCCATTACTTTGTGTATGAATGCATTTACATGATTGAGGCTATCATTTCAATAGTCACTTTTCCCAAACGGCCTTAACCCTTTATCTACCATTGCTAACCAATTTTGAGCCCATGATAAACCCTTTTGTTCTTAAATGGAGCACATCAACACCCCTAAGTGAAAAACAATAAATGTCCCTGGATTTGGATCCTTGATTAGCTTAGGTGAGTGAGAGTGTGTATCATTCAAATGGGAGGGTGTACTTGGGAACTTGGGTAGATGTAAAGGTGTGTCTTTGTATTTGTAATTGAAAATTTTGGGAATTGGAAACATACTCATGTATTGAATGATTGAACCATATGCATTGACACTTTTGTACATGAAACCCCAAAAAGGGGACAAACAAAGAAAAAAATGTTTATATATGTGTATATATGAGAATAAAGGAAAAAGAATGTAAGAAAAAGAAATAGAAAAATAGAAGGAACAAAAATTTGGAAAAAGAAAGCAATAAAAATGGGACAAAAATGCCCAAAGTAAAGTGACAATAACAATGCATATGGAATGTGAACTAAAGAGAATGCATGAGTATATGGAAAGTGAAACCCATGGGTAGCTAGGTATTGTATTAGAGTTATATAGGCTATTTTATGTGTTTAGTGAGATCTTAGGTTAATCAAGGATTCAAATTTCAAGCTCACTTGACCATATACATCCCTACATTTGCCCTAGCCCCATTACAACCTATGAATAAGACCTCATGATACTTGTATGCATGCATTGAGTAATTATTGATTGTTAGATGAAAGACAAATCTTAGAAAGCATGATTAGGAGAGGATTGAGTGACGAACCCTATACACTTGAGAGAATGGAACGGAGACACTTCCGGTGAGGGTTCGATGCTCAACTCCTTGTTCCCGGCTTTCACAAGCGTTCATCTAGCGAGTTATATGCATTTCATATTGATGTCCAAATTGGTAGGATTCATGGACTACATGTCACTTTAACCCTATATTCTCATATGTGTTCTTGGAGGATAGATTTACCCTTGACAAAGTAGGTAGATGCCTTTACATTAGTGCATGCATTCATTTAGCTAATTTGCACTTCATGAACCCTTTCTTCCCATGGTATTTGGCTCTTTTTATTTTAAGCATGAGGACATGCTTGGTTAAGTGTGGAGAGGTTTGATAAATCCCAATTTTTTGGTTTATATTGTGTAGAATTTGAGGGGTTTGGTCAATATTTTCCGCACTTATTCACAAGAATTACATGGTTTTGTGTTCTCTTCCTAATATTGCTTCATGATGGAAAACATGCTTCTTTTGCCTTAAAATTGCCATATTTTGATCCTCTTTTATTACCATTCGATGCCGTGATGTGTTTGTTGAGTGCTTTCAGAGTTTATAGGGAAAGAATGGACTAGAAAAGAGAAAGAAAGCATGTACAAGTGGAAGGAACATGAAAAATTAGATTTTGGGAATTCAGCTTCGACGCGCACGCACACCTCACGAGCACGCGTGGGTGCAGAAAGCTGGCTATGGCGCGCGAATATTGGCGTATCCGCGTGGATTGGTGAAATCTCCATCGACGCGCATGCGTGCTTGATGCGTACACGTGGATCGCGAAATTCAAGAGACGGCACACGTACATGACGCGTACGCGTGACGAGCTACACATGACCTCTTTAAAGAAATCATGCATGGCGATTTCTAAGGATCAACAGGCCCGAATTCAAGCTGGTTCTGCATGGAAAAGACCCAAGAACTATAGGGGAAAGGGGGGAGGATCATTCATTACACACTTAGACACAATTTTAGCTAGTTTTGGGTTTTTGTTCTTCTAGAGAGAGAAACCCTTGTTCCTCTCTAGATCTAGTTTGATTTGATCTTCCCTTGTTGAATTCTAAATCGGGTTTTGTTGATTTATAGTTTTGATTACTTAATTTGAATTCCTTAGTATAATTTTGTTTAGATCTTGTGTTAGATTTATGTTTCTTATTAGTTCTCATTTTCCACCCTTATTATGAACCTTGTAGATCTTGAATGGTTAATGTTACATTGATGATTTCCATGATTAATTGTGTTATTTGAGCGATTTTCCATTGATAATTGTTAGTGGGTACCATTTAATTTCAATTTAGTTGCATTTTGACTATGTCTTTTAGTAAAGCCTACCATGTGTTTGATGAAATATTTCCTTTGATTATGGAGTAGTTTTCTTTACTCTTGGCCTAGGCTAAGGGAATTGGGTAAACTTGAGTCATTGGGTCTAATGGATTTGGTGATTTGAGAACCCTTAGTGGTCAATTTAATAACCACTGAAACTAGCCTACTATTAAGTCAATTGGTGGCTAGGTTGGACCTTATGGATTGATGTTGATCAAGCCATTTGATATACTTCAAGTATAGAAGTAAACTTAATGAGCTTGGTTCCTCATAATCGTCAAGATATGGTTATTAGACAAGGATAGTGATCCCAATTCCTATGCCTAGTGTAACGACCCAACTCCCAGTATGCCATGGTCATACAAGAAGCCAAGTGTTACCAACTTGTTCTTCCTAATTATTAACTATTACTTAATATATGAGCCTTTTCCTTGTTAGAACGTTGCCAATTTTACGGGTAACTTTTTTTTAACTTATATCGTTGCGAGCGAGGGAGTAAAATAAATAAGCACACACTGATAGAAATAATAAGGAAGCATAAGGAAACATATGACTCAGCTAATATTATACGTCATGTACACTATAACAAAACATATAGCGTTCACAAAAGATCAAGTCAGTTTACATTCTTATCATCCTATGTAGCTAATATATACACGACACTCCCAGGACCTGGCCCATACAAAAAGCCGCTGAACTGGCGCCCAGGCTAGCCTAACCACTATATGGCTCCTAGCTCTCGGGTGTACTAACACAAGTGAGAGACTAACTAACAAATAATGTCAGACTAGAGTGTCATCAAAAAGATGCCCCTACGGCTGTCAGACTATATCTACACGTGGCCATTCAGAAGATCATCACGAGGCTCGCCCATCTCCTCATCCTGCTCTATCTCTATCTCAGGATCCTCTTCCTCCTTTTCATCCGCAGCTACAGCTATACCCTCACACCCACCAGAAGTACTGTTGTCACTATGTACAAAACCATTTGCGAGCACAGGTCTGTTCTCGTAAATAGGAGCTACCCCATCGTCCGGTAGTGCCGGCTCATCAGGCTGTGGAAAGTCAAGGATCGGCTCAAGGGGAAAGTCACACTCTGGTGGTATCACAGGTATGTAGTCACCAGCTAATTCGGGCTCACCAGGAATGATAGGCTCAGGTTCCACCACATTCAAAGGTTGAGCTTGTATAGGGTGTCCGGGACCATCAGGAAAAAGATGCCCAGGTGCGTCAGGGTGTAACCAGGATAAGGGAAAGTCGTAAGGAGCATCGGGGTCAAAATGCGGGCTAGACAGAGGATGTTGGAAGGGACGATTTTGTAACGCGTAACGTCTCATACAAGGCTCCGCACTCAAAATGTAGTAACCATAGTACACTGGATCCTCGTAAATGTATAGGTCTTCGACTTCTTAGAATATCACGCCCGTTTCCATCTGATGGGGGAGGAGAGAGAAGGGGGTAAGAACTGGGGAGTTTTTAGTAGGGCCGGGGTTATTAGTTAAGTTCATTAATTCCGTGTTGTTTAGCAGATAAATAGCAGTACCGAGAAGCAGTAAACAGAAGGAACAGATAACTAGAAAAAAACAGAGAAAATAGAAAGCAAAACATAAATAAAAGAATACATAAAAAAAACACAGACACAGTGAATAGAATACAAACAAAGAAAGCATACATTCAAACAACAACCATAACAGAGTAAATGCGCAACTAAGTATGATGCATGTCTAGCCCTAGTGCAGGTAATGAGCTCATTTGTCAGTTTCTACCCGCTCCCGACGTAACCCGAAGCAACCTCTGTCTGGATAAGGCTTTCTTGTTGGCAATACCCACTGCAAGCAACCTTTGTCTTGCAGGGCGGCACTTATTAGCCGATATACGCCCAACACACTCACTGTGAGCAACCTCTGTCTTACAGGAGCACACTAATCTTGATACCTCTGTAAGCAACCTCTGTCTTACAGCAAAGCATTATAGCAAGGTATCCCAGGAAAGCACTCTCAGTGGCTGTACCGCCATCTATCTGACTACCTCAGTGCAACAGATGATCATACAAATAACTCTGGAGTTGCCTTAATGCAACAAATGACCTTTCAACAGGCCCTCTGCTTGTTCTCTATTCTCTTTATCATATTACTCTTTTCTCCTTATATCTCTTTACTCTATTCTGGTTTCTCTTTTCTCTATATCTCTTTACTTTGCTCTAGTTACTCTGTTCTCTGTATCTCTTTACTTTTCTCTGATTACTCTTTCCTCTATATCTATATCACTCTTCTTCTCTTTATCTCTTTCTTCTACTTTGTTCTCTGCGTTTCTCGACTCTGCTCTGATTTCTGTGCTTAACGTATATATTTGAAGCTTATGTAAATTTCGGTATGAATAGTTAGTCTGTCCCAAGTATAGGTTCATTAGGTCTATACTGAAATAGTTTAACTTTTCATATAATACCTAACCCTAGTCGCAAATCAAGGACTGGCTATGTTGCCCTAGTTCGTTCACTAATCTCTGTCTGATTTTCTGTTATTAAAACTTTACAGACTTTTCTTTTGTATTTATCTTTTCTTTAACGTTATATCTTTCCTTTATCTTTGCCTCACTAACATTTTATTACCACTCCCAAAGTGTTTTATGAAAGTAATTATGAGATTCTACGCTTAAAGTTGTCTTTCTAAGGCTTTTACAGAAAATTGCCTTTTTCGCATTATTTATTATTTTTATTAAAATATTATTTTTAATTAAATATTATTATTTATTATTATATCATTAAATTTTCAAAAATTAACCTACTTTAATTTTTAACCTTTAAAATTCACTTTTTACCACCCGTAACTTTTAATATTTCTACTTTAACCACCCTAACTTTCAGAAATTACCAAATAACACCCAAAACACCAAAAATTTTACTTCCTTGCCCTTTTTAAGATCTAAGGCCTGTTCTTCCATTTTCTTCATCACACTCAAAGTGTTCTTCATGTTCTTCATAAATTCTTCAGATTCTTTCTCTGTTTTTACCCGTTTTTCAGTCTTTTCAGCAACCGATTTTTACCAAAATTCAAAATAAATTCCCAGCCACTAAAACCCCATATTTTCTACATGATTTCAACATAAATTGAACCTCAATTTAAGCCTAGGGTTTCATTTTTCCAGCAGCTCCAAGAACATGAACTCAAAGCTTGAATTTCATCAAATTTCATAAAAATTTCACCAAATTTTCACAAGAATCAATCATATATGCAACCAATTTTTAGCACATCCAAATCACACAACATTCACACAACTCAAACACAAATAATCAATATTAATTTCGTGACACCCTACCTGGTTTTGCTGCTCCTAATTTGGTTAGACTTTCAAGTGGTCCTTAAGCACTTTTTTCTCCTAAATCACATCAAGAATAACTTTAAATCCAAAAAATCTCAACTAACCAAATCTCACTAAGAATGTTAGGGAGGGATTTCTCACCTTAGACTTGCTGGAAACTCACGTTTCTTGGCCCTCAAGTCAAGTTAAGCATGATTCCTAAGGAAGAACATCAAGAAAACACATGTTTAAGCATGTTTCCTTGAAAACCGAATTGAAGAGGGAGGGGGACAGCCATCTCACCTTATTTCCAGCCTTGATATGTTATATGGTTATGTAGAGGAAGAAGAGAGGATCATTTTGGTAAAATCGGAGTTTTGATTTGAGTTTTAGTTCAACAGAAATCAAGCTTTGAAGATTTGGAACTAAGAACTTTTCTCTCTTTTTCTCTCTTCCTATTTTCGGCCACAAAGTGAAAATGAGCCAGCCTTGGGAGTTTTGGGGGTGTAGGGTGAGTTGTGATTGGTTGGCTTGGAGGTGGGTTAAAATAATATTAAAATTTCTCAGGTGTATAACTACTAAAACTAGATGTATCAGAACACTTGTAAAAATATCTCTAAAAATTATTTTCTGAGCTACTAGAATAAATGACACTAATAACATATTTATTATGAGAATAGAACATGTATGATGAGGCCTTAGCATTGCTAAAGTCATCAGAGAGTGCTGGTGCTAAGCTGCACCAGTAAATTATGAACCCAGTTAAACCGATTTTCTGTTTTTAACTAAAACTGACCAGGTAACCTTATAATATTATTCAAGAAGCCTCTAATACTCATATAATGATAATATTATCCTATTATCTCTCTTCTCTCATGAATCGAGTATGGTTCATCAAATTGAGACTATTTACGAAAAATAGAATCAAAACTCCTAACCGATATGGTTCAAAAACTAGGTTCTTCATGACTGCGTTATCGAGCTTTCCTCAAAAGAGGTCCTGGCTTAAACATGGCATAATGACAATGAGAATTGAGATAATTGATGATACAACAGAGGTGTTCCCTTTACTGATCCTCCGGTGAAATCCGTGCCTTCAGAAAAAATCTCACGTACTCGAAAATCAGGGTTGTTACACCTAGCCTAGAGTTGCTTTTATTATTCATATTTGAAAACCAAAAGTTTCAATTGCTTAATTCTAGTTATAGTTACTTATTTAGTTTTAGAGTTGAATTATATTAGGTGTTCTTTTATTAGCTTGAAATTGCTCATACGTTGCTTTAGATGCTTAATTTAGTTTCTTGCACTTTAAGATTTCTTGCTTGTTAAGTCTTTTAGTTTAATTTCTTGCTCATGACTTGCAACCCCGAAATTCTAACCAATGTTGATGCACATGTTTGCCCATTCCTTGTGAGACAACCCTAGGTTTGAATACTTCGGTTACTTTTATTGGGGTTGAACTTTGTGACAACCAATTCCTTAAAATTTGATCCGAGGATTATTTGTCGGTTGAGAGCTATAGTTGCAAAGTGAATAATTTTGTGAAATTCTTCACCGACACTAGTCGTCGCATCATTCCCCAATCCTTGACCCAAGAGCAATGATGAGCGGATAATTTATACGCTTTTTGGCATTATTTTTAGTATGTTTTTAGTAGAATCTGGTTACTTTTAGGGATGTTTTCATTAGTTTTTATGTTAAATTCACATTTTTGGACTTTACTATGAGTTTGTGTGCTTTTCTGTGATTTCAGGTATTTTCTGGCTGAAATTGAGGGACTTGAGCAAAAATCAGATTCAGAGGTTGAAGAAGGACTGCTGATGCTGTTGGATTCTGACCTCCCTGCACTCAAAATAGATTTTATGGAGCTACCGAACTCAAAATGGCGAGCTTCCAATTGCGTTGGAAAGTAGACATCCAGGGCTTTCCAGCAATATATAATAGTCCATACTTTGCCCAAGTTTAGATGACGCAAACTGGCGTTCAACGCTAGCTCTCTGCCCAATTCTGGCGTCCAGCGCCAGAAACAAGTTGCAAAGTGGAGTTCAACGCCCAAACTGGCACAAAAGCTAACGTTCAACTCCAAGAATGACCTCTCCACGTGTAGACTTCAAGCTCAGCCCAAGCACACACCAAGTGGGCCTCGGAAGTGGATTTATGCATCAATTACTTACTTTTGTAAACCCTAGTAGCTAGTTTATTTTAAATAGGACCTTTTATTATTGTATTAGACATCTTCGGATCATCCTGGATTGTATTTTGATCCTGTGATCTCGTTTTGGGGGCTGGCCTCTCGGCCATGCCCGAACCTTCATCACTTATGTATTTTCATACGGTAGAGTTTCTGCACTCCATAGATTAAGGTGTGGAGCTCTGCTGTTCCTCAAAGATTAATGCAAAGTACTACTATTTTTCTATTCAATTCAACTTATTCCGCTTCTAAGATATTCATTCGCACTTCAACCTGAATGTGATGAACGTGACAATCATCATCATTCCCTATGAACGCGTGCCTGACAACCACGTCCATTCTACCTCAGATTGAATGAGTATCTCTTGGATCTCTTAATCAGAATCTTCGTGGTATAAGCTAGATTGATGGCGGCATTCATGAGAGTCCGGAAAGTCTAAACCTTGTCTGTGGTATTCCGAGTAGGACTCTGGGATTGAATGACTGTGACAAACTTCAAACTCGCGATTGCTGGGCGTAGTGACAGACGCAAAAGGAGGGTGAATCCTATTCCAGCATGATCGAGAACCTCAGATGATTAGCCGTGCTGTGACAGAGCATTTGGACCATTTTCACAAGAGGATGGGATGTAGCCATTGACAACGGTGATGCCCTTACATAAAGCCAGCCATGGAAAGGAGTAAGACTGATTGGATGAAGACAGCAGGAAAGCAGAGGTTCAGAGGAACGAAAGCATCTTTATACACTTATCTAAAATTCTCACCAATGATATACATAAGTGTTTCTATCCTTATTTTATTATTTATATTCGAAAACTCCATAACTATTTTATATCCGCCTGACTGAGATTTACAAGGTGACCATAACTTGCTTCATACCAACAATCTCCGTGGGATCGACCCTTACTCACGTAAGGTTTATTACTTGAACGACCTAGTGCACTTGCTGGTTAGTTGTATCGAAGTTGTGAATGAAAAACAATTTATTAAGACGTGCGTACAGAGTTTCTGGCGCCGTTACCTGAGATCACAATTTCGTGCACCAAGCAACAAGACCTTCAAGCCTTTCTCCAAGAGCAAGAAGGATTTCGGAGGACACAAGGGCAATTCATGACCACCATAGCTGAAGCGGTAAACTGCTTGGTCTTTCTACGCTCATCCAATCAAGGAATTCCTCTTGAGAAATGTGAAGGATCAACTAAAGAATGGAGTGAAGAGGAGAGTATGGAGCCACAAAGGAAAGAAGAAGAGTTAGAACATGAATTACAACAAGAGGGAGAAAGTGAAGTATGTGAACTGGAAGAGGTAAAAGGAGAATTGAGGGAGATTGATCAAGATGCCGATTCCATTATTGATGATTTTTTGTCCGCATTGGTCAATTCCCTCAATGATCTTGACAAACCTTCTCCCTTTAGATTTGAAGGAGAGGTTGATGTGGACTTCACACAACCTCCAAGGTATGACTTAAGTGATGGGAAAGAGGAAGTTGGTGAGGAAGGAGTCAACAACCGAGGAGTGGAAGTCCCCATGCAAGAAACAAGGGAAGCAATTTCGTTCCAAGAGCACATTGAGTGGGTGAAAATTTCATCTATGAGCTTCATTGGCCCCATTAATATGCTATCTTGGAGACAGACTTCCAACTTAAAGCACTCCTTGGGTTGGTACATGGTGGGGAAAGGAGTGTTGGTTGCCAAGGGAATCCAAGGCTCATCAAGAAAGCTAATTCAAGCTTTGGGATTCAAGATTGGTGTAAAGCACAAGTGAGTGGTTTCTGGAGAATGTTGGGTTGCTTCAAGGGTAACTTGAGAGTTTGTCCATCCGGCTTGAAGCATAAAGATCAACAAGAAGGAGAACGGGAAACTAGAATATAGGATTCTGGAGGAGCTCTAAAGACCAAGCACGGATGGAGGTTTAAAGAGGAGTGGAAACACAAGCCACCCTAACAAGAGTCTCCTCAACAACTCCAACTTAAGAACTATAAACCAAAGTGCTAGGTAGGAGACACCCAACCATGGTAACATCTTTCTTACCTTTTCTCTTTGTTTATAGTCTTGGTTTATTGCATTTTTGTTTATCTTGTTAGCTTAGGATTAGTTTAATTTTGAGTTTAGTAGGTTGATTTTGGTATGGATCATGATTTTGTGAAGTTTTGAATGTTGTGGGGTTGAACTTTTGTTGAGCTAAGGTAGAGTAACCTAGATTTTGAAGAAATTTTTTTGGAAAAACAGGGCATTGTGCATGGGCATACACTTGGGCGTACGCACACTATCACTAAAAATCGCGCCCTGTGCGTGCGCACCCCCTATGCGTACGCACACTAGTTTGTGTGCCTTCTATTCACAGCGCTTGCACGACTTGTGCATGGGTGCTCCCCTGTTTTTCTTGCGCTCTGTGCGTGCGCACCTTCTCATGTGTATGCACACATGTCCTTTCTCGCGCACTGTATGCGAGTGCACCCAGTTGTGCACGCGCACACTCGTTCACATCCATTCTGTTGGAAGCGCTGGCACAGCCTGTGCGTATAAACCCCTACCACTTTTTGCTTCTGTGTGTGCGCATGGACTTGTGTGCACACGCACACATGACCCTTCCCCAAGTAAAAAAAAATTGTGTTATGTGCGTGTGCACACATCTTGATTCCCTCTCTGTTCAGAGCGTTCGCACACCCTTGTGCAAGCGCACACCTCCCATTTTTCACTTTGTGTGCGTGTGCACGCATGTCTGTGCATACACACAAGTGCCGTTTTGGGAAAAATTTTTATTTCACTTTGAATTTAGCCCTAAGGCACTTCCACCCCTTCCACCCCTCTATTCTCTTGCTTTTCCCCTATTTTTCTACTTGTTTTACTTAGTTTTTTTTTTTTGCACCTCATTTTCATTTTAGTAATTATATATGGTTTAGTTTAGTTGTTTATTAATTAAATTAGTTGCAAGTGTTTGATTGATGTTGATTGGGTTGCTTCTCGCTTTGAAGTTTGGCTTAATTTTTTATGAATATATGCACTGAGCATTCCATCTTAATTTGATTGACTAAATGAATTGTGAGTTTGATTCATATGTTGTAGCTATCATATGCATTAGACTATATCCTTCTTTGGCAACTTAATCATGAATTGTGTACTTTTACTTTAGTGAATTGAGTTGAATTACTTGTTCATCATGGTTTTAAAATCAATACAAGCACATTACAAGGCAGTTGTTTGTTTTTAATGCTTTGCATTTGTTTGAGTGACTTAACTTGATTCTTATCAAGCTTATCACTTTTTGCAACAAGTACCTTTACCATGTGACTATTTCATTATGTTGCATAATGAATGAGGAGTTTTCTTTTCATCATTGAATTGGTTATGGTTGTTGTGCTATTTTATATCAATTTTTCGCTTTCACTTGCACAATTTTAGTATCCAATATCTCATATAGTCAATTCACTTTAGTTATGGTTATCTAGGTTTGTTTGTGCCTTATCTCTTGCTTATCTTTTACTTTCAACCTAGGCTACTTAATTGAGGAACACATGATATTTCTTTTGATTGTGTAGTTACCATTCTACCCGGCCAATGTGTGTGTTTTAAATTGTGCACACTTAGAATACACACATTATCTTTTATCATACCACACTACTATGACTTTTTCCTCAATTCTTGTTTATTTGTTTTTTCTAGCAGCTCGAGCCCCAATGCCCACTAGCTGAAGGTGGAGCCTCACAGTTCGTCACCCTTGGATTATGTGCATGTATGGAGGAACGTGCAACATTTAAGTGCGGGGGAGGATCCGCAATTTTGGGGCGTAAATCTCTCTTTCTTAACACTTTGCACTATTTTCTAATTTTTAGTAGTTATGTTTTTTTTTGTGAATATTTGTTTAGTATTTCATTACATTGCACTTTGCTTAGTTTGATTATGTATATATATATATCTTAGTTTGCTTATAACTTTATAGTACTAAATATTTGCATGTTATCCAGTACATGAAATATGTTTTGGTAAAAAAACAAAGAATTTTCAAGAAATCTCTTTTAGGGTGTTCCATTAATTAGATTTGAAAACTTGTTTTTGAACTTGCTTGAAGTATTCTTATGGAACATAGAAAATATTTTGAACAAAACACCTAGTGAGATTTGAGCTTTAATTTTGTGGTTGCACATTTTCAACCACAAATTTTGTTCTTGTGTGTTATACTCTTTTATGATTCTAATCTTAGATTTATTTGAATATTTATGTCCTATATTTGATGTTTTGAATGCAGTTAGTATGATTGAGGCCATTTTTGAAATTGAACTCACTAACCCATATGGCCAACCATTACATTTACCATTGTAACCCAATTTTGAGCATTTTAATTCCCCTTTGTTCTAAATTTTAAGAACATCTTTCTCCCTAAGCGAAAAACTATTAATGTCCATAAATTATATCTTTGATTAGCTTGGGTGGAGTAGTGTGTATGTGTTATTCAAGTGTGGGGGAATTTGTGGGAAAATATTAGTAGTTAGTTTACTTTGGGTGTTAATTGAGAAAATTTGGAAAAATGAGTAATCACTCATGCATTCACTACTTAGAAACATATGCATCTCTTTTTGATGATAAAAGAAAAGAGAAATTTTGGTGTATATACTTTCTAAAAAAAAAAAGAGAAAAGAAAAAAAAAGAAAAAGAAAAAGAAAAGAAAAGAAAAGAAATGACAATAATAATGTTAAATAAAGGATGCATATGTGTGTGAATTAGAAAGAAGATGCATGAGTGAATGTGAGAAAAGAAATGAATGGGAGGTTAGGTTGTTTTCTTTTTTGTACATAAGTTAATATAGGATTAAGTGGGATACTTGAGCTAATCAAAGATCCAATTTACTAAGTCCACTTAACTATATTAATCCTACCCTTAACCTAGCCCCATTACAACCCTCCAAAGATCTCATGATATTTGCATTCATTCATCAAGTGTTTGTTGATTGTTAGATGACTAGAAAATCCTAAAAAAACATGATTAAAGGAGAATTGAGTGATTAATCCCTACACACTGAGCGATTAGAGTGTAAACACATCCGGCGAGAGGTTCAATTGCTCAATTCTATGTTTCCATATCTTATCCTATATCTTCTTGCAAGTTGCTTGTTAGTTTTTGAAATTTTCAAATAAAATCTTTGGACATTGATCATATTGCTATATTTTCTTTGCCTTGGCCCTAAGGCTTGTTTTGGATTGATTGGAATCTCTTGTTTGTTTTTGCCAAACCCAATAGGAACCAGAGTATAGATATAGATAGATAGTAATTTGCACAGTTGCATGCACATAGGTAGTTGCATTGAATAAGTTGTTTACCCTTTTACCCTTCTCCTTTGATTGTGATTAGCATGAGGACATGCTATTGTTTAAGTATGGGAGAATCGATGAATCCATATTTGACGAGAAATTTGGTTTGATTTGAGTGAATTTCATCATATAAACCCATATTTATTCATGTAAATTGTTTAAGCATGCTTTTGTGTTTTCTCTCTAAATTGTGCCTAATTGTGAAAACATGCTAATTTGTGCTTATTTTAATCAATTTTATTCCACTTTCATTCCATTCGATGCCTTGATATTTTTGATGAGTGATTTCAGGTGTAATAGGTAGGAATGGCTTGATAAGGTTGGAAGAGAATCGTGCGATTGAGAGAAAACAAAGGAGAAGCACACAGCCATGTGTGCGTACGCACAACTCTCTGTGTGTATGCACAGGAGGAAATTCAGCATGTGTGCGTACGCAAGGTACCAGCACGTGATTTCATTAAAAAGTCACGTGGCTCGCGATTTGAGGGGCTTTTGGCCTATTTCTTGAAGGTTGAAGTTGGAATCAGAGTGCTATATGAAGGGGTAACAACACATATCAGAGGGAGATCACTTTTAGATTAGAAAACACATAGTAGGAGTAGGAGTAGTGTAGTATACAAATTCTCTCTTAGGGTTTTAGTTAGGTTTTCAATGTAGCATTTTATTGTTCAATTTTGGTCTTAGATTTTGCTTTCCCATTGTAAGTATTCCTTAATTTCCTCTTTTATTACACTACTTGTTCTACACTTTCTTATATTTTAATTTCCTTTGTCAATAAATACATAATTTTGCAATTTTGGATTTCTAGTTGTTGAATTTGATGTTTGATGCTTTTTATATGTTTATTGGATTACCATTGTTGATTTTATTCTTTTGTGGTTCATAGCTTTTATCATTTTCCCAATTTTGCCATGTTTTATGATTATGCCCATTATGTGTTTGATGAAATACCAATTTTGATTATGGGGTATATTTCCACCCCTTGACATGGGGAAATGAGTATATGGATTACTAGAGTCATAATGTTCGACATTTAGTGATAATTCTTAGGTTGTTAGTTGTTATTGTTTCCACTAACGCAAGTAACTTACTAAGGTAATTAGTAAGTTAGCTAGGATTTGTGGATTAATAATAATTATGCTCACTTGACTTACTCTTCGATGTTAACGGTAGACTAACTGAGATTAATCCATCATAATTATCATAGTTGTGGTTATGGCAAGGAAGGAATTCCATAACTCATCCCAAGTCAAGGTTTCATTTTTGTTTTGAACCACATTTCCATCAATTTTGAGTCTTACTTGTTCATATTACATACATAGTTCTTTTATTCCTTCATTAGTTTATTAATTGAAATTTTGAATCGTTCTTTAATTCCTTTAATTGTTTGCTTCAATCATTGGAAACCGCCTCTTGATCATCACAACCGAAATCATGCGCTCTTAGGCGTTAGTTCCTAGGGAAGACGACCCGAGGTTTGATTACTCTCGGTTAATTTGAATTAGAAATTTTAAACTTTGATGGTGGGAATTGGTTGCCGGTTTGGTCTATACTTTCAATGGAAGTTATTTTAAGTGGAAAAAATACAAACCGGTGCAAATCCCACTCATCACTTTGCTTTAAGGTTTTTGTTTAATTTTACTTTCAATTTCTATTTAATTCATTTAATCTTGTTTAGTTGTTTGAATATAGTTAATTCATTAGTTGTTGTTAGTTTCTATTAGTTTAGTTTAGTTTCATAGGTTACATGTTGTTGCTGTAATGTGTTTAGACTTATTCTGAGATTTATGGTTGTTGATGGATTTATTAACTTGCTGTAAATTTATTGTTGCATTCAATTGAAGTAGCCTGATTAAGTTTTTGTTGAATTAATAGATGAATTGTTGTTAAGTTCATTTGATTAATTACTTGGCTTGATTTTTGTGTCACTAGTTGTTTTGCTGAGATTTTGTCACTCTAAATGTTGGATTGCTTGATTAAATTGATTTGAATGGCTGTCAAAGCTCTGACTGTTCATGATGAACTTTTGAATTGGTTGCAAGTTTACTTTTTGATGATATTGTATGTTGTTATGCCCTTGTACACCAAATATTTACAATTTTGCCTTAAAGAGTTTTATATTGAACAATGTTGGTTAATTCTTGAATTCAATGCTTGTTTTTCCTTTTGTTTTGCCTAATTCTATTGAAGTGAATATGTTAAACCTCCAAGTGACCAAAATTTGTGCATTTTGCATATTTGAGGTTTCTTTTGCCTATTATTGCAAGATTAACACACTTTTAGCCTATGTAACTCATTTAGGTCACTTCCTTTATGCTTAATTGGATTGAATTATATTAGGCATGGAACTTTCTATTTTTTATATCAATTTTGTAATATTAGTGTTTGAAATCATTGATGTTTGAACATTCTGTGTTTTACTATTTTTCTTTTTTGATTCATCATCAATTGCTTATGCTTTGCCTATATGTTTAATTTGTGTTTTGAATTACATGTTATAGCTACCATGTAATTTGACTTATTATTCCTTGTTTAGGCATTAACTTGAGAATGTTGCTTCTATCACTAAATGATGTTTGGTTATATAATCTCTGCTTCATTGCCTTATGATTACATTTCTCATACCCTATTCCTCTACTCTTTTTCAGGATGGCCGATTAAAAAGGAAAGGAAAAGGCAAAGGCTACAGGGCCGAGTAAGAGGGGAAGAACCCGACAAATTGCTGAATTAGTGGATGAGCCATAATCTGAGAGGACGATCAGTAGGAGAGACCAGATTAATCAGAGAACACCTGTTGATATGTGGAAAGCGATCCAATACAAAACTCACCGGAAAGTGTACCGGGTCGCATCAAGTAATAATAACTCATAGGAGTGGGGTCGATCCCATAGGGATTGAAGGATTGAGAAACTTTAGTTTAACGGTTGATTTAGTCAAGCGAACAAGAGTTGATTTGAGTGATTTGAATTGACAGAAGCTAAATTTCATGAATTGTAAAGGAAGAGGGAAGAATTACAGTAAATTAAAGAACTAAATAAGTAAAAGTGCTGAATCTGAAAGAACAAGTAAAGTAAATAACAGAAACTTAGATTGCAAGAAATGTAAATTGTTGGAATCTTAAAGGGTTCAAGGAGCTGGGATTGTAGAATTTAAACAAGGAAAAGTAAATTACAACAAGCAGGAAAGTAAAAGATGAATTGAGTCGAAATAAATCTCAAATAGAAAGGTAAATTGGCTTGAAGAAGCCTCAGCAGATGAACAGAAAGAAAAATGAAAGATCTCAGGGGTCAAGAGACTAGAAAACCAAGTCTAGATCTCACTGCCTTCCTTGATCCAATTCAAAGATCAATTGCAAGAGAATTAAAGATCAAATAGTAGAATAAGTAAATTCAAGTCTCAATTTCTCAAATGGTGCAGTGAAACGAAAACAGAGAGAGATCTTAAGGTGAGATTGAGACAGAATTTCCTCAATTCTCAACACCCAAGACTCAAGCAAAGTATGTAAAAAAGAAGACAAGAAAACCCAGAGGAAGAGAATTCAATTATCTTTCCCAATTCTCCCCAGAAACTCTAAATCTCAAGAACAACAATGAAAAATAAAATTGAGCTCTCCACTGAAGTCTAGTAAAAAAATCTGAAAAGAAAAGCTCCTTCAAAACTTAAATCCAAAGCTATTTATACACTTTCTTCTAATGATCATTAAGCCTTGAATTTGGGCCCTTGGCCTTGATGGAATTGGGTTGAAGATAGCCTTTGTTGATTGCTCTTGGTCTTGAGAAGAAATCCATTTCCACTGTGGACTTTGGGATCATTCACGTTTGAGTCAACGTTTGAGGCAAACGTTGACTCAAACGTCTTTGTGTGATGGCGTTATGCAGAACGGGTGGTTGCTGTCACTCATGTTTGAGTTCACGTTTGAGGTCAAACGTGAGCTCAAACGTGATCCTCCCCAAGGCAATCTTCAGCCAACGTTTGTCCTCACATTTGAAGCAAACGTTGGCGCAAACATTGAGCTCCTCCCAGGGTATTCCTTAGCCAACTTTTGACCTCACATTTGAGGCAAACGTTGGCACAAACGTTGAGCTCCTCCCAGGGAGGTTGTGCTGTCATCCACGTTTGAGTTCACGTTTGAGGCAAACGTGAACTCAAATGTGATCTTCTCAATGCTGCCTTCATTTCCATTCCTTCCATCCCCTTTCTTCAACCTTCCTCCAAGCCTTTTGGTCACCTATCATCAATCAACAAATGCATCAAAGCTATGCTAAAATCATGAGACTTCTTCTTATCCTTGATATATAAGCAATTATAGCATAAAAACTCATGAAAATGCATCAATTTTCTCATGATTGATTGAATCCAAGTACACATGAATTTCTACCCAAATGGCTTACTTGTAACTCAAGAAAGTGTATAAAACCTATTAAAAACAAAGGAAAAAAACTAGTAAAACTAGGCTAAGATACCCTGGCATCACAACACCAAACTTAAATCTTGCTTGTCCCCATGCCAACATCAAACATAAGAGAGAATGACATGAAACAGAGAAGTGTGCATATCCTTTTTGAGCATATAGTTGAATTTAGTTCATGGGGTTTTTATGCAGACAATGGTGGTTCATTTATTGCTTGCTGTTACATAAGAGATGTTTCCTCAAAAGTTTACTAAGTTTGCTGCTATAAGGCTTTACTTTTTCTTGTTCCCTTGCTAACTTTTCCTTCTTTTTTTTGCTCAGAGAGCTTATTATTCTTTGAAGGCTTGGTGGCAAATGTTGCAGCAGCCTTTGGCTTAATTTTGCTCAACATTTCTTCACCACAGACACATGGCTCACCCTTTTCTTCCTAGGATCATTGATGCCCAGCATCTCTTTGGATAACTAAATGTTTTGTGGCTAGGTTGCTCTTTATTGTGGACTTTCAGTTGGCAATCCCAAATTAGTTGATCTAAGTGGCCAAGTTTTGAAATACTCCTCAGAACATACTTGTCCAAGCATACCCTAGTACAAAGACACCACAGGCATGTGTCCTAGGGTCCAAGCTATTGGTGCCTAGCCTTATTGTTTGTTTTCTCTTATTCTGGTTGTGGCTATCTCCCCACCTAAGGTTTGGATGGTTCTTCCAAGATGGGTTATAAGTGTCACCATAAACTTCACTTGATCCAGAACCTTGGTTGTGCACATAATGAATTTGCTCTTGCTGTTGATCCTCTTGATTTTCTTCATTCTGCCCCCAAGGAGTTGATGGTTGGCTTGTGACATTCACTGATGCAACTTGTAAGCTATCAATCCTCTTAGCCATTTGCTCAAATTGTTGCTGAATTTACTGCTGCATCACTTTGTGTTGAGCTAAGATTGTATCTACTCCCTCCAACTCTAGCACTCCTTTCCTCTGTGATGGTTGGCATTGTCTCTGATGAGCAAAGAAACATTGGTTGTTTGCCACCATGTCAATGAGGTTTTGGGCCTCCTCTGTGGTCTTCATCAGTTGCAAAGAGCCTCCAGCTGAGTGATCCAGTGCTTCTTGAGCCTTCAGAGTGAGTCATTCACACAAGTTTTGCAGCTTGTCCCACTCAATGAACATGTCTAGTGGGCATTTCCTGAGCAGAGCCTTATATCTCTCCCATACCTCGTATAGAGTTTCAGCATCCAATTGTGTGAATGTTTGAACTTCAGTCTTCAATCTAATAATCTTCTGAGGTGGGTAAAATTTGGCAAGAAACTTGCTTACCAAATCTTTCCAAGTGTTGATACTCTCCCTTGGGAATGTCTCTAGCCATTGAGTGGCTTTATCTCTGAGGGAGAATGGGAATAGCAGCAGCTTGTAGATGTCAGGATGCACACCATTAGATTTGAGAGTATCACAAATCCTCAAGAAGGTGGATAAATGTTGGTTTGGATCTTCAAGTCGCCCTCCTCCAAAAGAGCAGTTGTTTTGGACCAATGTGATGAGCTGTGGCTTCAGTTCAAAGTTATTTGCATTGACATTTGGGGTAAGAATGCTACTCCCACAATGTCTAGGATTTGCAAATGTATAAGAGGCCAAAACTCTCCTCTGGGGTTGACCATTGTTGTTGGCCACTCCCACTGGTGGATTTGTTGGATTTTCCTCCATTTCTTGGTTCTCTTCTCAACCTCCAAAGTGTTTCAAGATCAAAAGGTGTGGATTCATCGTTTCTTCCTCCTGACATAAACACAGAACCAGGAACCAGAATTAAACACTCTATTGCTAGAGTGAAGTTAGTGTTAGCTTAAGCAAAAATTCAAACAGTTAGTATGCTTAGTAAAAAGAAAAAGAAAAAGTGCTTAATCTAGACCACCACCTTACTTAATCATTTTCAACCAAATCAATCCCCGGCAACGGCGCCAAAAACTTGATGTGTGGAAAGCGATCCAACACAAAACTTACCGGCAAGTGTACCGGGTCGCATCAAGTAATAATAACTCACAGGAGTGAGGTCGATCCCACAGGGATTGAAGGATTGAGCAACTTTAGTTTAGTGGTTGATTTAGTCAAGCGAACAAGAGTTGATTTGAGTGATTTGTAATTGACAGAAGCTAAATTGCAAGAATTGTAAAGGGAGAAGGAAGAATTGCAGTAAATTAAAGAACTAAATAAGTAAAAGTGCTGAATCTTAAAGAAATGTAAATTGCTGGAATCTTAAAGGGTTCAAGGAGCTGGGATTGCAGAATTTAAATAGGGAAAAGTAAGTTGCTACAAGTAGGAAAGAAAAAGATGAATTGAGTCGAAATAAATCTCAAATAGAAAGGTAAATTGGCTTGAAAAAGCCTCAGCAGATGAACAGAAAGAAAAATGAAAGATCTCAGGGGTCAAGAGACTAGAAAACCAAGTCTAGATCTCACCGCCTTCCTTGATCCAATTCAAAGATCAATTGCAAGAGAATTAAAGATCAAACAGTAGAAGAAGTAAATTCAAGTCTCAATTTCTCAAATGGTGCAGTGAAACGAAAAACAGAGAGAGATCTCAAGGTGAGATTGAGACAGAATTTTCTCAATTCTCAACACCCAAGACTCAAGCAAAGTATGTAGAAAAGAAGACAAGAAAACCCAGAGGAAGAGAATTCAATTCTCTTTCCCAATTCTCCCTAGAAACTCTAAATCTCAAGAACAACAATGAAAAATAAAATTGAGCTCTCCACTGAAGTCTAGTAAAAAAATCTAAAAAGAAAAGCTCCTTCAAAACTTAAATCCTAAGCTATTTATACACTCTCTTCTAATGATCATTAAGCCTTGAATTTGGGCCCTTGGCCTTGATGGAATTAGGTTGAAGATAGCCTCTGTTGATTACTCTTGGTCTTGAGAAGAAATCTGTTTGCACTATGGACTTTGGGATCATTCACGTTTGAGGCAAATGTTAACTCAAACGTCTTCGTGTGATGGCGTTATGCAAACCGGGTGGTTGCTGTCACTCACGTTTGAGTTCACGTTTGAGGTCAAACGTGAGCTCAAACGTGATCCTCCCCAAGGCAATTGTCAGCCAACGTTTGACCTCACGTTTGAGGCAAACGTTGGCGCAAACGTTGGCGCAAACGTTGAGCTCCTCCCAGGGTATTCCTTAGCCAATGTTTGACCTCATGTTTGAGGCAAACGTTGGTGCAAACGTTGAGCTCCTCCCAGGGTGGCTGTGCTATTATCCACGTTTGAGTTCACGTTTGAGGCAAACGTGAACTCAAACGTGATTTTCTCAATGCTACCTTCATTTCCATTCCTGCCATCCCATTTCTTCAACCTTCCTCCAAGCCTTTTGGTCACCTATCATCAATCAACAAATGCATCAAAGCTACGCTAAAATCATGAGACTTCTTCTTATCCTTGACATATAAGAAATTATAGCATAAAAACTCATGAAAATGCATCAATTTGCTCATGATTGATTGAATCCAAGTACACATGAATTTCTACCCAAATGGCTTACTTGTAACTCAAGAAAGTGTATAAAACCTATTAAAAACAAAGGAAAAAGACTAGCAAAACTAGGCTAAGATGCCCTGGCATCACAACACCAAACTTAAGTCTTGCTTGTCCCCATGCTAGCATCAAACATAAGAGAGAATGACATGAAACAGAGAACTGTGCATATCCTTATTGAGCATATAGTTGAATTTAGTTCATGGGGTTTTTATGCAGACAATGGTGGTTCATTTATTGCTTGCTGTTACATAAGAGATGTTTCTTCAAAGGTTTACTAAGTTTGCTGCTATAAGGCTTTACTTTTTCTTGTTCCCTTGCTAACTTTTCCTTCTTTGTTTTGCTCAGAGAGCTTATTATTCTTTGAAGGCTTGGTGGCAAATGTTGCAGCAGCCTTTGGCTTAATTTTGCTCAACATTTCTTCACCACAGACACATGGCTCACCCTTTTCTTCCTAGGATCATTGATGCCCAGCATCTCTTTGGATAACTAAATGTTTTGTGGCTAGGTTGCTCTTTATTGTGGACTTTCAGTTGCCAATCCCAAATCAGTTGATCTAAGTGGCCAAGTTTTGAAATACTCCTCAGAACATACTTGTCCAAGCATACCCTAGTACAAAGACACCACAGGCATGTGTCCTAGGGTCCAAGCTATTGGTGCCTAGCCTTATTGTTTGTTTTCTTTACCACTTTTGGCTTTTTCTCTTTCTTTTTCTTTCTGTTTTATTTCTTTCTCAAGGGATTTTTAATGATACAAGCCTTCATAACAACAAACCAATTCACACTTCTAGGAAAATGTCATTATACAGTTTTATTTTATGAGCCATGCATTAAATCAACAATTACCACCACTAAATTTCATTCTTACTTTTGCAACATTGGATATTCGCTTTCTAATTCAAACATTTCTCTTTTATTCAGGCACTTGGGAAACAAAACAAAATTCAAGGTAATGAAGGATGACAATTATTATGCAGATCAGCATTCTTGACAAACAATTTCACTTGCAACCAGAGGAACATAAATCAAAATTAAAGGTAGTTTTGATTAATTGGATTCGAAATAAATCAAAATTTTTATCCAAAGTCTATAATTTTGGATTATTTTCCTATTTACTATTTAAAGTCTTAGAAATTCAAAAAAATAATGATGTTTGGATTTAAATTCGAATTTTATCTAATTTTTTAATTATTAAATTAATTCCTATATTTAAATTATAAAATTAGTAGTTGTAGAATAATAAGATTTTTATATGATAATATCTTTATAATTAAATACTTTAAGTTTTGTTAATAAAGAAAATTAATTATATTGTATTATATTTTCAATTAGAGTATTTAAGTGAAAACCAAATAACAATTTGCTACAACAAATAATATTTTAAAATAATTTTAAAGATTCAATTAGTTTCAAATTAAACTCCCAAATTTCCAATTCCATACACAAACCTTAACCCTAATTAAACCACAATTTTCCCTTTACCCCAAGTGAAACCCTAGCTGCACTCCTCACCCCTCACCTCACATGGTGACACCCACCTCACCAACACACACACACACACACACAAACACAAGCACACACATAGTAAACACACGCAGACCACACGCGGAGGAGAGGAGAGGAATGGAGAAGAAGGAGAGGAAGAGAGGAGAAGAAGAACGACGCTATCCCATCGTACTTCGTCGTGGCTGAAGCTCGCCGCCGATGACTGCTGCTGTCTGCGCCGTCGTCGTTGCCGAGGGGAGCCAGCATCGCCGTTGTCCATGGGTGAAGCGGAGGAGAGAGTCCGCGGGGAGAGGATGGCCATTCGTGTCCTGCCGCCGCTGTAACAACCTTGGTTTTTGAAAATCAAATAATTGGTTATTTGTGATTTATTATATTCGTTGATAATTTTATTTTAAGAAAATTATTTTACTAAAGGTAATTAAATAGAGTTTCATGATAATTGAAGTTTAAATTAATTAGAATTTTTGTATAATCTTTATTGAATATTTGATATAATTAAAATTATAATTTTAGTAATTGAAAAATAAGAAAGAATTGTACCGTTCAATTTAAGTAATTTTTATTATGAATGAATTATGTTCTATTTTATTAATTTGTACTTTTAGAGATTAATTTATTAAAAATGATTAGTTTGATTTTTATAAATACTTTAAGTTTAAGTCAGTTAATATCTATGTACAATTTTATTATAATTAGTTATTTTCTAAATTGAAATTAAATTCCGGTGATAAAAAAATAAAAAGTTATATCATTTAATTTGAATAATTAATATTGAGTTTAAACTACATTTTATAAAAATGTGATTAATATGTTGATAAAAAATGTTCTTAAATATTTTTAATAGAGTACACTTGATTTTAAAATTATTCTATCCTCCGATTTTATCAAAATATCTATTCATATCTATCCATATTACTTTATAAAATCCCTAATTTGTAACCCTAAATCCCAAAAGTTCCCAAATTGGAAATCAAAAACCTTAACCCTAACCCCCCTCACCACAACCGCACCCCACCCCTTCCACCCCTTCTGAATGTAGAGGCTAGAGCATGGACCCAAATATTGTCTCATTACGTATTTCCCAATACTCACAAGACCTTGATCACTGCGGACCTCGCCCTGCTAGTTTGGTGTATACCCACAGAGCGGCCGGTCAACATTGCTCGCCTCATCCACCGAGCCATGGGTCATGTTCATGCCAAAGGTAACCTACCTTTCCCATCTTTGGTGACGGAGTTAGTTGCTACTGCTGGTGTTCCCCGAGAGACTAAGGATCAAAAAGCAATGATTCTGGTAGAGGGTGACATGGTCCCAACCGGAAAATATCTCAAACCTACAGCGGAACACAACACCCTTGATATAGCTACCCCCTCGATTATCCCTACCACTTCTTCTACATCACAAAGATCTTCCCACCAAAGGCTTCAAGACCTCCATAAGAAGATAGATAGATATGAACGGCGGAACCAACACCGGTATGCTTAAATTAAGAAGCTTTTGAGTTGTATGACTTCTTCTGTGGAAGAACCGGAGATCTCCACATCCACCTCATACTTAAGCGAAGAAAGCACTCGCGAACGGGATAGTGGAAGTTCCAAACCCGACCACCACTTGCACCTTGCTAGTAGCACGGAGGACTGTGCTAATTCTTAAGTGTTGGGAGGTCATTCGACCGATCTCTGGGGGTAATAATCTTCTCTTTTCTACATCTATGAACTTTATTTCTCTTTTGTTTTGGTAATTAGGACACATACATGTTTAGCTAGTTTTTTTTCTTGTTAGGACTACTTGGTTAGGGTGACGATTTCTTTTCCAAGAAACTATATTTTTAGGGTACCCCACCAATTTTGAAAAAAAAAATTTGCAATAAACTTGCTTGAAGAATGTAATTTGGAACATAGTGATTGAGCTAATAACACAAGCATGTGAGTTTTGAGCCTTATTGTGTGGTTATATCTTCTAACCACTTATTCACATTCTTGTGTGCATCATTCTCTCTCTACAATTGCAATCCTTGCTTTGTCTGATTCTATATGTCCATTACTTTGTGTATGAATGCATTTACATGATTGAGGCTATCATTTCAATAGTCACTTTTCCCAAACGGACTTAACCCTTTATCTACCATTGCTAACCAATTTTGAGCCCATGATAAACCCTTTTGTTCTTAAATGGAGCACATCAACACTCCTAAGTGAAAAACAATAAATGTCCCTGGATTTGGATCCTTGATTAGCTTAGGTGAGTGAGAGTGTGTATCATTCAAATGGGAGGGTGTACTTGGGAACTTGGGTAGATGTAAAGGTGTGTCTTTGTATTTGTAATTGAAAATTTTGGGAATTGGAAACATACTCATGTATTGAATGATTGAACCATATGCATTGACACTTTTGGACATGAAACCCCAAAAAAGGGACAAACAAAGAAAAAAATGTTTATATATGTGTATATATGAGAATAAAGGAAAAAGAATGTAAGAAAAAGAAATAAAAAAATAGAAGGAACAAAAATTTGGAAAAAGAAAGCAATAAAAATGGGACAAAAATGCCCAAAGTAAAGTGACAATAACAATGCATATGGAATGTGAACTAAAGAGAATGCATGAGTATATGGAAAGCGAAACCCATGGGTAGCTAGGTATTGTATTAGAGTTATATAGGCTATTTTATGTGTTTAGTGAGATCTTAGGTTAATCAAGGATTCAAATTTCAAGCTCACTTGACCATATACATCCCTACATTTGCCCTAGCCCCATTACAACCTATGAATAAGACCTCATGATACTTGTATGCATGCATTGAGTAATTATTGATTGTTAGATGAAAGACAAATCTTGGAAAGCATGATTAGGAGAGGATTGAGTGACGAACCCTATACACTTGAGAGAATGGAGCGAAGACACTTCCGGTGAGGGTTCGATGCTCAACTCCTTGTTCCCGGCTTTCACAAGCGTTCATCTAGCGAGTTATATGCATTTCATATTGATGTTCAAATTGGTAGGATTCATGGACTACATGTCACTTTAACCCTATATTCTCATATGTGTTCTTGGAGGATAGATTTACCCTTGACAAAGTAGGTAGATGCCTTTACATTAGTGCATGCATTCATTTAGCTAATTTGCACTTCATGAACCCTTTCTTCCCATGGTCTTTGGCTCTTTTTATTTTAAGCATGAGGACATGCTTGGTTTAAGTGTGGGGAGGTTTGATAAATCCCAATTTTGTAGTTTATATTGTGTAGAATTTGAGGGGTTTGGTTAATATTTTCCGCACTTATTCACAAGAATTGCATGATTTTGTGTTCTCTTCCTAATATTGCTTCATGATGGAAAACATGCTTCTTTTACCTTAAAATTACCATATTTTGATCCTCTTTTATTACCATTCGATGCCGTGATGTGTTTGTTGAGTGCTTTCAGAGTTTATAGGGAAAGAATGGACTAGAAAAGAGAAAGAAATCATGTACAAGTGGAAGGAACATGAAAAATTAGATTTTGGAAATTCAGCTTCGACGCGCACGCACACCTCACGCGCACGCGTGGGTGCAGAAAGCTGGCTATGGCGCGCGAAGATTGGCGCATCCGTGTGGATTGGTGAAATCTCTATCGACGCGCATGCGTGCTTGATGCGTACACGTGGATCGCGAAATTCAAGAGACGGCACGCGTGCATGACGCGTACGCATGACGAGCTGCACATGACCTCTTTAAAGAAATCATGCATGGCGATTTCTAAGGCTCAACAGGCCCAAATTCAAGCTAGTTCTGCATGAAAAAGACCCAAGAACTATAGGGGAAAAGGGGGGGATCATTCATTACACACTTAGACACAATTTTAGCTAGTTTTGGGTTTTTGTTCTTCTATTGAGAGAAACCCTTGTTCCTCTCTAGATCTAGTTTGATTTGATCTTCCCTTGTTGAATTCTAAATTGGGTTTTGTTGATTTATAGTTTTGATTACTTAATTTGAATTCCTTAGTATAATTTTGTTTAGATCTTGTGTTAGATTTATGTTTCTTGTTAGTTCTCATTTTCCACCCTTATTATGAACCTTGTAGATCTTGAATGGTTAATGTTACATTAATGATTTCCATGATTAATTGTGTTATTTGAGCGATTTTCCATTGATAATTGTTAGTGGGTACCATTTAATTTCAATTTAGTTGCATTTTGACTATGTCTTTTAGTAAAGCCTACCATGTGTTTGATGAAATATTTCCTTTGATTATGGAGTAGTTTTCTTTACTCTTGGCCTAGGCTAAGGGAATTGGGTAAACTTGAGTCATTGGGTCTAATGGATTTGGTGATTTGAGAACCCTTAGTGGTCAATTTGATAACCACTGAAACTAGCCTACTATTAAGTCAATTGGTGGCTAGGTTGGACCTTATGGATTGATGTTGATCAAGCCATTTGATATACTTCAAGTATAGAAGTAAACTTAATGAGCTTGGTTCATCATAATCGTCAAGATATGGTTATTAGACAAGGATAGTGATCCCAATTCCTATGCCTAGTGTAACGACCCAACTCCCAGTATGCCATGGTCATACAAGAAGCCAAGTGTTACCAACTTGTTCTTCCTAATTATTAACTATTACTTAATATATGAGCCTGTTCCTTGTTAGAACGTTGCCAATTTTACGGGTGACTTTTATTTAACTTATATCGTTGCGAGCGAGGGAGTAAAATAAATAAGCACACACTGATAGAAATAATAAGGAAGCATAAGGAAACATATAACTCAGCTAATATTATACGTCATGTACACTATAACAAAACATATAGCGTTCACAAAAGATCAAGTCAGTTTACATCCTTATCATCCTATGTAGCTAATATATACACGACACTCCCAGGACCTGGCCCATACAAAAAGCCGCTGAACTGGCGCCCAGGCTAGCCTAACCACTATATGGCTCCTAGCTCTCGGGTATACTAACACAAGTGAGAGACTAACTAACAATTAATGTCAGACTAGAGTGTCATCAAAAGGATGCCCCTACGGCTGTCAGACTATATCTACACATGGCCATTCAGAAGATCATCATGAGGCTCGCCCATCTCCTCATCCTGCTCTATCTCTATCTCAGGATCCTCTTCCTCATTTTCATCTGCAGCTACAACTATACCCTCACACCCACCAGAAGTACTGTTGTCACTATGTACAAAACCATTTGCGAGCACAGGTCTGTTCGCATAAATAGGAGCTACCCCATTGTCCGGTAGTGCCGGCTCATCAGGCTGTGGAAAGTCAGGGATCAGCTCAGGGGGAAAGTCATACTTTGGTGGTATCACAGGTATGTAGTCACCAGCTAATTCGGGCTCACTAGGAATGATAGGCTCAGGTTCCACCACATTCAAAGGTTGAGCTTGTATAGGGTGTCCGGGACCATCAAGAAAAAGATGCCCAGGTGCGTCAGGGTTTAACCAGGATAAGGGAAAGTCGTAAGGAGCATCGGGGTCAAAATGCGGGCTAGACAGAGGATGTTGGAAGGGACGGTTTTGTAACGCATAACGTCTCATACAAGGCTCCACACTCAAAATGTAGTAACCATAGTACACTGGATCCTCATAAATGTATAGGTCTTCGACTTCTTAGAATATCACGCCCGTTTCCATCTGATGGGGGAGGAGAGAGAAGGGGGTAAGAACTGGGGAGTTCTTAGTAGGGCCGGGGTTATTAGTTAAGTTCATTAATTCCGTGTTGTTTAGCAGATAAATAGCAGAATACTGAGAAGCAGTAAACAGAAGGAACAGATAACTAGAAAAAAATAGAGAAAACAGAAAGCAAAACATAAATAAAAGAATACATAAAAAAAACACAGACACAGTGAATAGAATACAAACAAAGAAAGCATACATTCAAACAACAACCATAACAGAGTAAATGCGCAACTAAGTATGATGCATGTCTAGCCCTAGTGCAGGTAATGAGCTCATTTGTCGGTTTCTACCCGCTCCCGACGTAACCCGAAGCAACCTTTGTCTGGATAAGGCTTTCCTGTTGGCAATACCCACTGCAAGCAACCTTTGTCTTGCAGGGCGGCACTTATTAGCCGATATACGCCCAACACACTCACTGTAAGTAACCTCTGTCTTACAGGAGCACACTAATCTTGATACCTCTGTAAGCAACCTCTGTCTTACAGCAAAGCATTATAGCAAGGTATCCTAGGAAAGCACTCTCAGTGGCTGTACCACCATCTATCTGACTACCTCAGTGCAACAGATGATCATACAAATAACTCTGGAGTTGCCTTAATGCAACAAATGACCTTTCAACAGGCCCTCTGCTTGTTGTCTATTCTCTTTATCATATTACTCTTTTCTCCTTATATCTCTTTACTCTATTCTGGTTTCTCTTTTCTCTATATCTCTTTACTTTGCTCTGGTTACTCTATTCTCTGTATCTCTTTACTTTTCTCTGATTACTCTTTCCTCTATATCTATATCACTCTTTTTCTCTTTATATCTTTCTTCTACTCTGCTCTGATTTCTCTGCTTAACGTATATATTTGAAGCTTATGTAAATTTCGGTATGAATAGTTAGTCTGTCCCAAGTATAGGTTAATTAAGTCTATACTGAAATAGTTTAACTCTTCATATAATACCTAACCCTAGTCGCAAATCAAGGACTGACTACGTTGCCCTAGTTCGTTCACTAATCTCTGTTTGATTTTCTGTTATTAAAACTTTACAGACTTTTCTTTAGTTTTTATCTTTTCTTTAACGTTATATCTTTCCTTTATCTTTGCCTCACTAACATTTTACTACCACTCCCAAAGTGTTTTATGAAAGTAATTATGAGATTCTACGCTTAAAGTTGTCTTTCTAAGGCTTTTACAGAAAATTGCCTTTTCGCATTATTTATTATTTTTATTAAAATATTATTTTTAATTAAATATTATTATTTATTATTATATCATTAAATTTTCAAAAATTAACCTACTTTAATTTTTAACCTTTAAAATTCATTTTTTACCACCCGTAACTTTTAATATTTCTACTTTAACCACCCTAACTTTCAGAAATTACCAAATAACCCCTCAAACACCAAAAATTTTACTTCCTTGCCATTTTTAAGATCTAAGGCCTGTTCTTCCATTTTCTTCATCACACTCAAAGTGTTCTTCATGTTCTTCATAAATTCTTCAGATTCTTTCTCTGTTTTTACCCGTTTTTCAGTCTTTTCAGCAACCGATTTTTACCAAAATTCAAAATAAATTCCCAGCCACTAAAACCCCATATTTTCTACATGATTTAAACACAAATTGAACCTCAATTTAAGCCTAGGGTTTCATTTTTCCAGCAGCTCCAAGAACATGAACTCAAAGCTTGAATTTCATCAAATTTCATAAAAATTTCACCAAATTTTCACAAGAATCAATCATATATGCAACCAATTTTTAGCACATCCAAATCACACAACATTCACACAAATCAAACACAAATAATCAATATTAATTTCGTGACACCCTACCTGGTTTTGCTGCTCCTAATTTGGTTAGACTTTCAGGTGGTCCTTAAGCACTTTTTTCTCCTAAATCACATCAAGAATAACTTTAAATCCAAAAAATCTCAACTAACCAAATCTCACTAAGAATGTTAGGGAGGGATTTCTCACCTTAGACTTGCTGGAAACTCACGTTTCTTGGCCCTCAAGTCAAGTTAAGCATGATTCCTAAGGAAGAACATCAAGAAAACACATGTTTAAGCATGTTTCCTTGAAAACCGAATTGAAGAGGGAGGGGGACAGCCATCTCACCTTATTTCCAGCCTTGATATGTTATATGGTTATGTAGAGGAAGAAGAGAGGATCATTTTGGTAAAATCGGAGTTTTGATTTGAGTTTTAGTTCAACAGAAATCAAGCTTTGAAGATTTGGAACTAAGAACTTTTCTCTCTTTTTCTCTCTTCCTATTTTCGGCCACAAAGTGAAAATGAGCCAGCCTTGGGAGTTTTGGGGGTGTAGGTGAGTTTTGATTGGTTGGCTTGGAGGTGGGTTAAAATAATATTAAAATTTCTCAGGTGTATAACTACTAAAACTAGATGTATCAGAACACTTGTAAAAATATCTCTAAAAATTATTTTCTGAGCTACTAGAATAAATGACACTAGTAACATATTTATTATGAGAATAGAACATGTATGATGAGGCCTTAGCATTGCTAAAGTCATCAGAGAGTGCTGGTGCTAAGCTGCACCAGTAAACTATGAACCCGGTTAAACCGATTTTCTGTTTTTAACTAAAACTGACCAGGTAACCTTATAATATTATTCAAGAAGCCTCTAATACTCATATAATGATAATATTATCCTATTATCTCTCTTCTCTCATGAATCGAGTATGGTTCATCAAATTGAGACTATTTACGAAAAATAGAATCAAAACTCCTAACCGATATGGTTCAAAAACTAGGTTCTTCATGACTGCGTTATCGAGCTTGCCTCAAAAGAGGTCCTGGCTTAAACATGGCATAATGACAATGAGAATTGAGATAATTGATGATACAGCAGAGGTGTTCCCTTTACTGATCCTCCGGTGAAATCCGTGCCTTCAGAAAAAATCTCACGTACTCGAAAATCAGGGTTGTTACACCTAGCCTAGAGTTGCTTTTATTATTCATATTTGAAAACCAAAAGTTTCAATTGCTTAATTCTAGTTATAGTTACTTGTTTAGTTTTAGAGTTGAATTATATTAGGTGTTCTTTTATTAGCTTGAAATTGCTCATACCTTGCTTTAGATGCTTAATTTAGTTTCTTGCACTTTAAGATTTCTTGCTTGTTAAGTCTTTTAGTTTAATTTCTTGCTCATGACTTGCAACCCCGAAATTCTAACCAATGTTGATGCACATGTTTGCCCATTCCTTGTGAGACAACCCTAGGTTTGAATACTTCGGTTACTTTTATTGGGGTTGAACTTTGTGACAACCAATTCCTTAAAATTTGATCCGAGGATTATTTGTCGGTTGAGAGCTATAGTTGCAATGTGAATAATTTTGTGAAATTCTTCACCGACACTAGTCGTCGCATCATTCCCCAATCCTTTACCCAAGAGCAACAAGACCTTCAAGCCTTTCTCCAAGAGTAAGAAGGATTCCGGAGGACACAAGGGCAATTCATGGCCACCATAGCCGAAGCGGTAAACCGCTTGGTCTTTCTACGCTCATCCGATCAAGGAATTCCTCTTGAGAAATGTGAAGGATCAACTAAAGAATGGAGTGAAGAGGAGAGTATGGAGCCACAAAGGAAAGAAGAAAAGTTATAACATGAATTACAACAAGAGGGAGAAAGTGAAGTATGTGAACTGGAAGAGGTAAAAGGAGAATTGAGGGAGATTGATCAAGATGCCGATTCCATTATTGATGATTTTTTGTCCGCATTGGTCAATTCCCTCAATGATCTTGACAAACCTTCCCCCTTTGGATTTGAAGGAGAGGTTGATGTGGACTTCACACAACCTCCAAGGTATGACTTAAGTGATGGGAAAGAGGAAGTTGGTGAGGAAGGAGTCGACAACCGAGGAGTGGAAGTCCTCATGCAAGAATCTAGGGAAGCAATTTCGTTCCAAGAGCACATTGAGTGGGTGGAAATTTCATCTATGAGCTTCATTGGCCCCATTAATATGCTATCTTGGAGACGGACTTCCAACTTAAAGCACTCCTTGGGTTGGTACATGGTGGGGAAAGGAGTGTTGGTTGCCAAGGGAATCCAAGGCTCATCAAGAAAGCTAATTCAAGCTTTGGGATTCAAGATTGGTGTAAAGCACAAGTGAGTGGTTTCTGGAGAATGTTGGATTGCTTCAAGGGTAACTTGAGAGTTTATCCATCCGGCTTGAAGCATAAAGATCAACAAGAAGGAGAACGGGAAACTAGAATATAGGATTCTAGAGGAGCTCTAAAGACCAAGCACGGATGGAGGTTTAAAGAGGAGTGGAAACACAAGCCACCCTAACAAGAGTCTCCTCAACAACTCCAACTTAAGAACTATAAACCAAAGTGCTAGGTAGGAGACACCCAACCATGGTAACATCTTTCTTACCTTTTCTCTTTGTTTATAGTCTTGGTTTATTGCATTTTCGTTTATCTTGGTTAGCTTAGGATTAGTTTAATTTTGAGTTTAGTAGGTTGATTTTGGTATGGATCATGATTTTGTGAAGTTTTGAATGTTGTGGGGTTGAACTTTTGTTGAGCTAAGGTAGAGTAACCTAGATTTTGAAGAAATTTTTTTGGAAAAACAGGGCATTGTGCATGCGCATACACTTGGGTGTACGCACACTATCACTAAAAATCGCGCCCTGTGCGTGCGCACCCCCTATGCATACGCACACTAGTTTGTGTGCCTTCTATTCACAGCGCATGCACGACTTGTGCATGGGTGCTCCCCTGTTTTTCTTGCGCTCTGTGCGTGCGCACCTTCTCGTGTGTATGCACACAAGTCCTTTCTCGCGCACTGTATGCGAGTGCACCCAGTTGTGCACGCGCACACTCGTTCGCATCCATTCTGTTGGAAGCGCTGGCACAGCCTGTGCATATAAACCCCTGCCACTTTTTGCTTCTGTGTGTGCGCATGGACTTATGTGCACACGCACACATGACCCTTCCCCAAGTAAAAAAAAATGTGTTATGTGCGTGTGCACACATCTTGATTCCCTCTCTGTTCAGAGCGTTCGCACACCCTTGTGCAAGCGCACACCTCCCATTTTTCACTTTGTGTGCGTGTGCACGCATGTCTGTGCATACACACAAGTGCCGTTTTGGGAAAAATTTTTATTTCACTTTGAATTTAGCCCTAAGGCACTTCCACCCCTTCCACCCCTCTCTTCTCTTGCTTTTCCCCTATTTTTCTACTTGTTTTACTTAGTTTTTTTTTTTTGCACCTCATTTTCATTTTAGTAATTATATATGGTTTGGTTTAGTTGTTTATTAATTAAATTAGTTGCAAGTGTTTGATTGATGTTGATTGGGTTGCTTCTCGCTTTGAAGTTTGGCTTAATTTTTGATGAATATATGCCCTGAGCATTCCATCTTAATTTGATTGACTAAATGAATTGTGAGTTTGATTCATATGTTGTAGCTATCATATGCATTAGACTATATCCTTCTTTGGCAACTTAATCATGAATTGTGCACTTTTACTTTAGTGAATTGAGTTGAATTACTTGTTCATCATGGTTTTAAAATCAATACAAGCACATTAAGGGCAGTTGTTTGTTTTCAATGCTTTGCATTTGTTTGAGTGACTTAACTTGATTCTTATCAAGCTTATCACTTTTTGCAACAAGTACCTTTACCATGTGACTATTTCATTATGTTGCATACTGAATGAGGAGTTTTCTTTTCATCATTGAATTGGTTATTGGTTGTTGTGCTATTTTATATCAATTTTTCGCTTTCACTTGCACAATTTTAGTATCCAATATCTCATATATTCAATTCACTTTAGTTATGGTTATCTAGGTTTGTTTGTGCCTTATCTCTTGCTTATCTTTTACTTTCAACCTAGGCTACTTAATTGAGGAACACATGATATTTCTTTTGATTGTGTAGTTACCATTCTACCCGCCCAATGTGTGTGTTTTAAACTGTGCACACTTAGAATACACACATTATCTTTTTCATACCACACTACTATGACTTTTTCCTCAATTCTTATTTATTTGTTTTTTCTAGCAGCCCGAGCCCCAATGCCCACTAGCTGAAGGTGGAGCCTCACAGTTCGTCACCCTTGGATTATGTGCATGTATGGAGGAACGTGCAACATTTAAGTGCGGGGGAGGATCCGCAATTTTGGGGCATAAATCTCTCTTTCTTAACACTTTGCACTATTTTCTAATTTTTAGTAGTTATGTTTTTTTTGTGAATATTTGTTTAGTATTTCATTGCATTGCACTTTGCTTAGTTTGATTATGTATATATATATCTTAGTTTGCTTATAGCTTTATAGTACTAAATATTTGCATGTTATCCAGTACATGAAATATGTTTTGGTAAAAAAAACAAAGAATTTTCAAGAAATCTCTTTTAGGGTGTTCCATTAAATAGATTTGAAAACTTGTTTTTTAACTTGCTTGAAGTATTCTTATGGAACATAGAAAATATTTTGAACAAAACACCTAGTGAGATTTGAGCTTTAATTTTGTGGTTGCACATTTTCAGCCACAAATTTTGTTCTTGTGTGTTATACTCTTTTATGATTCTAATCTTAGATTTATTTGAATATTTATGTCCTATATTTGATGTTTTGAATGCAGTTAGTATGATTGAGGCCATTTTTGAAATTGAACTCACTAACCCATATGGCCAACCATTACATTTACCATTGTAACCCAATTTTGAGCATTTTAATTCCCCTTTGTTCTAAATTTTAAGCACATCTTTCTCTCTAAGCGAAAAACTATTAATGTCCATAAATTATATCTTTGATTAGCTTGGGTGGAGTAGTGTGTATGTGTGTTATTCAAGTGTGGGAGAATTTGTGGAAAAATATTAGTAGTTAGTTTACTTTGGGTGTTCATTGAGAAAATTTAGAAAAATGAGTAATCACTCATGCATTCATTACTTAAAAATATATGCATCTCTTTTTGATGATAAAAGAAAAGAGAAATTTTGGTGTATATACTTTCTAAAAAAAAGAGAAAAGAAAAAAAAAGAAAAAGAAAAAGAAAAGAAAAGAAAAGAAATGACAATAATAATGTTAAATAAAGGATGCATATGTGTGTGAATTAGAAAGAAGAAGCATGAGTGAATGTGAGAAAAGAAATGAATGGGAGGTTAGGATGTTTTCTTTTTTGTACATAAGTTAATATAGGATTAAGTGGGATACTTGAGCTAATCAAAGATTCAATTTACTAAGTCCACTTAACTATATTAATCCTACCCTTAATCTAGCCCCATTATAATCCTCCAAAGATCTCATGATATTTGATTCATTCATCAAGTGTTTGTTGATTGTTAGATGACTAGCAAATCCTAAAAAAACATGATTAAAGGAGAATTGAGTGATTAATCCCTACACACTGAGCGATTAGAGTGTAAACACATCCGGCGAGAGGTTCAATTGCTCAATTCTATGTTTCCATATCTTATCCTATATCTTCTTGCAAGTTGCTTGTTAGTTTTTGAAATTTTCAAATAAAATCTTTGGACATTGATCATATTGCTATATTTTCTTTGCATTGGCCCTAAGGCTTGTTTTGGATTGATTGGAATCTCTTGTTTATTTTTGCCAAACCCAATAGGAACCAGAGTATAGATATAGATAGATAGTAATTTGCACAGTTGCATGCACATAGGTAGTTGCATTGAATAAGTTCTTTACCCTTTTACCCTTCTCCTTTGATTGTGATTAGCATGAGGACATACTATTGTTTAAGTATGGGAGAATTGATGAATCTATATTTGACGAGAAATTTGGTTTGATTTGAGTGGATTTCATCATATAAACCCATATTTATTCATGTAAATTGTTTAAGCATGCTTTTGTGTTTTCTCTCTAAATTGTGCCTAATTGTGAAAACATGCTAATTTGTGCTTAGTTTAATCAATTTTATTCCACTTTCATTCCATTCGATGCCTTGATATTTTTGATGAGTGATTTCAGGTGTAATAGGTAGGAATGGCTTGATAAGGTTGGAAGAGAAGCATGCGATTGAGAGAAAACAAAGGAGAAGCACACAGCCATGTGTGCGTACGCACAACTCTCTGTGTGTATGCACAGGAGGAAATTCAGCATGTGTGCGTACGCACACATCTGTGCGTACGCAAGGTACCAGCACGTGATTTCATTAAAAAGTCACGTGGCTCGCGATTTGAGGGGCTTTTTGGCCTATTTCTTGAAGGTTGAAGTTGGAATCAGAGTGCTATATGAAGGGGTAACAACACATATCAGAGGGAGATCACTTTTAGATTAGAAAACACATAGTAGGAGTAGGAGTAGTGTAGTATACAAATTCTCTCTTAGGGTTTTAGTTAGGTTTTCAATGTAGCATTTTATTGTTCAATTTTGGTCTTGGATTTTGCTTTCCCATTGTAAGTATTCCTTAATTTCCTCTTTTATTACACTACTTGTTCTACACTTTCTTATATTTTAATTTCCTTTGTCAATATATACATAGTTTTGCAATTTTGGATTTCTAGTTGTTGAATTTGATGTTTGATGCTTTTTATATGTTTATTGGATTACCATTGTTGATTTTATTCTTTTGTGGTTCATAGCTTTTATCATTTTCCCAATTTTGCCATGTTTTATGATTATGCCCACTATGTGTTTGATGAAATACCAATTTTGATTATGGGGTATATTTCCACCCCTTGACATGGGGAAATGAGTATATGGATTACTAAAGTCATAATGTTCGACATTTAGTGATAATTCTTAGGTTGTTAGTTGTTATTGTTTCCACTAACGCAAGTAACTTACTAAGGTAATCAGTAAGTTAGCTAGGATTTGTGGATTAATAATAATTATGCTCACTTGACTTACTCTTCGATGTTAACGGTAGACTAACTGAGATTAATCCATCATAATTATCATAGTTGTGGTTATGGCAAGGAAGGAATTCCATAACTCATCCCAAGTCAAGGTTTCATTTTTGTTTTGAACCACATTTCCATCAACTTTGAGTCTTACTTGTTCATATTACATACATAGTTCTTTTATTCCTTCATTAGTTTATTAATTGAAATTTTGAATCGTTCTTTAATTCCTTTAATTGTTTGCTTCAATCATTGGAAACCGCCTCTTAATCATCACAACCGAAATCATGCGCTCGTAGGCGTTAGTTCCTAGGGAAGACGACCCGAGGTTTGATTACTCTCGGTTAATTTAAACATTGGTTGGTTGCCGGTTTGGTCTATACTTGCAATGGAAGTTATTTTAAGTGGAAAAAATACAAACCGGTGCAAATCCCACTCATCACTTTGCTTCAAGGTTTTTGTTTAATTTTACTTTCAATTTCTATTTAATTCATTTAATCTTGTTTAGTTGTTTGAATATAGTTAATTCATTAGTTGTTGTTAGTTTCTATTAGTTTAGTTTAGTTTCATAGGTTACATGTTGTTGCTGTAATGTGTTTAGACTTATTCTGAGATTTATGGTTGTTGATGGATTTATTAACTTGCTGTAAATTTATTGTTGCATTCAATTGAAGTAGCCTGATTAAGTTTTTGTTGAATTAATAGATGAATTGTTGTTAAGTTCATTTGATTAATTACTTGGCTTGATTTTTGTGTCACTAGTTGTTTTGCTGA